>NW_016107549.1:358210-372850 GCF_001604975.1 Cebus imitator
TGGAGTGCAGTGGTGCAATCTCAGCTCACTGCAACCTCAGCTTCCCAGGTTCAAGCGATTCTCCTGCCTCAGCCTCCTGAGTAGCTGGGACTACAGGTGCTCACCACCATGCCTGGCTAATTTTTTTTTGGATTAGCCTGGCTACTCAGGAGGCTGAGGCAGGAGAATTGCTTGAACCTGGGAGGCGGAGGTTGCAGTGAGCTGAGATCTTGCCACTGCACTGTAGCCTGGACGACAGAGTGAGACTCTGTCTCAAAAAAAAAAGAAAGAGCTGTAGGAGTGGTCGGGTAAAAGCATGGAGCAGGGATGGGATGGATGAGGCTGCGAGCTAAATTGCATGTTCCCGCCTGTCTCCCAAATACACAGCTTGACGCCTGAACTCCCAGGGCGACTGTATTTGGAGGTAGAGCCTTGAGGGAGGTCATTAAGGTTAAATAAGATCTGAAAGGTTGGGCCCTACTCTGAGAGGACTGGTGTCCCAATAAGAAGAGAGAGAGGCTGGGGCTCATGCCTGACATCTCTGCACTTTGGGAGGCCAAGGCAGGAGGACCACTGGAGGCCAGGAGTTCAAGACCAGCCTGGGCAACATAGCAAGACCCCATCTCTAAAAAAAAAAAAATCAAAAAGGTAGCTGGGCACAGGGGCACGCACTTGTAGTCCCAGCCACTCAGGAGGCTGAGGCAGGAGGATTGCTTGAGCTTGGGAGGCTGAGACTGCAGTGAGCCGAGATTGTGCTGCTGCACTCCAGCCTGAGCAAAAGAGCCAGACCTTGTCTCAGGAAAAAAAAATTATTGCTAAAACATCGATAAGATCAGCAGCAAAAAAAAAAAAAAAAAAAAAAAAAGTGCAGCACTGTTTTTTCAAACAAGTTAAAAAAAAAAAAAAAAAAAAGAAAGAAAAGAGAGATAGCAGGGAACTCTTCCTCTGTGCATGTCCAGAGAAGAGGCCCTGCAAGGACGCAGTGAGAAGGTAGAAGACAATTTCCACAGAAGCCAGATTTGCTGGCACCTTGATCGTGGACTTCTGGCCTCCAGAATGAGGAGGAAGTAAATTTCTACTGTTTAAGCCGCGCAGTCTATGGTACTCTGTTATGGCAGCCCGGGCTAATAGAGATGGTGACAATGGGGACAAGGGATGCGTCACCCTGACCATGTGCCAGGAGCACCCCGAGTGTCTGGTGTGTGTGAATTTGTCCTGTTGCACAGCTGCCCTCTGAGTTATCCCTGTTTTACCAAGAAGGAAACAGAGACACAAGAAGTCCCAGCATGGCAAGGGCTGCACAGGCAGGCGGTGACCGCAGGGCGCTGTGATACAGGGTGGCGGAGGCCCGTGTCTGCGTCTCTGGGGAGGACACGTTTGAGTCTGAGGGACACGACCCACCAGTTGAGACTGTCTTTTGTTTTTTGAGACGGAGTCTGACTCTGTTGCCCAAGCTGGAGTGCAGTGGCACAGTCTCCGCCTCCTGGGTTCAAGCGATTCTCCTGCCTTAGCCTCCCGAGTAGCTGGGATTACAGGCACACACCACCACGCCCAGCAGATTTTTGTATTTTTAGTAAAGATGGGGGTTTCACCATGTTGGCCAGGCTGGTCTCAAACTCCTGACGTCAGGTGATCCTCCCACCTCAGCCTCCCAAAGTGCTGGGATTATAGGCGTGAGCCACTGTGCCCGGCTGAGATGGTCTTTTAAAACACCCCTCTGGAAGGATGAACCTGGAGGACATTATGCTAAGTGAAATAAGCCACACACAGAAAGACAAGTAATGTGTGACCTCACTTATCTGTGGAATTTAAAAAAGAACTGAACTCATAGAAGCAGAGTAGAGCAGTGGTTACCGGGGGAGGGCACAAGGGAAGTAGGGGATGTAGGCCAAAGGGTACAAGCTTTCGGTTCTGAGATAAACACGTTTTCACCAGGCAGGATGGCTTGTGTCGGTAATCCCAGCACTTTGGGAGGCTGAGGCAGGAGCTTTGCTTGACTCCAGGAATGCAATTCCAGCCTGAACAACATAGCAAGACCCTGTCTCCACAAAAAAAATTAAAATTCGCCAGGCATGGTGGCACAGGCCTGTAATCCCAGCTAACTGGGAGGCTGAGGTGGGAGGATCCTTGAGCCCAGGAGTTTGAGGCTGCAGTGAGCTATGATGGTGCCACTGCACTCCAGCCTGGGCAGCAGAGCGAGACCCCATGTCTTAAAAAAAAAGTTCCAGAGACCTAAGGTACAGCATGGTGACTATAATTAATAGGAGCAGGCCAGGCGTGGTGGCTCATATCTGTAATCCCAGCACTTTGGGAGGCCAAGGCTGGCAGATCACTTGAGCTCAAGAGTTTGAGACCAGCCGGGGCAACATAGTGAGACCCCATCTCTACTGAAAATACAAAAATTAGCCAGGTACGATGGTGCACACCTGTAGTCCCAGCCACTTGGGGGGCTGAGGCACGAGAATCGCTTGAACTTGGGAGGGAGAGGTGGAATGAGCCAAGATCGTGCTGCACTCCAGCCTGGGTGATGAAGCGAGACTCCGTCCCAAAAAAATAATAATTATTATTGTCATCATAGCATATTGTTTTCTTGAAACTTGCTGGGGAAATAGACTCAAGCATTCTTACCGCACGCACCTGAAAGGTATCTAGGTGAGGTGTTAGATACGTGGTTAGCCTGATGTAGCAATCATTTCACAACACATGTGGATGTCGGAATATCATATAACCTCAAATATATGTAATTTGTGCTTGTCAGTTATGCCTCAGTAAAGCTAGGGAGAAAATAGAAAGGACCCTTCTGTGGCAGCAACCCACATGTCCGTTACTGATGAATGGATAAAGAAAATGTGGTCCACATGCAGTGGAATAGCACGCAGCCATAAAACAGAATGAAGCTCAGATTCAGGCTACAATGTAGGTGAGCCTTGGAAACTTGGTGCTGAGTGAGAGAAGCTGGACACAAATAAGATCAGGAGTATTGGCTCACGCCTGTAATCCCAACACTTTGGGAAGCCGAGGCTGGTGGATCACTTGAGGTTAGGTGTTTGAGACAAATCCCCTGTTTACTAAAAATATCAAAATTAGCCGGGTGTGGTGGCATACCCCTGTTATCTCAGCTACTCGGGAAGCTAAAATAGGAGAATTGCTTTGAACTCAGGAGGCAGGGGTTGCAGTGAGCTGAGATCCTGCCATTGCACCCCAGCCAGCGAAACTCTGTTTTAAAAAAAAAGTTTTGGAAATAGATAGTGGTGATCACGGTTGCACATTTGAGAACACAATTAATGCCACTGAATTGTATACCAAGAAATGGTTTCAGTGCCAGCCTGGGCAACATAACTAGACCAGCTGGGCATCGTGGCACGTGCCTGTAATCCTGGCTACTCAGGAAGCTGAGGTGGGAGGATCACTTGAGCCCAGTAGTTCAAAGCTGCAGTGAGCTGGCATCGTGCCACTGCACTCCTGCCTGGGCAACAGAGTGAGACCCTGTCTCAAAATAAAATTAATAAATAAATGGTGTATGTGGCATGGTGGCTCACACCTGTAATCTCAGCACTTTGGGAGGCTGAGGCAGGTGGATTACCTGAGGTCAGGGGTTCAAGAGCAGTTTGACCAACATGTCAAAACCCCATCTTTACTAAGAAAAAGAAATTTTTTTACCTGGGCATGGTGGCACATGCCTATAATCCCAGCTACTCAGGAGGCTGAGGCAGGAGAATCATTTGAATCCAGGAGGTGGAGGTTGCAGTGAGCTGAGATCGAACCACTGCACTCCAGCCTGGGTGACAAAATGAAACTCCACCTTAAAAAAACAAAAAAGTGAGGGGGGACCTCTGGCTGCCAGGAGAGCCTGGACTTTAGGGACAAAGGGGCCAGAGGGCAGGGACCAGGGCCTAGGACTAGAGGGGCAGATGCTGAAGACAGATGTGTGGACCTACTCTGGGGTGTTCTGGACCCACACTGGGCTGTTCTGGAGGTATTGACAGTCCCAAGACTTACTCTTGAACTGGATTTAGGGGTGAGAGAAAGAGGAGTCAAGAGTTTCCGCTCCTGGGGTTCTAGTTGGAGGGTCTGGGAGGATGGTGGCATCATGCCCTGATGGAGGGGCTGGTTTTGGTCTGGTTGGGCTGAAGATGCCTTGGAGCCCCCAGTGGAAGTATAGATGGCTCCAGGGGCTCCACTCTGGAGCCTCAGCATTCTAGGGTCCTGCCTGGGGGGAAGAGAGGGACTGCCTCTTTGAAGACTTGGGTGTCCTCATGCCCTGACTGGCACCAGGCTGTGCACAGCACCCTCTGATGGCGACTGTGTTGGCCTGGCATGTACGTGCACTGCTCTCCTTACCAGAACCCTGCAGATGAGCAGCGCAGGGGGATCCAGGGCCAGGGAGGTAAAGAGACCAGCTCAAGGTCATATGGGGCACGTACAAGGCAAAAGTGGGATCTAGACCCATGTGGATTGGCTGCCCACACAGCTTGGCATCAGATGGCTTTCCCGCCCTTTTTTTATTTTTTATTTTTTTGAGCCGGAGTCTCACTCTGTTGCCCGGGCTGGAGTGCAGTGGTGCAATCTTGGCTCACTGCAATCCCCGCCTCCTGGGTTTAAGCGATTCTCCTGTCTCAGCCTCCCGAGTAGCTTGGATTTCAGGTACACACCACTATGCCCAGCTAATTTTTTGTATTTTTAGTAGAAATGGGGTTTCACTATGTTTAGTCAGGCTGGTCTGAACTCCTGACCTTGCAATTTGCCCACCTCGGCCTCCCGAAGTTCTGGGATTTACAGGCATAAGCAATCATGCCTGGCCTGATTTTTTTTGTTGTTGTTGTTAATTGAGAGAGGGTCTTGCTCTGTTGCCCAGGCTGAAGTGCAGTGGCAGGATCATAGCTTACTGTAGCCTCGCAAACTCCTGGGGCTCAAGCGATCCTCCTGCCTCAGCCTCCCAAGTAGCGGGGACTACAGGTGTACACCACCACGCCTAATTAAAAAAAAATTTTTTTTAGAGATAGTGTCTCACTATGTGGCCCAGGCTGGAGTGCAGTGGCATGATCATAGCTCACTGCAGCCTTGAACTCCTGGGCTCCGGTGATCCTCCCACCTCAGCCTCCCAAAGCAGTGAGATCACAGGCGTGAGTCACCATCCCAAGCCAGCCATTTTTACTTCCCCTAAACAGTTCCTCTTGCTAGGATGACTGTTGTGTGTGAAAGAAAGTGCTTGGAGACCTGGGGAGGGAAGTACTCCTTAGCGTGGGGTCAGTGCCTCCCCCAAGTCTTTCTGTGGCTGGGGAGCTCAGGGAGAAATGAGGAAGTTGAAATGAGGATGGCACTCCCCATCCCCAAAGTAACATGCTAGAAAATGATCTGAAAGTGACACTGGCCGTGTCTAGTCAGGGATGGAGCAGGAGTTGCAGATGGGGGATGGAGGCGGGTGGGGGGATTTACTGAAGAAGCTGGGGCGGTGGAGAGGGAGCTGGCATTAGGAGTGCGCATGAGAGGGGAAGTGGGCGGAGAGCTGCAGGGCTGGGGAGGGGTGTTCAGGGCTGTCTAGCAGACACTGTCTCCGTTTCCCCTGTGCGGAGACTGAGGATGGAGGCAGGTGTCCTGCCCTGTGGGGATCTTTATTTATTGAGGGCCTGTGCCGATTTGTTTTGTTTTGTTTGTTTTTGAGACAGTCTGGCTCCGTGGCCCAGGCTGGAGTGCAGTGGCGAAATCTCGGCTCACTGCAACCTCCACCTCCTGGGTTCAAGTGATTCTCATGGCTCAGCCTCCCGAGTAGCTGAGATTACAGGTGCCCGCCACCACACCCAGCTAATTTTTTGGTATTTTTAGTAGAGACAGGGTTTCACCATGTCGGCCAGGCCGGTCTTGAACTTCCGACTCCAGTGATCTGCCCGCCTCAGTCTCCTAAAGTGCTGGGATTACAGGTGTGAGCCACCACACCTGGCTGTGTGCCGATTTATAAGGGCCTCTTTCAAAAGCTTGTGTTGATATAAAAAGGTAATTTCAGGTGCTCACTTGAGAGCTGTGAATTTAAAACAGGGAAAACGCTGGTGGGCGAGGGCAGCAGGCAAGGGCTGTTTTGTTTGTAGGGGGCCAGGGCAGGTCACTCTGCTGGGGTGACCTTGCGGTGGAGCCCTGATTGAGCAGCTGCAGCTGACGGCGGGGATCCTGCTTTCGGGCCGGAGCTGGAATGTTTCAGGAACAGGAGGGAGGATAGAATGGGGCTCGGAGAGCTTGGCGGCACCAGTTCACCCACAGCCTCTGGGCTCTGGTGAGGAACTGAGACCCCATCAGAGACCTGGGGGCAGTTCATGTTGGGATCAATGTCATTAAGTAATCCCTCAGCTCTGAGTGGAGGGTGGATTAGGAGGCAGGCAAGGAGGCTGGGACAATGTACAGGTGACACGGGATGGTGGCATGGGCCTGGGTGCTGTGCTTGGAGCCAGAAGCCGGCAGGTTGGCGAGATACTTTAGAGCTAGAGCTTGCAGGACTTACTGATGGCTCCTGTGAGGGGGATGACAGGGAGGGTGAGGAATCAAAGCAGATGCCTAGGTTTGGGGTCTCAGATTCATTCAACAAGTAATTCATTGCCTCGGGCCAGGCCTGTTGTAAAAGTTGAGGCCAGGGAGCCAGCCGTGGTGTGGCCTCACACAGCAATCCCAGCACTTTGGGATGCTGAGGCAGGAGGATCTCTTGAGGCCAGAAGTTCATGTCCAGCCTGGGCAAGACCTCATCTTTCCTTAATAAAGTAAATTAGCTGGACGTGATGGTGCCTACCTGTGGTTTCAGCTCCTAGGGAGGCTTAGGTGGGAGGATCACTTGAGCCTGGCAGGTGGAGGCTGCAGTGAGCTCTGATTTCACCATTGCAGTCCAGCCCAAGTGACAGAGCAAGATCCTATGTCTAAAAAAAATAAAGTTGTGGATACAGCTACCGTGAACAAAACAATTCAGTGATCCCTGCCCCATGAAGAGGACACTGCATGTATCAGATGAATGGTTCCATGTGAGCCAAGGCCTCAAGGAGCCGGCCATGTGGATAGTGGGTTGGCAGAAGCTACAGGCGGAGGAAGCGACAGGTGCAAAGGCCCTGGGCAGGGCCTGGTGTGGTCCAGGAACAGCAGGAGTGGCCAGAGCAGAAATGGGGTGAGGGAACTAACTGGGCCACTTTTAAGGGTTTTTGGTTTTCAGCAGGGAAATAGTAGTGGGGGCTCTGATGAGAGATTCCAGGCTGGACACAGAGATTTGTAAGTGCTGGCTCAATGATGGCACTGAGACGAGACCCTAGGGCAGCCTGAGTTGGGACAGGCTGGGATGACAGCTGACGTGACAGAGCAGAGGTTCCCATGCTGGAGAGCCTTCCTCAGAGAATGTGTGTTTCTGGCCAGCACAGTGGCTTATACCTGTAATCCCAGCACTTTGGGAGACTGAGGCGGGAGGATCATTTGAGGCCTGTGTTCGAGACCAGCTTGGACAACATAGCAAGATCCTGTCTCTATTAAAAAATTAATAATTAGCTGGGTGTGGTGCCGAGAGCAAGGGGTCCCAGCTACTAGGGAGGCCGAAGTGGGAGCATCATTTGAACCCAGGAGGTGGAAGTTGCAGTGAGCCGTGATTGTGCCACGGCACTCCAGCCTGGGTGACAGAGCAAGACCCTGTCTCAAAAAGAGAGAAAGAGAATGTGTTTCTAGCAAGTTCCTGGCAAGGCTGATGCCACTGTGCTGGGCCCACACCTGGAGAACCAAGGTGTAGGTAAAGCAAAGAGCTGAGAGCAGACATTTGAGTGTGCAACCTTGAGAGGATTTGGGGAGACTGAGGCAGGAGAATGGCAAGAAGGAGCAGCCATAAGGGAGGAAGAAATTGGTTAGAACTGAGCCCTGGACTGGGCACTGTGGCTCACTCCTGTAATCCCAGAGTTTTGGGGGGCCCGGGCAGGAAGATCTCTTAAGCCCACGAGTTCAAGATCAGCCTGGGCAACGTAGCAAGACCCCATCTCTGCAACAAATTTTAAAAAATCGCTGGTGGTAGTGGTACAAGCCTGTGATCTCAGCTACTCGGGAGTCTGAGGTGGGAGGATTGCTTGAGTCTGGGAGGTCGAGGCTGCATTGAGCTATGATTGTATCACTGTACTCCAGCCTGGGCAACAGTGAGACCCGGTTTCTAAAATTAAAAAAACAAAAAAGAAAGAACTGAGCCGCTACGCCTGGGGATGGAGCAGGTGGGGAGGATGGCAGGGGAGGGCACGCAATTCTCACCCTCCCGCATCTCTTCTGACCCTCCCCCCCCCAGAGGGAGAGGCAGCGCCCCCTCCCACCCCGCCTGCCTGTCTCCAGCTTACCCTGAAGGTCCCCGGGAGAGGAAAGAGGGGACTCGGGCGTCCCTGGTTCCCGATCTGTGGCGCCAGCTGGATTCTAATTAGCCACCAGAGCTCCAGAGACAGGAAGCAGGGGGCTGGGGGTGGGGGCTTGGATTCCTGCCCAAGACGGGGAGGCTGCAAGGCAGGCTGCTCGCCTGGGTCCCCCACTCAGGAGGACGCATGTTACCTCCTCGCTCACGGTGAGGATGCGAGTGGGGAAGATGAGCGGGCAGGGTCAGGACAGCGGGATGGGGGAAGAGGCTTCTGGAGTGTCCAAGGCCTGCCTGGGACCTCCCCATGAGCTGCCCCAGGAGGCTCCAGCTGGGAAGAGATGGCAGTCTGTTTGCCCGGAGGTACCCAGATGGGTGGGTCTGCCTGCTGGGTCTAGGGGTGGGGGATGATGTGAGCTGCAGGCCCTGGAGGGGGCCCTACTGATAGGGCTGGCTCGAGGGACATGCTGGACCTCAGCCTCTCAGAGCCACTCAGCTACCAGCAGGAGGAGAGGGGAGCGGCTTGAGGCCCCTACGCACACCTCACTCTTCCTGTCCTCCCTCAGGCTGGTGGGCCAGGCCGTGGTGCCCACCAGGTGATGCGGGGCGAGGCCCCCCGCACAGGCCACTGAGAGCACCGGACACGCCCCCGGCTGCCACCATGGCCCGCCTGGCTGCAGTGCTCTGGAATCTGTGTGTCACTGCCGTCCTGGTCACCTCGGCCACCCAAGGTAGGTGTTGCTGGGGCTGGGGAGGGGCTGAGGCTCCCAAACCCTGCTGGGAGGGCAGATAAAGTGGTGAAAACCCTCCTGATCACTCAGTAAAGAATCATAGCCCCCCGACTCACACCAGACCTCGGCTGGAGCAGGCCAGAGGAAGACTTGGTGGTAACACACACCCCAGTGCCACCAAGAGGCCCCTGGACCATTCCCTCACCTCCAGCAAGTTGTCTGGGCCAGGTTGGTAGGAGCCATCCCACTGTGGCCCCTGGCACCAGGACAGGCCTTCCTGGTGAGCCAGTGCACGCTCTCTCTCTCTCTCTCTCTCTCTCTCTCTCTCTCTCTGTGATTACATCTTCAAGGCTCTCACTGGGAAGAAGGCTTAATTAAAGCATGCCCGCTGACGTTTATTTAAAAACAACTAATTACCCGGCTCGGCCCTATGCCGGTCCTGGGATACTGCACATGCCACAATTAGTGCCCCAAGCCTGCCCGCCCACCCTCACCAATTACTCAATTACCGGCCCCGTGGTGGGCCCTGGCAGGGGACAAGGGCGGGATGAGGTGAGAGGCCAAGAGAAGAGGCCAGTGGGTCCAGCCCCTAACCCTGGGATGTGCCCTTTGTCCACCCCGACATCCCTGTGTGAAGGGCATTGGCGGGTGACTCTGCTCTCTCCAGCCCTGCCCTTGGGAAAGCTCCAAAGGCTGAGGGGACACGGTTGGGCTGGGCCCCAGGGCCTTGGCACTGCCTCACCCGGCCAGCAGCCTCACTCCCCTTCTGCTGCATTCTCTGCCCATCCAGGTACTGCCCCATTGCCCCAGCTGGGCTGGGAGGGGCCGCCTCCACCCCCAGACCCATCTGAGCCAGGCTTCCACCCCCCGCCCTCCCTCCCAAGCCTGGGAAGGCTAAAATTAGATGAGGAGGCAGATGGTGCTAGAGGAACAAATGTGAAATGTTCCCCCCGCTGGGACTCAACTCACCCCAAAAAACCCCAAGGGCCTCCCTGCTGTACCCCTGGGGTACCCACCTAGATCTCTGGAAAGGCTTGGCTCTGTCACCATCCCACACAAGTGCCCTCCCAAAACCTCGTACCGCAGATGGTCATTTCCTGCACCTACAAGCGATGGTCCCCACATTGATGTGTCTGGGCCCCTGGCTGAGTCCCCGCTTGCCTTCAGCACCCGGCAGGGCCTGGCTGGGACCAGCGTCACGGAAGGTGCTGCCACGGCCAGCATGGACCCTGCCAGGCCCCCTCTGTTGTGCAGACAAACCGCCTTAATAATACTCATAATAATAATAATTAGCATTCATGTCATCTCACTGCGCTCTGTGCACATTAACACCCTGGAGCCATCACAGCAGCCTTGTGAGATGGGAACTGTCCTCTCTGCCCCTCAGGGGAGGGACAAAGGCACAGAGGCGGTCAGTGACTTGGACGAGGCTACAGCCAGGGAGTGGCTGGGATGGAATTCCCACTCTAGCCGGCTGTCTGCTCTAGTTCTCGGTCCCCATGTGGTACAAGATGATCACCAACATAGGGCAATGCAGTCCCCCACTGGAGCTCAGCCTGCTCAGGACATGTCCCTTCCTTGTCACAGTGACCCGGGAGGTTTCCCAGATGATAACGATCAGGCACCTTCCGTGTGCAGGGCACCCTGCTCAGTGCTTCCTTCAAGAGCATTTTCTAAGGGGCAGAATCCCTGCAGGATGACCTGGGGGCAGTAGGTGCTCATTTTACAGATTGGGAAACTGAGGCTTGGGGAGAAAACAATGGTGGCTGTTCAAACTTTTTTTATATTTTTATTTTGAGATGGAGTTTCGCTCTTGTCACCCAGGCTGGAGTGCAATGGCCTGATCTCAGCTCACTGCAGCCTCCACCTCCCAGGTTCAAGTGATTCTCCTGTCTCAGCCTCCCGAGTAGCTGGGATTACAGGGGCCTGACACCACACCCAGCTAATTTTTTGTATTTTTATTAGAGACGGGGTTTCAGTATGTTGGTCAGGCTAGTTTCGAACTCCTGACCCCAGGTGATCCACCCGCCTCGGCCTCCTGAAGTGCTGGGATTACAGGCGTGAGCCACCGTGCGCGGCCACTGTTCTGGAACTTGCGCATGCACCATCACCTAGTGGGCACACAGGCTCTCAGGCTCCTGGCCGCACCCCTGGGATTTTGATCCAGCAGACCCAGCATGGGGCCCAGAATCTGCATTCTGAACCATCCCTCACATCTGCCCTGTCAGCAGCAAAGCCAGTCTCTGTGGTTTCTTCTAGAAACATGAGTTCATTCTCCTGCTTTCTCTACGCCTTGCATGGAGTAGGTGAAGTTAGGGAAGTCCCCAAGACAAGCCTCACCTCTGCCTACCAATGACAAGTTTAGGGGTCCCCAGAGAACACTCAGGTATGATCATTCACTAGAAGGACTTGGAACTGACTAGAAGATGTTCTGTTCACAGTTATGGTTTATTACATCAAAAGGATACGGATTAATGTCAGGGACAGTTGCAGTGGCTCACTCCTGTAATCCCATGCCTGGGAGGATTGCTTGAGCCCAAGAGTTTGAGACCAGCCTGAACATAGCAACATAACAAGACCCCATCTCTACAAAAATTTTTAAAAATTAGCCAGGCATGGTGGTATGTGTCTATAGTCCCAGCTACTCAGGAGGCTGAGGCAGGAGGATCCCCTGAGCCCAGGAGTTTGAGCTGAGCTACAATAAACTATGATCGTGCCAGTGTACTCCAACTTGGGTGACAGAGTTAGACCCCATCTGAGAAAACAAATAGGCCAAGCACAGTGGCTCACGTCTGTAATCCCAGTACTTTGGGAGGCTGAGGCGGGCAGATCACCCGAGGTCAGGAAGAGGGGAAAACCTCATCTCTACTAAAAATACAAAATTAAGGCCAGGCATGGTGGCTCACGCCTGTAATTCCAGCACTTTGGGAGGCTGAGATGGGTGGATCACAAGGTCAGGAGTTCAAGACCAGCCTGGCCAAGATGGTGAAACCCCATCTCTACTAAAAAGACAAATATTAAGTCCAGGCCTGGTGGTTCACATCTGTGTCCTAGCACTTTGGGAGGCTGAGGCGAGTGGATCACTTGAGGTCAGGAGTTCGAAACCAGCCTGGCCAACATGGTGAAACCTCATCTCTGCTAAAAATACAAAAAAGTAGCCAGGTGTGGTGGTGGATGCCTATAATCCCAGCTAGTTGGGAGGCGGAGACGGGAGAATCGCTTGAACCTGGGAGGTGGAGGTTGCAGTGAACCAAGATCGTGCCACTGCACTCAAGCCTGGGTGACAGAGCAAAACTCCATCTCAAAAAAATAATAATAAATAAAAATTAGCTGGGCGTGGAGGCAGGCGCCTGTAATCCCAGCTACTTGGGAGGCTGAGGCAGAACAACTTGAACCCGGGGGCCGGAGGTTGCAGTGAGCTGAGATCATGCCACTGTACTCTAGCCTGGGGGACAGAGTGACACTCCATCTCAAAAAAACCACAAAAAACAAAATTAGCAGGGCGTGGTGGTATGTGCCTATAATTCCAGCTACTCGGGAGGCTGAGGTCGCAGTAAGGTAACATTACGCTACTGCACTCCAGCCTGGATGACAGAATGAGACTGTCTCAAAACAAACAAATGAAAATCAGGCAAGGGAAGAGGTGCATAGGGCAGAGTCCAAGAAAGTTCCTTGCATAGAGTTTCCAGTTACCCCCTCCCAGTGGAGTGCTGGACAGCGCTAACTCTCCTGGCAACAATGTGTGACAACACGCATGGCAAACTGCCAACCAGAGAGGCTCCCTAAGAGCCTTGTTGTCCAGGGTCTGTATTGGAGCTCAGCTCTACCTACAGGCCTGAGCTCCATCTCTGTCACCTCTAGAGGTCAGCTGAGATCACGTGACTGAAAGCTCCTGCCCTAAATCCTGTTAGTGTATTCATTAGCTAGGGCCGCCCTAACAGAGTAAACAGAGTACCGTAGACCATGTGTCTTTGTTTGTTGAGAGGGAGTTTTGCTCTTGTCTCCCAGGATGGAATGCAATGGCATAATCTCGGCTCACTGCAACCTCCACCTCCTAGGTTCAAGCAATTCTTCTGCCTCTGCGTCCCGAGTAGCTAGGGTTTAGGCACATGCCACCATACCTGGCTAATTTTTGTATTTTTTAGTAGAGACTGGGTTTCGCCATGGTGGTCAGGCTGGTCTCGAACTCCTGACCTCAGGTGATTTGCCTGCCCCAGCCTCCCAAAGTGCTGGGATTAGAGGTGTGAGCTGCCACACCCAGCCTACATCGTGTGTCTTAAGCAGCAGACATTGATTGTCTCACAGTTGCCGAGGCCAGAAGTCTGAGGTCAAGGTGTCAGCCAGGGTTGGGTCCTTCTGAGTCCTCTCTCCTTGGCTTTTATTTATTTATCTCTTTTTATTTATTTATTTTGAGACAGAGTCTCACTCTGTCACCCAGGCTGGAGTACCGTGGCACCATCTGGGCTCACTGCAACCTCCGCCTCCTGGGCTCAAGCGATTATCCTGCCTCAGCCTCCCAAGTCACTGTGATTACAGGCGCCTGCCACTATGCCTGGCTAATTTTTGTATTTTTAGTGGAGACAGGGTTTCACTACGTTGGCCAGGCTGGTCTCAAACTCCTGACCTCAGGTGATCCACCTGCCTCGGTCTTCAAAAGTGCTGGGATTAGAGGTGTGAGCCACTGCGCCTGGCCTCTCCTTGGCTTGTAGATGGCTGCCTGCTTCTGTGTCTTCACATTGCCTTCTCCCTGTACACATCTGTGCCCAAATCTCCCCCATTAGCCAGGTGCGAGGACTCAGGCCTGTAATCCCAGCACTTTGGGAGGCCAAGGCTGCAGGATTGCCTGAGACGAGACTAGCTTGGGCAACATGGTGAGACCCCTATTTCCGTGACAGTTTAAAAAATTAGCCAAGCATGGTGGCATGCATCTGTAGTCCCAGCTACTAAGGAGGTTGAGGCAGGAGGATCACCTGAGCTCAGGAGGTAGAGTCTGCGGCGAACCGTGATCGCACCACTGCACCCCAGCCTGGGTGACAGAGCAAGATCCTATCTCAACAGCAACAACCCCCACCCCTTTTTTGAGATAGGGTCTCGCTCTGTTGCCCAGGCTAGAGTGCAATGGCGCAATCATGGCTCACTGGAGCCTCAACCACCTAGGCTCAGGCGATCCTCCCACCTCAGCCTCCCCAGTAGCTGGGACTACAGGTGTGTGCCACCATCTCTGGCTAATTTGTGTATTTTTGGTAGAGACAGGCTGATCTCAAACTCGTGGGCTCAAGCAGTTCACCTGCCTTGGTCTCCCAAAATGCTGGAGTTGCAGGTGTGTGCCTCTGCGCCTGACCAAAATTTCCCGTTTTTATAAGGACACGGTCATACTGGATTGGGGCCCACCCTAACAGCTTCATTTGAATTTATGAAGACCTTATCTCCAAATAATGTCACATTTTCAGGTCCTGGGGGTTAGGACTTCAGCATATGAATTTCAGGGGGACGCAGTTCAATCCATAACAGTATATCTGGTGTAGCCCAAGGGCTCCAGGAAATCAGACACTCTTTTTTTTTTTTTTTTTTTTTTTTTGAGACGGAGTCTCG
>NW_016107549.1:372991-404796 GCF_001604975.1 Cebus imitator
TCCTGAGCAGCTGGGATTACAGGCACGTGCCACCATGCCCAGCTAATTTTTTGTATTTTTAGTAGAGACGGGGTTTCACCGTGTTGACCAGGATGGTCTCGATCTGTTGACCTCGTGATCCACCCGCCTCGGCCTCCCAAAGTGCTGGGATTACAGGGGAAATCAGACACTCTTATCAAGTAGGGCATCCCAAAGGCTTAGATGTCACCTCCTAGGCGCTGAGAGACCAGGCTCTCTTTGGGCCAGGTTAATGTCCTCACTACACAGGTGGGCACACCGAGAGGCCCATTCTACAGCCGAATCAACTGAGGTTCCCTCAGCCGGCCTCCAGGACACAGCCGAGCTAGCGGTGGTGCTTCCTCGGCAGCAGGCAGCGTCTTTCCTTCCTGGCCCAGGCCCAAGCCCAGGAGTGACACCGTCCCCATCCCTCCCCACAGGCCTGAGCCGGGCTGGGCTCCCGTTCGGGCTGATGCGCCGGGAGCTGGCATGTGAAGGCTACCCCATCGAGCTGCGGTGCCCCGGCAGTGACGTCATCATGGTGGAGAACGCCAACTACGGGCGCACAGATGACAAGATTTGCGACGCTGACCCTTTCCAGATGGAGAATGTGCAGTGCTACCTGCCGGACGCCTTCAAGATCATGTCACAGAGGTGAGTGGGCTCTCAGGACAGTTCATGGATGAAGCGACACCTAAAAGCACTGGACATCTGCTGGTACGCCCCTTCACCATTCATCTTTCTGTCATGCATTCAACACGTTTACTGAGCACTTACTAGGTGCTGGGCCCTGCACAAACAGAGGATAAGACTGAGTCCATTCCCCACAACGAGCTTGTGCCCCTACACAGGCCTATACCCATACACACACTGGCAAGTCCCTCCCCCACCAGCCTCTTACTTCCAAAGCTTCCATCCCAAGATTAGCCAGGTTTTGAGATGGAGTCTTGCTCTGTCACCGAGGCTGGAGTGCGGTGGCACGATCTCAGCTCACTGCAACCTCTACCTCCTGGGATCATGCAATTCTTCTGCCTCAGCCTCCCAAGTAGCTGGGATTACAGGTGTTCATCACCACGCCTGACTAATTTTTTTGTGTTTTTAGTAGAGACAGGGTTTTGTCATTGGCCAGGCGGGTCTTGAACTCCTGACCTCAGGTGATCCGCCTGCCTCGACCTCCCAAAGGAGGGAGGCATTACAGGCCTGAGATGAGCCACCATGCCCAGCCTTAGCAAGGGCAGTTTGGAGCTTGTAAAATATAAAGAATGGCAGGACAGAGCGAAGGTGTCATGGGAGGACTTGTCCCTTTATCCCAGACTTTTTTTGTTTTTGAGAGATGGTCTCTGTCGCCCAGGCTGGAATTCAGTGGCACAGTCACAGCTCACTGCAGCTCTGACTGCTCAGGCTCAAGCAATCCCCCGGCCTCAACCCCCTGAGTAGCTGGGACCACACCATGCCCGGCTAATTTTATTTTCGGTAAAAGTGGGGTCTTCTATGTTGCGCAGGCTGGTCTTGAACTCCTGACCTCAAGCAGTCCTCCTGCCTCAGCCTTTCAAAGTGCTGGGATGACAGGCATGAGCCACCCCACCCACCCATCCCAGATCTGAGAGGTCATCAGGCTTCTCCAGGGAGGATAAACCTGAGCACAGATGATGGAAGCACAGGCGTGTGAGTGATTGCGTGTGGGGTGAGTGCTTGAGGGTGTAAGACTAACAATGTGTCTGTGATTGCATGTATCTATAAGTGTGACTGTCTGTGTTTTTTTTTTCCTGAGACAATCTCACTCTCTTGCTCAGGCTGGAGTGCAGTGGTGCAATCTCAGCTGACTGCAACCTCCACCTTCAGGGTTTAAGCAATTCTGCCTCAGCCTCCAGAGTAGCTGGGATTACAGGTACCCACCGTCATGCCCAGCTAATTTTCGTATTTTTGTAGAGACAGGGTTTCCTCATGTTGCCGAGGCTGGTCTTGAACTCCAGACCTTAGGTGATTCGCCCACCTGACTTGACCTCCTGAAGTGCTGGGATTACAGGTGTGAGCCACCGTGCCCGGCCAGTGTATTTGAGTATGAGTGTGTGTGCATTTTTGAATGTGCGATTAAATGTGTTTTTGTGACTAAGTGTGTCTCTAAGTGTGTGTGAACAGGTATGGGTGTGTGCAGATGAATGTGATTAAGCATATGTCTTTGTGTCTGTTTTTATGAGTGACTGTGTATTCTGGGTGGGTGGGTGTGTTGGGGTGTGTGTGTGAATATGGGTGTATGTGTTTGTGGGTGAATATGTAGTTATAGGTCTGAGTGTTTGAGTATGTTTAAGTGTATGTGAGCAGGTGTGGGTGTGAGCATGTGTGTTAGTGTGTTTGACTGGCGGAGACGTGTGTTTTCATGTCTGAAGGGTGGGGTGGATAGGTAAGCATCTGTCGGGGTGGATGGGTGTGGCTGTGTCTTTGTGTGTTTAAATGTGTCTGTGGGTAGATGTGTGTATGTGGACGAGTGTGTGTGGTTGACTGGGAGTGTATTTGTATTTCTTTGAGTGTGTGACTGTGTGTGTGAGCTTGGAGGGGTTGCCCCAGGCTGAGGCATCACGTGTGCAAATCTTCAGAAGCCTCTCTCACATCCACAGTCAGTCCATATAGAGCCAATCAGCCCTTCCTTCAAATTACACCCAGGCTGAATGTGGTGGCTCACACCTGTAATCCTAGCACTTTGGGAGCCCAAGGTAGGGGGATTGCTTTAGGCCAGGAGTTCAAGACCAGCCTGGGCAACATAGCGAGACACTGTCTCTACTAAAAACTAAAAAATAAATTAGCCAGTCATGTTGGTGTATGGCTGTGGTCCCAGCTACTCAAATGACTGATGCAGGAGGATCACTTGAACCCAGAGTTAGAGGCTTCAGTGAGCTATGATCCCAGCACTGCACTCCGTCCTGGGTGACTGAGTGAGACCCTGTCTCTTAAAAACAACAACAACAAAAAGGCCAGGCGGGTGGCTCACGCCTGTAATCCCAGCACTATGAGAGGCCGAGGCGGGTGGATCAGCTGAGGTCCGGAGTTTGAGACCAGCCTGGCCAACATGGTGAAACCCTGTTTCTGCCAAAAATGCAAAAATTAGCCAGAAATGGTGGCATGCACCTGTAGTCTCAGCTACTCAGGAGGCCGAGGCAGGAGAATCGCTTGAACCCGGGAGGCAGAGGTTGCAGGGAACCAAGATCACGCTACTGCACTCCTGCCTAGGTGACAGAGCAAGACTTTGTCTCAAAAAAACCAAAAATGTGTTACTGGGGGATCACTGAGAGCCCCAGGAGAGCAGGAGAGGTTGGCCAGGGGGTGAGAGTGTTCAGGTGGCTGAGACAGCTGGGCCGGGCTGCAGGCGCCTCATCATCTCCTCCTCCTCTCTGTGTCTTAAACTGCCATTCCTCTCCAGGAATCTTGCCCCTCTTCCCTGCTTCCTGTCTCCTGTCACCCCTGCGTGGCTCCAGCCTTTGGTTAGGCTGTGCACCCCCTCCCTGAGAGCCCCCTCCCTCCTGCCTCTCCAGATTCTCCCTGCTGACTTCATCCAACACCAGCTTTGGGGGACTGCATTCTTACCATCATCTCTCTAGCACCTAGTACAGCATCTGGCCCAGTTCCAATCTCCATGGGGAATGCCGTGCAAAACAGTTACTGGGGCTGAGGGAGTACACTGAGGCCTCTGGAGTCCCATCCAGGATTTGCCGGGGGGCCTCAGTCCTGTCTCCCCCGCTGCTCCACATCCATGCCTGGAGACTTTTTTTTTTTTTGAGATGAAGTCTCGCTCTGTCCCCCAGGGTGGAGTGCAATAGCACAATCTCGGCTGACTGTAACTTCCGCTTTCTGGATTCAAGTAATTCTCCTGCTTCAGCCTCCCAAGCAGCTGGGACTACGAGCATGCACCACCACACCTGGCTAATTTTTTGTATTTTTAGTAAAGACAGGGTTTCATCATATTGATCAGGCTGGTCTCAAACTTCTGACCTCGATTGATCTGCCAGCCTTCGCCTCCCAAAGTGCTGGGATTATGGTCATGTGCCACTGCACCTAGCCTAGGTATTCACTTGTTGGTGGACATTTGGGCTGCCTCCACTTTTTGGTGATTGTGAATAACACTGCTGGGAGCATGCATGTACAAAGGTCTGCTCTAACACTGGTTTTAAATTATTTTGGGTACAGTAGTCCCCCCTTATCCACTCGGGAAATGCTCCAAGAACCCCAGTGGATGCCTAAAACTGCAGAGAGCAACTGAACCTTATATGTACCACGTTTTCTCCTATACATCCCTAACTATAATAAAATTTAATTTACAAATTAGGCACAGCTGGATGCGGTGGCTCATGCCTGTAATCCCAGCACTCTGGGAGGCCGAGACCAGCTGATCACTTAAGCCCAAGGGTTCGAGACAAACCTGGGCAACATGGCGAAACCCCATCTCTACTAAAAATGCAAAAAAATCAGCTGGGTGTGGTGGTGCATGCCTGTAGTCCCAGCTACTCAGGAGGCTGAGGCAGGAGAATAATCAGCCTGGGAAGTAGAGGCTGAAGTGAGCCATGATCACACCACTGCTCTCCATCCTGGGCAACAGAGTAAGACCCTGTCTAAACAATAATAATAATAAAATAAAATAGGCTGGGTGTGATGGCTCACGATTGTAATCCCAGCACTCTGGGAGGTGAGGCAGGTAAATTGTTTAAACCCAGGAGTTTGAGACCAGCCTAGGCAACATGGCAAAACCCCATCTCTATTAAAAATACAAAAATTAGCAGGGTGTGGTGGTACATAACTGTAGTCCCAGCTACTTGGGAGGCAGAGGCTGGAGGGTCACTTGAGCCTGGGAGGCTGGGGCTGCAGTGAGCCAAGATTGTACACTGCACTCCAGCCATGGTGACAGAGTGAGACCCTGTTTCAAAAATAATAATAATAAAATAGCCACAGTAAGAGACTAACAACAATAATACATTTTAGTAGTAAATTATTGTTACATAGAATAAGGGTTACCTGACCATAAGCACTGTGATACTGTGACTGTCGACAGATAAATGAGATGACTGCTAGCGACAACAGACAGGGAGCAGATCCAGCGTGGACACGTCGCATACAGCATGAGATTGCATCAGGCTACTCAGAACAGCACACAACTTAAAATTTATGAATCGTTTGCTGCTGGAGTGCAGCGGTACTATCTTGGTTCACCGCAACCTCTGCCTCCTGGGTTCAAGTGATTCTCGTGGCCTCAGCCTCCCCGGTAGCTGGGATTACAGGTGTGCCCTACCACGCCTGGCTAATTTTTATATATTGAGTAGAAATGGGGTTTCACCATGTTGGCCAGGCTGGTCTTGAACTCCTGGCCTCAAATGATCCATCCGCCATAGCCTCCCAAAGTTCTGGGATTACAGGCGTGAGCCACCATGACACCTGATCCCAGTGAGTGAGTGAGTGAGTGACTGATTGACTATTTGAGATGGAGTCTCGCTCTGTTGCCCAGGCTGGAGTGCAGTGGTGTGATCTCGACTTACTGCAATCTCTGCCTCCTTGGTTCAAGTGATTCTCCTGACTCAGCTTCCCAAGTAGCTGGGATTATAGGCGTGCGCCACCATGCCCAGCTAATTTTTGTATTTCTAGTAGAGATGGGTTTTCACCATGTTGGTCAGGCTGGTCTTGAACTCCTGACTTCATGATCCGCCCGCCTTGGCCTCCCAAAGTGCTGGGATTACAGACGTAAGCCACCGCGCCCAGCCAGTGCTCTATTTTTAAAGAAGAGGGTGAGGCGGATGGATATAGACCTTCCCATGTCCCTTCCTGCCCCACCTTTTTCTCCCTCCCTGCTAGATCCTTAGTCCCTTCTTGAGTGTCTGCTTGTGTTCAGTACCCTTGGTTAACAGCAGGACTGAAGGGGAGACACAGGGCCTCTTCTGCTCCATACCTGTCTGGAAACGTCTCAAACTGTGTCCATGCCTGTGTCCTGCCTGGCCTAGCCCCAGCCTGCTGCAAGGAACAGAGACCCTGACAGAGGGGACAGAGAGACAGACAGCAGATGAGACACATCTTTTTGTTGTTGTTAAATACGTTCCCCCTTACATGCTACCAGCCCCTTGGGAAGTTGACAGTGACTTGGAGGAGTTCCCTCTTGGGAACTGAGAATGGCTTTTCCCAGGGGACGCACTCTCCTGGCTGCCCTGGCTATAAGTCTGCACAGCAGCACTGCCCAAAGGGTAGGACGTATCCACGAGATGGTGTGAAGTGGACACAGCTGGACCCTGAACAGTTCATTGATCGTGTATCTGCAGAGGCACCACCTCACGTGTGCGGCTTCACATGTATTACTCTCCATTGAACAATGAAGGGGCTTTAAAGTCCATGTAAAGAAAACTGCCAAGGATATAATAGTGTTGGCTATACTCAGAATGAAAGTGATGAGGGTTGGTCAGGAAAGCACTGTTTAGGGGTGACTCCTCCTTCTCAGCCCTGAGCATGATGCTGTGCTGGGGCTGAAAGTAGAAGAACCCTGATGGGAAAGAGAGAGCAGGCAGGAAATGGAAAACAGTGCCCACACAAGGCCTCTGGGCTTGTTGTGTTAGCCTGTTCTTACACTGCTATGAAGAAATACCTGAGATTGGGTAGTTTATAAAGGAAAGAGGTTTAATTGGCTCATAGTTCTGCAGGCTGTACAGGAAGCCATAGCGACTTCTGCTTCTGGGGAGCCTCAGGAAACTTACAATGCTAGCAGAAGGCGAAGGGGACGCAGGCACGTCTTACATGGCCGGAGTTGGGCGGGGGGGAGCTGGACGTGGTGGCTCATGCCTGTAATCCCAGCACTTTGGGAGCCCGAGGCAGGTGGATCACGAGGTCAGGAGTTCGAGACCAGCCTGGCCAAGATAGTGTAACTCCGTCTCTACTAAAAATACAAAAAATTAGCTGGGCATGGTGGCACGTACCTGTAATCCTAGCTACTCGGGAGGCTAAGGTCGAGAACTGTTTAAACCCGGGAGGTGGAGGTTGCAGTGAGCTGAAATTGCACCGCTGCACTCCAGCTTGGGCAACAGAGGGAGACTCCATCTCAAAAAAATAAAAAATAAAAAGAGAGCGGGGGAAGTGCTACACACTTTTAAACAACCAGATGTCAGCAGCACCAAGGGGATGGTGCTAAACCATTCATTAAAAACCGCCCCCACCATCCAGTCACCTTCCACCAGGCCCCACCTCCAACACTGGAGATCACAATTCAACATAAGATTTGGGTGTGGACACAGATACAAACTATATCACTTGGTTTTCAGCTCCACTGCCTCTTCCCAATTTGGAGGAGTCTGTGACACCCTGACTTGGAACATGCACTGCTCCCAGCCCATTCTATGTCTTTCTTTCCCAATGCCCTGTCTCTCTTCCACAGGTGTAACAACCGCACCCAGTGCGTGGTGGTTGCCGGCTCGGATGCCTTTCCTGACCCCTGTCCTGGGACCTACAAGTACCTGGAGGTGCAGTACGACTGTGTCCCCTACAGTGAGTCATTTTGTTCCTTGTGCAGACATGGGCCCTTCCCCCATGAGTGAGTGAGGAGGAGACACCTTGACCCATCACACAAGTGTGCACATGCATGGGGCCTGGGCACAGGGGGGACAGCCAGGCCTGCTCCCTCCAACACACATTCTCTTCTCCCAGACACCACTGTCCACACTCAGTGCCTGCTCCCCCGCCTCACAGACCGTCCCCTCCTGTGGAAGCACCTTTCCCAGCTCTCCTTACCCCAGCCCCCTCACCCTGCTTCTTCATGCACCCTGTGCTCATTTCCACACTTCCAGGCCGTGGTCCTGTGTGCTGCCTGGCACACTTACATCTCTCTCCTCCCTTGGCCTCGATACTTTTCTTGCCCATCTGCCTCCCTTCTCTTCTTACATCCCTTCCTTTTCTGACCCTTCTCATCCACCTTCTCTTCCTCTCATTCACCCCATTGCCCCTCTCAACACCTTCTTTCTGTAGGCACCCTCACTCCCCACACGCCCCTTCCCAATCATGGAAGCTAGACTATAAACCCATAGAGTGGCAGACCACCCTTTGAGGCCTGGTGGCAGATCCAGGGTGAAGGCCTGGGGAACATTTTCAATAGATTCATAGCTCCCCATTGGTTTCCCCATTATCACGTAGCACTTCCTGTCTGCAAAGGAAGTGCCGCCATGTTTGACTGAGGGTGGCATGAAGAAAGTGATCTGGGGAGCCAGAAGCCTGGCTGTCTTGCACCTGACCAAGGGGAGCAGACAAAGACAGGGTCTCTCCTCCTCAGCACCCTGTCCTTGACATCGCCTTTTTCCTGCCCTCTCTCCTTCCTCCCTCCTTCCCGTTATCCCTTCCCCTCTCCTCCCACAATGGGTTCCATGTAGCCAGCCTGGTGGTAGGGCCTCCGGGCAGAGTGGGGAGAAGCAGGGCCACCAGGGTGTCTGAGTGTGGCGGGCCAGGGTTGGGGACCAAGAGGCCCTCTCCCTCCTCTCCCATCCCACCCCAACCTTCCCTGCCAACCTTTGATTTCTCCTCGCAGGTGACTCGATGCTGGGGAAACAGGATCCCTTCTGTGCTTCCATAATTTTCTTCTTTTACTCCTCGTCCTTTCCTTTCAGCACCTGAGGCCTTCAGCTACCACCGAGGGGGATGCCCATCTGCTCCTTGAAGCCTCCCCACAGCACTGGGGACACGGCCGACCCCCGAGGCTGGGATGGCAGGGAAGCGGGGGCCGGGAGGCAGTGAGCTCAGCATAGAGGGGCAGTCAGATGGGTGTAGTTTCAAGGCTCAACTGGGCTCTTGAGTTTTTTGTCTTTGAAATCTTGAGCAAATTACTTAATTTCCCTGAGCCACTATGGAAGGAGGTGTGAGTTCGAGAGATGATGTGTGAGAAGTGCCTGGCCCAGGGCCGACCGCAGAGTCGCTCCTGGTGGCAGGGTTTTGAGTGTCGAGTGTAAACTTGCCAAGGGCAGAGGCTTCATCTTCATCTGCCGCCCCAGCGCCCAGACCCATGCCTGGTTCAGAATGTGCTCAGTAATAGTACTAATGCCCTTTAAGCCAGCTGAGCCTGTTTATTCATCTGTGATGGTGTAGGGGGGTCAAACACCTTCCCTGGGAAGCTGCAAGGAATAGCGACAGTGTGTGTCAACCTTGTGTGTGCCCAAGCTTTAGATGCAAAGGAAATGGTGCCTGCTTCTGCTTTTGCCAACCATGTGGCCTCACGTCACTGAGCCTCAGTTTTCCCATCTGTAGACAGGTTCTTGAAAGACGGCCCATGAGGTACCTAGCATAGTGGCTGGCCCCTTGTGAGTGCTGGACATTTCGTAGTCTTTGCTTTTGTTGCAACTTCTTGTAATGCCTCTTGTCAATTATGATTATTGCTATGGTAATAGAAATTAAAATAATAATGGATCATGAACCCAACTTCTCTTGAGATAAAGGGCAAAAAAACCTCCGTGGTCCAAGTGGAAGCCAAAGCAAGTAGACGAGACACTCAGGTCAAGCAGCAGAAAAGAAGGTAGGGCAGGAGAGGAGCTGAGAGACCTCCTGGAGCCGAGGCCCTGAGTGTGGTCCAGGGGCCACAACCCACAGAGACAGGCGGGCTCCAGGGACGGAGGGCAGGACAGTTCAGAGGATGGGCAGCCGCCTGTCTGATGGAAGAGAGGTAGCCTAAGCCCTAGGGGAGACAGGAGGCACACATACGCTGTAGATGTTGGGGGCAGAGCTAACTCCTGATCCTCCAGAGGAAGGAGGCTGGAGTTAAAAGAGGACAGGGAGGCCAGGCACTCCCTTGTCCCCCCAAATGTTCGCTGAGCATGTACTGAGTGCTAGGCCCTGGGTGAGGCGCCGGAAAGGGAGCCAGAGGCCACCCTGCAGAGCTCCCTGATGGAACCTTCAGAGAGGGGCCAGGAGAACCAGTCCCTCTGGTTAGAAGTTCCTGAGGTGCCAGGGATGCAGAGGGGAGCAGCCTGGGCAGTAACCTGGCCCAGGGCTTCAGAGGCTGGGGTGACCCCAGTGCTGGTGTGGGTGGCAGGGGGCACGTGATGTGTGGGGACCCTCCCACACACTGGACAAGCCCTACTAACGCTGGATTTGCTTTGCAGCTGAGCACAGTCTAACCGTGCCCCTTCCTCCCCCAGGTGCCGCCCGCCCACAGGGCAGCAGGCAGGGCGGAGCTCCCAGCTCCTGGGCCCCTGGGCCCTGGGTGGGTTAAGCAGAGAAGCTGAGCCTCGGGCTTGCCCCGGGGGAGCCTGGGAGCTGTCTGTGCCCCCACCTGCTGTCCCGCCCAGTCTGTGTCCCCTATTCCCCCCACCTCTCTGCCTCCGTCTCCCCGACCCTGGGTCTCTCTGGGGCCCGGGTGCATCCGCCTGTCTGCCTCTCTGTCGTTCTGTGTCTGGCTCTGCCACCTTCTCTCTGTGTTTGCTTCTTCTGGGTTGTGAGGGCTTGGGGGAAGTCAGCTGGACCTGGATGAGGCCAGCACAAAGGGGAAGCAGTTCAGCCTGTTTCTCGGCTGGGTGGGGGCCCAGGCCCTGGGAGACACTGAACCCCTTCCCCTGGGGCCCCTGGTTCTAGCAGGAGGGCAGCAGGCAGGGTGGGAAGGAAGCCGAGTGGCTCCTCTACCCCACCACTCCCTGGTGCCCCCTCTGACCAGAGCCCACCTCCCACCTGGGGCTCCCCACTTGCTGTCCCCTCTGCACCAAAGGTGCCCCCTCCCACCTGAGGGCTCTGTCCACCTGCCTGCCTGTATCCGCCTTCCACCCCTGTGTCTCTGTGTCTCTTCCCTCCTGTGTGTGTCCCCCTCGTCCCTCTGACGGTCTCCCCGGCACCCTCTTGCCCCACCTGACTCCCCTCAGAGGAAGGGACCTGGGGGCGGGGGCCTGAACTGATGCTACGGAAGGGGTTGGGGAAGCAGGAGCGAGGAAGGAAAGGAAAAGGGGGCGTGTTGCCAGAAAAGAAACGAAAGCAATTTAATCTCTTTTTTTTTCTCTTTTTTTCTTGCACATTTTTTTTTCAATTTGTTTTCTCTCTCTCTTCCGATGCTTAAAGTAGAAGTGGAGCAGAAAGGTAAACGCACTGTTACCAATGCTAACCCCTAACTCACACTTTGTTCTACCTGTACCATACTTATGTGACCTGCCCTCCCTCCCGGCCCCTTCTTCTCTCCCCCACCCACACTCGGTCCGGTCGGTATCCCCCACCCCGGGTTGTCCTCCCAGTGGGGCCAGCCCTGGTGCGGCCACGGGCATCTCCACCCTCCAGATACCCACGGAAGCTCCTCTCTGAGCTTGGGCAGGATTTTCTCTCTTGCTGTTTCTGTCTGTCTCTGTCCCTCCTTCCTGGTCCCTGGCCCTTTCGGGGGACCTGGCCCTCTCTCATACTTCTTTTGCCTCCTTCAGGAGAAGTGTATAAGCATCCAGGGCGGGTGGGGAGGGAGGGACTCCCTTCCCCGGCTCCCCCCCTGGGGCACCGGGTGAGCTGTCTCTCTCTCTCTCTGTCTCTCCCCTCTCTCTTCCTCCTTCCCCTGCACCTTTTATAACATGTTTCTGGTTCAGGGGAGGCGGGATGGAGGGGACACTACTGTTTTCCTTTTGGGGAGCAGATTCCTCCTATGTCTCGGGCTCCTGGTGGCTTAAGTTCCTTCTGGTTTGACGTTTCCAAGGCCCAGAGCTGTTTTGGAGCACGGAGCACCAGTCCTCCCCACCCCCAACCCGATCCCCATCTCTGACCAGCTGGGGGCCCAGCCCTGGGGAGGGGTGTCAGCTGTCCCCAGCCCTGGGAGGGGGTAGCCTGCCAAAAAATGAAAAATGAGGGCGAGGGGGTGGGGGCGGGCATCCTGGAGCGGGGAGCGAGGGGTGGGGGAGCGTGTTTTCTGTTTCTTTCACACTTGCAAAGCTGCAGTCAGGGTTTCTTCTGGGCTGTTGTGGTTAGAGGACCAGGGGAGAGGGGCGGCGGGCGGGGGTGCACAGTCTGGGGACTTCCACAGACTCTGTAATTTCAGGCAGAGAACTCCCTAGTGCATGGGATGGGGCTGTCCATTATTGTCGGGTGCTGCTGCTGAGGGGCGCTTCTAGGGTGGGATGTTAGGGATGACCATTTCCTCCCCAGGAAGTTTTGGGAAATTGACCCATCTGAGGCTGGCAGCAGTGGGCAGGGCTGGAGGAGGTGGCCTTTAGGGATCCTTTTTGCCTTGAAATTACGGTGGTCTGTGGAGCATCCCTTATGAAGGAGGTGGGGCAGGGTCCCTCTGAGCTGCTCCCCTCCCCGTCTTCCCCTCTCCCCCATCTCAGAGAGGCCTGGGCTACTGGCCTGAGGTCCGCCCCCTCACCGCACCCCTCCACTCTCCGCTCTCTCTCCTGGAGTCTCTCTCCCTCCCAGCACCAGCCACTCTTCTTGCAGGCCCACTGGTTTGGATGCGACACCACTGGAGCTTTTCTCTTCGAGGGCCAGGGCAGGGCGGGTGGGGTGACGGGGCAAAGGAGGGAAGAGGCGGGATTGGGAGCTTGGTGCTGGGGAAGGGGCCTTGCTGTCCAAGGCCCCAGACAGACCCTTCCTCATCTTCTCCCCCTCTCCCTGGGGTTGACCTCTAACCACGTTTTTCCTCCCGAGACCCTCTAACCAGGTTAGGCTCTGAGGCCTCCCACCTTCCCCTTCACACAAACACGTCCCCTCAGATGCCACACACCTCACGGGGGGAGGTGGGGCAGGGTGGTGACCGGCTTGGGCAGAGGCCAGTGTGCTGGATGGAGGGTGCAGGCCAACCCCTTGGGGCATCAGGGACAGGGAGATGGCCAGTTGCCAGGGCCCAAGCCAGGGTCACTCTGGATCCTGCCCAGCTCTGTGTCCCAGACTCCCCTCCCTGTACAAAAACTACATGCTCCTGGCTGCTTCGTGCCAGGGGTCCCTGAGCCACCCTGTCCCCAGTGCTGTGAAGGGAGTGCTGCCTTTCCTCTCCCTCCCAAGCCTGCCGGTAGTGGGGAATGAGGACTATCTCTTACCCAAGCTCATCTTGCCACTGGGCTGACCCCCAAGCTGGTGCCAGGTCCCAACCCTCCCTGTTCCCCTCGGGGCCAGCTGCTTTGGTGACAGGCCAAGCAGGAGCAGAGAATTCACTGCAAACCCCCCACCCTCGCCCCAGTGCCCTCGCCCTGGCCTGTGCGTGGGTTCTGCTAGCGGGGAGGTAAGGGAGGCCCAGCCATCCTGGATGGAGGGGTGCGTGGATGTCGGCACTTTGGGAGGAGGTGGGGGGTCTGGCCACACTGACCCCCGGATCAGTCAAGGGGAGGCTAGAAGTAGGTGGCACTGGGACGTGACTGGGCAAGGGTGGGCTGGCCAGCAGCGGCCAACGAGATGCAGTTGAGGTTTTCCTCCTTTTCAGGGATTGGGGGGGTGGGGCGGGGCCCCCCACCTTTCTGACATCAGCGCTGCCTTGGTCCCTCCTCCCGAGCCGGGGATGGTCGCAGGTAAATCGGGGTCCGGGCCAGGGGAGGTGGGGGGCCTGGCTGGGGCGGGCTGGGTCTTTATCCTAGCGCCTGGTTCCCTCCCCTGCCCCCTCCGAACTGGACCTGGGACTGCCCCCCCGAGGGGACCCTCAGTCGGGCCTGGGACTTGGAGTGAATTCTCTGCTCACCCCTCTCTCCTCCGCCAGCACTAACCCTTTCTTCCCAGGTGGTCTCCAGTGCGGCCTCTCACGGAGCCAGGATCTCGCCAAGTCCCCACATCCCCTTGTCTCTCTTCCCTCTGCACAGCTCTCCTCTCCCTCCCCAACTCTCCCGGGAGTCTTGTTCCTCTCCATGTCCCCACCCCCACCCCCACCCCTGTGCACAGTGCCACTGTCTGCTGCTGAGCCAAACCCCATGAGAGACCCTGCCGGCTGGGGGCAGGGCAGGGCACCCTCCAGGAGGGGCCAGACTCTTCTGTTCCCTATCCTAGCCTGGGAGCTGCCTCTGGGAATCCCTTCCTCAGCTACTGACTTCGTGGGTACTGGGTGCGGGGTGAGACACAGGCTGCATCAGGAACCTGGGGAGAGAGTTGAAACCCCTATCCTTCCCCCAGCCTGGAATAGGGGGACACTCCTGACACCCACAGTGGGTATAGAAACATCATTCTACCTTGCAATTTTTGCAGGAGGAAGAAAGTAGAGTTAAAAAAAAAAAAATTGGGTGTGGTTGGTGAAGGATGGGACCCTGGACCCTAGCTCTTCCCTAGGTGGCAGAGAGGAGGGAGAAGGGGCCGGGTGCTGAGTCCCTGGACAGACTGTAGTGGGGAGAACTTGCCCCCACTTAAATCACATGGGACCACCTCTGGGAGGGTTCTTGCCAAACTCCTCCCCAGCCTGTGGGGTCTCTAGCAGCCAGGGAAGGGAAGAGGGCACCACCTCCCCTCACTAACCCCACTCTTAATGGCCTCCAGGATTCACATCTCCAGGGAGAGGGGCAGCTGGGCAGGGTTGGGGGAGGGGGGTCGGGTCCCAGCCCGGAAACCCCCTTCCCATCACCAGCCCTACCAAGCAACCGTGACTGCAGCAGCAGGAGGGGACGACCTGGCTCCCCACCCAGCAGCGTGACCAACTTGCCTCTCTCCTCCCTCTTTCTCTTTTTTCCCATTTACCTCTGCCCCTCTTCTCCCATCTCTTCCCCTCCCGCCTGCCCTGCCCAGTCTTCGTGTGCCCAGGGACCCTGCAGAAGGTGCTTGAGCCTACCTCGACACATGAGTCAGAGCACCAGTCTGGCGCGTGGTGCAAGGACCCGCTGCAGGCTGGTGACCGCATCTATGTGATGCCCTGGATCCCTTACCGCACGGACACGCTGACTGAGTACGCCTCATGGGAGGACTACGTGGCCGCCCGCCACACCACCACCTATCGCCTGCCCAACCGCGTGGATGGCACAGGCTTCGTGGTCTATGATGGCGCTGTCTTCTACAACAAGGAGCGCACGCGCAACATTGTCAAGTATGACCTGCGGACGCGCATCAAGAGTGGGGAGACGGTCATCAATACCGCCAACTACCACGACACCTCGCCCTACCGCTGGGGTGGCAAGACCGACATCGACCTGGCGGTAGACGAGAATGGGCTGTGGGTCATCTATGCGACTGAGGGCAACAACGGGCGGCTGGTGGTGAGCCAGCTGAACCCCTACACGCTGCGCTTCGAGGGCACGTGGGAGACGGGCTACGACAAGCGCTCTGCGTCCAACGCCTTCATGGTGTGTGGGGTCCTGTACGTGCTGCGCTCTGTGTACGTGGACGACGACAGTGAGGCGGCCGGCAACCGCGTGGACTATGCCTTCAACACCAATGCCAACCGCGAGGAGCCTGTCAGCCTTGCCTTCCCCAACCCCTACCAGTTCATCTCCTCCGTCGACTACAACCCTCGGGACAACCAGCTGTATGTCTGGAACAACTATTTCGTGGTGCGCTATAGCCTGGAGTTCGGGCCACCCGACCCCAGTGCTGGTGAGGACGACTCACTTCCAGGCATGGAGCCTGCCTGTTTTTGTCTCCACCCCACCCCGACCCCCACCCTCTGGGTCCCAGGGTGGGGAACCCCATCCTGTGAGCTCTTAGGGATTGGGAGGTAAAGGAAATTCACAGCATGTGACAGAGGCTGTTCTAAGTACTTCACAGCCATTAACTCATCTCCTCACAGTCTATGACACAGGGGTCCTTACTGCCCTGTTTTACACATGAGGACACTGAGGCCCTGCACGGGTAGGGGATTAAGTTATTTGAGGATTTGAACCCAGCCTCCCAACCATTGAACTGCACTACCTCTCCCGAGGGCTTGGGCACCTTTACCCCCTTGGATCCACCAAAATCCTGGGTGGAAGTCCAATATCCACAAAACCAAAGAGCTGAGCTGCTGATGTTGACTGGGTTGGGGGCAACTCCAGTCTTCTCTTGCACCCCTTAGCTGCCCTGCCAGCTCTGTGCAGTCCCACAGCTCCAGGAAGCCCAGTCTAATCCCATCTTGTTTGCAAAATGGGGAGCCGAGGCCTCACCAGAGGGAAGCAGCGTAGTCAGGTTACAGAAGCCGAGGTCAGCTAGAAAGAGGATGGTAGGTAGTGGTGGGGCTGACCTGGACCCAGGAAGGCGCCTCTCTCCTGATCATTCTCTCAGATATTATGGTACACATAGTGAACTTTTACCACCCTTTCATACTTTATATGGTCCTGTGGGCATAAGGGACTTTGGTGGGCACAGAGAGGCGAGGGGAGATCTACAACCAGACCCAGCGAGACCCAACATGTGTTTCCCCTTCAGGAGGTGGTGAAGGTGCTAGGATGGTCTGGGACCCCTGCCTAGCCAGGCACGCTGTGGCATGGCCCTGAGCATGGGGATGACCCTGTCTTGTATCCCCTCTCCAGGCCCAGCCACTTCCCCGCCCCTCAGCACGACCACCACAGCCAGGCCCACGCCCCTTACCAGCACAGCCTCGCCTGCAGCCACCACCCCACTCCGCCGGGCGCCCCTCACCACGCACCCAGTGGGTGCCATCAACCAGCTGGGACCTGATCTGCCTCCAGCCACAGCCCCAGCCCCCAGCACCCGGCGACCCCCAGCCCCGAATCTGCATGTGTCCCCTGAGCTCTTCTGCGAGCCCCGAGAGGTACGGCGGGTCCAGTGGCCGGCCACCCAGCAGGGAATGCTGGTGGAAAGGCCCTGCCCCAAGGGGACTCGAGGTGAGTACAGAGGCTGTGGCCAGGGGGCTAGGGGCCATGCCCCCCAGGGCTCAGCACAGATGAGCATGGGTGGGTGGTGGTGTCCGCTGGGGCAGGGGCTTTCTGAGGGCAGGGGTCATCCCCAGTGACCAGCAGAGCCCTGCACACAGGCCACTCAGCCAGTGCCCCTGGGCCCCCCTGCAGAACCTACAGGGAGCCTTCAGGAGGTGACCGGGTTCCTGGCCTCAGGCTGACCTGGGACAGCCCAGGAACAGCCAGCTTTACATGGGTGGCCAGCTGAAGTGCGAAAAGGGTGGGGCCGTGTGTCCTGGAGATCTGAGGGGAGGGTTGGCAGGTGCTTTGTGGTGGTGGGGGGTGCATTCTGAGATGAGCCTTGATGGAAGGTTCTAATTCTGGAGGCAAAGACGGGGCAAGAGGGAGAGCTCAAGAGGAAGTGAGTGGCGCCTCTCTTGACTGTCTGGCCCGCTTCATGTCTGTTTCTCTGTGTTTCCCTCATGTCTCTCTTTGCCCGCTCGTCCCCTGCTCCATCATCTTTCCCCCTCTTCATCCCATCCTTCTCTTCTTTTTGGCTCCCTTGTCTGTTCCTGTCTGTCTGTCCCTGCAGGAATTGCCTCCTTCCAGTGTCTACCAGCCTTGGGGCTCTGGAACCCCCGGGGCCCTGACCTCAGCAACTGCACCTCTCCCTGGGTCAACCAGGTGGCCCAGAAGGTACCAGCCACTGCCCCTCAAAGGCAGGCATATGTGCTCGGGCCCAGGGCCCAGCGGGGGTTATGGAGCAACTGGGGAGACACGGGCTCGCAGGTCTGGAAGGCAGGACTGTGGGGTCACTTCCCCAGCCCACAGAGGGAGCAGGGACAGATGGGGTGGGAAAGGGCAGACAGCGACGGGGAAGCGGAGAAAGATGGGAGAGGCTGCACAGGCCAGGGAACCCAGGGAGGGCAGGATGGTCCCTGACAGACCTGGATTCTCCCTCCCCACCCCCCACCTTATGCAGATCAAGAGTGGAGAGAATGCAGCCAACATTGCCAGCGAGCTGGCCAGACACACCCGGGGCTCCATCTACGCAGGGGACGTCTCCTCCTCTGTGAAGCTGATGGAGCAGCTGCTGGACATCCTGGACGCCCAGCTGCAGGCCCTTCGGCCCATCGAGCGCGAGTCAGCTGGCAAGAACTACAACAAGGTGGGGCCTGGTGGTGGGGCTGACCTGGTGCGGGGTCACCTGCCCCCAGTCTCCGGAAGTATCTGACCTGGTACCTTCCAGCCCGGCTGCCACCCCCACTCACTTCTCAGAGAGGAAGGAACCCCAAGGACTGCTGGGTGTCACTCCTGTGCTGCCCCAGATGGTCCTGGGGGTTGGGGATCCCTGAAGAAATGTCTTGCTCATAGCTCAGCCCTGGGTCAGTGGTAGCCATAGACGACAAAGCTATCCAGATATGACAGTACTGGGGTTAGGGAACCGGCACCCAGGGGCCTGGCCTGACATCACTTCCATCTCTTTCTAGATGCACAAGCGAGAGAGAACTTGCAAGGATTATATCAAGGTAAGACCTGAGGGGTTCCAGTGTAAGGACCATGGGCTCCAGCTGATGGGGGCTGTGGGGGGCCAGGGAATAGGGTTGGAGGTTGAGAAGAGGGCACACAGAGCCCACCCAGAGAAATTAGGGGGTATTAGGGGGCCTCACAGCACCATCCCCCTGCTTGTGCAGGCTGTGGTGGAGACAGTGGACAATCTGCTCCGGCCAGAAGCTCTGGAGTCCTGGAAGGACATGAACGCCACAGAGCAGGTGCACACAGCCACCATGCTCCTGGACGTCCTGGAGGAGGGTGCTTTCCTACTGGCTGACAACGTCAGGGAACCTGCCCGCTTTCTGGCTGCCAAGGAGAACGTGGGTGAGTGCCGCGGTCAGTCACCCAGGGCAAACTCAGACACAAACCTTAAACCACAGGGTTCTGGCCTGGAGGCCACAGGGGGGATACCCAGACCTTGGGCATCTTGCCACAGGGTCTCGTTATGCAACCTGAGCCCCTGGACTGGTAACAGACCCCAACTGTGTGTGCCTTGCCTTCCCCTGTCCCCACAGTCCTGGAGGTCACAGTCCTGAACACAGAGGGCCAGGTGCAGGAGCTGGTGTTCCCCCAGGAGGAGTACCCGAGAAAGAACTCCATCCAGCTGTCTGCCAAAACCATCAAGCAGAACAGCCGCAATGGTCAGTGCCCCTGGGGCCTCGGGTGGGGAGGCAGCCCCTCATCAGCCCTGTGCCACTGTCTCTGCGCCATTTATGGAGGGCAGTGGTCCTGAACTTCTCCCATGCTAGTGTAAAATTTCAGGGGATTCGTGGGTCCCCTGCCTGAGGGTGAGCCTTGCAGTTGCCAAGTTGGCTCCTGGGCCTCACAGCTCAGAGAGGTCAGGGCTTTGCCCAAGGTGACACGGTGAGAATGGGTGGGTCGGAGGCCCAGCCCCTCTGTGTCCCATCACTGCCCTGCTGTTGAGAACTGCTTTCGGCTGAACAGTGGTCTTGTGGACAGGGCTCCCTGACTCCCACCTGCCTAAGCTGTGGACTGGCTTCAGAGGTCCCAGTGGCCAGCGTGGCCAAGGGCTGAGGAGCTGGCTAAGCTGGGAAGCCAGGGGCCTGGACGGAGGTGCGCCAGCTGAGGATGCTGACACATCCAATCATGCCTGTCCTCGCCAGGGGTGGTCAAAGTTGTCTTCATCCTCTATAACAACCTGGGTCTCTTCCTGTCCACGGAGAACGCCACGGTGAAGCTGGCCGGGGAAGCAGGCCCGGGTGGCCCCGGGGGTGCCTCTCTGGTGGTGAACTCACAGGTCATCGCAGCTTCCATCAACAAGGAGTCCAGCCGCGTCTTCCTCATGGACCCTGTCATCTTCACCGTGGCCCACCTGGAGGTGAGCTGAGCTGCCCCCTCCCTCCAGGGGGGTTGCCGTACCCTCTGTTCCCTGGCTGTGTACCTGCCCCCACACGATGTGCTCACCTCCAGAACAAGTTTCCACTTGAGTGGCTTGGGCTATTTGTCCCCCGAGCTCTCAGAGTGTCCAACGGAGCCTCAAAACCCAGGCACTTCTTTGATACTTGGCACCATCCCTGTAGCCAGGTGTGGGGGGGCCAGAATGGGACTCCCTGGTTCTGACTCCAGTTCTGACACCCCGGCACCACCACACAACAGGACAAGAACCACTTCAATGCTAACTGCTCCTTCTGGAACTACTCGGAGCGTTCCATGCTGGGCTACTGGTCGACCCAGGGCTGCCGCCTGGTGGAGTCCAACAAGACCCATACCACGTGTGCCTGCAGCCACCTCACCAACTTCGCCGTGCTCATGGCTCACCGTGAGATCGTAAGCTGGCTGGCACTCTGCTTCTCCAGGCGGGCCTGCTTGCTGGCCTGGCTTTGCATGGCATCCTAGAGAGGTCATGGGCAGTGCCGGGGAGGCCAGCCTCGTGGGCGTCGGGGGGCCCCTAGTCTTGCTTGGGGCATGAGGCCACGCGTCTGGTTCTCTCTGGTCCTCTGTGGCGTGGTCCCACCTTCTCCCAAGGCACTCTGAAGAAGCAGGTTGGTGGTATGTTGGTCATCTCTCCACAAGCCTTCCAGAGCATGAGGAAGTGAGCGCACTGCTGTGTACAGAGGGTGGAGGCTGCCAGGTTGGCAGCACTAGAGGTCCTCGAGGCCCGTGGCCTTGCCCAGGGCCCTGCCTGCAGCTGGCACCTGGCTGAGCCCAGTGTGCAAAACCAAAGGCCCTGAGCGTGCCCCTGCTCCTATCCCCAGTACCAGGGCCGCATCAACGAGCTGCTGCTGTCAGTCATCACCTGGGTGGGCATCGTGATCTCCCTGGTCTGCCTGGCCATCTGCATTTCCACCTTCTGCTTCCTGCGGGGGCTGCAGACCGACCGCAACACCATCCACAAGAACCTGTGCATCAACCTCTTCCTGGCTGAGCTACTCTTCCTGGTTGGGATCGATAAGACTCAGTATGAGGTGGGCTGGGACTCGAGGGCAGGTGATGGCCAGTGCCTGGGTTGGGGGCCAGGAAAGGGTGACGCCTGCCTAGGCAGCAGCCCTCACCCTCGGTGCTCCCCGCAGATCGCCTGCCCCATCTTCGCCGGCCTGCTGCACTACTTCTTCCTGGCTGCCTTCTCCTGGCTGTGCCTGGAGGGCGTGCACCTCTACCTGCTGCTGGTGGAGGTGTTTGAGAGCGAGTATTCCCGCACCAAGTACTACTACCTAGGTGGCTACTGCTTCCCGGCCCTGGTGGTGGGCATCGCGGCTGCCATTGACTACCGCAGCTATGGCACCGAGAAGGCGTGAGTTGCCACCTCCTGGCCCTGTACCTATTCTCTCCTTCCACCTGGTTCCCTGCTCCGTGGCACCCCTTGGACCAGGACCCTCAGGGCAGTGGCCTCCCTTCCTCCTCATCGCTGAGGCTGCAGCCTCCAGAGTCCTAGGCCTTCACAGATCACAGGGAATGGCCCCTCGGCTTCTCTACACCCCGGCCCTGTTTCCTTTACAGCTGCTGGCTCCGAGTGGACAATTACTTCATCTGGAGTTTCATTGGGCCCGTCTCTTTTGTTATCGTGGTGAGTTGGGAGGTGACACCTCATCTTTCTTCATCCAGGCTGGCCTTGACCCCAGCCCCTGCCCCCCACACTCTCCCCGCACACTGGAACTGAGCTACCAGCTGAGAGAATAAGAGTGCGCTGGGTCCGTGGAGCTCCAGCGCTGAGGGCTGCTCACCGGGGACTGTGATTTGAGCCCCTACCGTGTGTCAGGTCATGGGCCCTGTCTTCCCAGCAGCCAAGAGTGGCAGTAAAATGCCAGTCAGCTCACTGCCACATGATGGGCACCTCAGGGGCAGGTCCGGGGTTCTCCCAGCAGAGGCGAGGGCTACAGCCAAGACTTTGCCAGGCTGGGCCCTAGCCTCAGCACTCATTAAGGGAGGCAGGGCCACTCTCAGCCCAGCCCGTCCCTTGTCCGGCCCTCAGGTCAACCTGGTGTTCCTCATGGTGACCCTGCACAAGATGATCCGAAGCTCATCTGTGCTCAAGCCTGACTCCAGCCGCCTGGACAACATTAAGTGAGCCCCGCCCCTGCCTGCCCCCTGCCCCATCACCCCCCTTGCTGATCCCACTTTTCCCAGGGTGTCCAAAAAGGTGGTGCTGTCAACTCTGGTGACACACATTGCAATTTTAAGTATCAAGAGGGGTGTTTTATTGTATTCACTATGTACCTACTTAATCGGTCTTAGAAAGCGTATCATTAGCACGTCCAACCTGTGGTTTTAGGGGCATAACTGCATAGAGTGACGCTAAATTCAAAAGGTGAGTCTGTTTAAGGGCAACTTAAAGAGAAATAGGCAGCAAGATGTAGCCTAAGTTGTCTGGAAACCCTCAGGCCCAGGCTGGGGTGGAGGCGTCCTGGGCAGGCTACTGCCCTCAAGGCCCACTCGCCCGCCCTGCTGAGTTAGGGCTTTGCAGACAGTGCCCAGGCCCACCCAACGGCCCCCCCTTATTGGCTGCAGGGGAGGCCTAGGCTGAGGCCGTCCCCTCCGGTGGGTACTTTGACACCCCATCTCTCCACCCCCAGATCCTGGGCGCTGGGGGCCATCGCCCTGCTGTTCCTGCTGGGTCTCACCTGGGCTTTCGGCCTCCTCTTTATCAATAAGGAATCGGTGGTCATGGCCTATCTCTTCACCACCTTCAACGCCTTCCAGGGGGTCTTCATCTTCGTCTTTCACTGCGCCTTACAGAAGAAGGTGAGGTCGAGCCGGGGTCCTGGGTCACAGCCTCCCTTGGAGACATTTCCTGGGCACCCAGGAGAAGGAGGCGAGGGTGGAGGGGACTCAGGGCTCCCTGAAGCCCCCAGTGAGTGCTGCAGGCCTTCAGCAGTCAGGTCTGCGTCCTTCAGGAGAGGAGCATGAGCTCAGGACTTAACCACAGGTGAAGAGGGTTCTGGAAAAAGGCAAGGTACAACAGCTTAAAGGAGTGAGAGCAGGACAGATTTGGTGATGGGCAACCCTCACCACCATGAGGACCACAAGTCAGGCCTGGCAGGGGGAGGACTTTGGGAGCCAACCTGAGGGAGCACTGCCTACGTTCATAGTTCTGGAAAGAATTGTGAATTTTGTGGCGATATAAAGGATCTTTTTTAAATAAATGGGTTAAAATATGAGTCTCAGAAAAACATACAGGCTGGGTGTGGTGGCTCATGCCTATAATCCCAGCACTTTGGGGGGCCAAGGCCGGGCGGATCACCTGAGGTCAGGAGTTCCAGACCAGCTTGGCCAACATGGCAAAACCCCATCTCTCCTTTATATAAAAATTAGCCAAGCATGGTGGCAGGCGCCTGTAGTCCCAGCTCCTTGGGAGGCTGAGGCAGGAGAATCGCTTGAACCTGGCAGGTGGAGGTTGCAGTGAGCCGAGATCATGCCACTGTACTCCAGCCTGGGTGACAGAGTGAGACTCCATCTCCAAAACAAAACAACAACAAACACATACAAAGGGCTGGGTGCAGTGACTCATGCCTGTAACCCCAGTACTTTGGGAGGCTGAGGTGGGAGGATCCCCTGAGCCCAGGAATTCGAGACCAGCCTGGGTAACATAGAGACCCTGTCTCTATTTGAAAAAAAAAAAAAAAAAAAACAAAGGGGAAAACAGTATCAGGGGAACGTGGACAGGGAGTGAGGGTCCAGGCGGCACCCTCATGACTGAAGCTGGGGAGACGGAGCTGTGGCATTTGTTGAGTTGGCTCTGGCGGCAGTGCGGGCCATGGAGACTGCTGTTGGACCTGGGGAGTGGTGAGGCGGGTAAGGCTTAAGGCAGGGGATGGCAGAGGCAACAGTCATGAGAATTCTTGTTGCAAGGGAAAAGGTGGTCTGTGTCCCTGCTCTTCCCAACACTGTCCTGGTCCCTCCTTGGACACACAGTCAAAGGCAGTGTCTGCACAGCCCCCACCTCACACGCAGTGACAGTGATGTCCTTTCAGGGGCCCCTAGGTCCCTATGGTCTGATCTGGGACCCTCGATTCCCCTCCCTATCTCTGCTTTCAGACACCTAGATGTGAACCCTCCTCAGGGTACAGCCCCTGTCCTTGCCCCGGCCTGAATGAGGCCTCCTCTGATCTATTTATTTTTTTAGGTTTTTTATTTTATTATTGTTACTATTATTTTTTTTTAGATAGAGTCTCACTCTTTTACCCAGGCTGGAGTGCAGTAGTGTGACCTTGGCTCACTGCAACCTCTGCCTCCTGGGTTCAAGCGATTCTCCTGCCGTCATCTCCAAGTAGCTGGGATTAAGGCAAACACCACACACCTGGCTAATTTTTGTATTTTTAGTAGAGACGGGGGTTTCACCATATTGCCCAGGCTCGTCTCGAACTCCTGACCTCAGGTGATCTGCCCACCTTGGCCTTCCTAAGTGCTGGGGTTACAGGTGTGAGCCACCATGCCCCTGATCTATTTAAAATCACAACCTGCTCCCAGGTCAGCACTGCCTAACCCCCTTTCCAGCCATAGTTTTCTCCATAGAATCTATCATCATCTGATAGCCTGCATATTTATATTTTCATGTACGTTATGTCTCTGTCTACTGAAATATAAGCTCTGAGAGGTAGGTATTTGTGTCTGTTGTTTTCTGTACCATTCCTGAGGCCTAATATATGCCTGGCACATAGTGGATGCTTATGAATGCTCTGTTGCTTTTATGAATGAATAAAAAACGGTCAGTGGCAGTAGAGAACCTGATCAGCTGGCTGTCGGGGGACAGGGGACAGCAGGGTTTCTGTGGCCTGCAAGTCACTGAGCAGGGGAACACAGTCATTGGAAGCTCTGTCTCCGGCCTCCTGAGTCTACCTTGTGCCAGCCCTGTGGGAGTATGGATCACAGAGGAGGCTGGTGTCCCAGCCAGCTGACTGTCCTTGTTCCCCAGGTGCACAAGGAGTACAGCAAGTGCCTGCGTCACTCCTACTGCTGCATCCGCTCCCCACCCGGGGGCACTCATGGGTCCCTCAAGACCTCAGCCATGCGAAGCAACACCCGCTACTACACAGGGACCCAGGTATCACGCCAGGCAGGGCTCCCCGGGGCTGAGTGTTGGAACCTGGAGCCTGAGAGGCGGGGAGTGGCTTGGCCTGGGTCTGTGATGGCGATGATCGGGCGAGCAGTCTCAGATGCCAGAGGGTGGGTGGCCCAAGGGTCCCCTCACATCCGGGTTGTGTCCCCAGAGCCGAATTCGGAGGATGTGGAATGACACTGTGAGGAAACAGACAGAGTCCTCCTTCATGGCGGGTGACATCAACAGCACCCCCACCCTGAACCGAGGTGAGAAGGGTCCCTCTGCCTCTGGCTCTGGTCTCTCGAGGCTCCCGGCTGCCTTGTGACCTCTGATCCCTTGGCCAGGTACCATGGGGAACCACCTGCTGACCAACCCTGTGCTGCAGCCCCGTGGGGGCACCAGCCCCTACAACACCCTCATTGCCGAGTCAGTGGGCTTCAATCCCTCCTCGCCCCCTGTCTTCAACTCCCCAGGTGAGGGCACAGGGGAAGCATCCAAGTCGGGAAGTGTGGGGTTTACGTCCCAGGGGACCCCCGCCTGGGATGTTCTATGCCCCAGAACTGGAGCCTGGACTTGGCATTTCAAGCTCACCCTTGCCTTCTCTCTTTTCTCTCCTGGCTGTCACCTGCAGGGAGCTACCGGGAACCCAGTAAGTGCTACTCTTCCCTGGAAATGTTTCCGAGACTGGGAGAGGGACAGACAGTGGCCTTCTCAGATGGCTCACTTAAGGAAGAGAACTTGGGATGCCCTCCCCATCCCCCCCTGCCCCCACCGAACAGTCTGGCTGGCAGCTGGATAGAGGATAATCGGTGGTGGTCATTGAGTTTGGGCCTTTAGGTGTGAGGGTCTGAGCACAGAAGAGGGATTCTGTCGCCCAGGCCTCCTCATATTGCTGAGATTCTGAACCTCCAGCTGGGCGACGAGACCCTGGGGGAACTGGTCCTTGTCCCCCAACTTTAACCAATCTGCTTTTGGGCTGCTGCCTCTACTGCCAGTGAGGGAGAAAGCGTATGTCAGACTAGAGTTCCCATGGGGCAGGGGGAAGCCCACAGAAAACCAGCAGGAATGGAGCCCCACTTCTCCCGATGGACCCCCAGTGCAGCCAGGGCCCTTCTCCCACCTGACCAGCCCCTTTTTGCCCTGCAGAGCACCCCTTGGGAGGCCGGGAAGCCTGTGGCATGGACACCCTGCCCCTGAATGGCAACTTCAACAACAGTTACTCCTTGCGAAGCGGGGATTTCCCTCCCGGGGATGGGGGCCCGGAGCCACCCCGCAGCCGGAACCTGGCTGATGCCGCAGCCTTTGAGAAGATGATCATCTCAGAGCTGGTGCACAACAACCTGCGGGGGAGCAGCAGTGCAGCCAAGGGCCCTCCACCACCTGAGCCCCCTGTGCCGCCTGTACCAGGGGGCGGGGGTGAGGAAGAGGCAGGCGGGCCCGGGGGTGCTGACCGGGCGGAGATCGAACTTCTCTATAAGGCCCTGGAGGAGCCTCTGCTGCTGCCCCGGGCCCAGTCGGTGCTGTACCAGAGTGATCTGGACGAGTCGGAGAGCTGCACGGCCGAGGACGGCGCTACCAGCCGGCCCCTCTCCTCCCCTCCAGGCCGGGACTCCCTCTATGCCAGCGGGGCCAACCTGCGGGACTCACCCTCCTACCCGGACAGCAGCCCCGAGGGGCCCAGTGAGGCCCTGCCCCCACCCCCTCCCGCACCCCCCGGCCCCCCTGAAATCTACTACACCTCGCGCCCGCCAGCCCTGGTGGCCCGGAATCCCCTGCAGGGCTACTACCAGGTGCGGCGGCCTAGCCATGAGGGCTACCTGGCAGCCCCAGGCCTTGAGGGGCCAGGGCCCGATGGGGACGGGCAGATGCAGCTGGTCACCAGTCTCTGAGGGGACCTCATGGACCAGGGGCTGGTGGCCCAGGCCAGGGAGGGAACCCTGGGCAAGGCTCTGGTGGGAGAGGGAGACAGATGGAGGCAGTGGCTGGTGGGCCACTCTCCTGATGCCCCTCAGCCATGGGCCCTACAGTCCCCTCAAGGGACTCTGACCTAGGGGCCTGAGGTGCCAGGGCTCACAGACAGGGTTTCCCACCAGCCACATGCACCAGCTCTATTTAGGGGAAGTGTAGTGAGGAGGAGCCCAGAGGTCCTAGGGGAGGGAGGAGGGAGAACTTGGAAGGGTGCAGCCCACTTCCGGACTCTCCCCTCTCCCACCCTTGCCACTGCCTGAAGGGAAACGAGGGCTTTAGTTTCCCTGGGCAGGGAGGGCAGCTTCTGAGGTTGCCAAAGGCCCCACTGGATGGCACCTGTCAGCTGCCCCTCTCCACAGTCAGAAATGCTGCCGGCTGCACCCAGAGGGAGCAGCGAGGCGGGACACATGGACACGTTCCTCCTTGAGCTACAATTCCCTGCTCCCTGGAGACTGGGAAAAGGCCGAAGGCAGAGGGACTGGGCGGTGGTTTAAAGGTCGAACTTTCTCTGAAGCTCCTTTCCCCTTGCTCTTGGTCCCTGCCCCCCAAGCAAGCCTGCCTCCTCCACCTCCCAGTGTACCCAATGACCCCCTCCCTTGGGGTGACTCCTGATGAAGCACAACTCCCTGCAGGGCCCCCAGCCCACAGGGGTGGCCATATTTGGGCAGTTCCCAGTCCTGTGGGCTTGGCTATCTGGGAAGCAGATTTTGGGTCTGGATTTCCCTGGGGAGTGGGTCCTGGGCTTGGATCTTTCCCTAGGGGGCCCTCTTATCCCTTCCTCTCTCCTCCTCCTCCCCCATTGCTGTAAATATTTCAACGAAATGGAAAAGAAAAAAAAAAAGACAAAAAAAAGACAAAAAATCTCATCACTTGAAGCCACCGGGAGCCTGCGGCCCGGGCAGACCAGCCCGGGCTTTCTCCAGAGCAGAGTGGCGCTGCCGGCCTGGCAGCCAGGACTTCTCCGCGTACGTGCATCCCCAGTCCCCGCCCAGGCGGGCGGGCCGCCAGAGCAGCTTTTTACAATCCAGAGACAGAAAACAAAATCTAGATGCAACAGCGAAACAAAGAACCCATTTCCTTCCTGGCACCCGTTTCTGTCCCCTCCTTTCCTGCTCCACCTGCCTGGCATCATCAGCCCTCCTGGGGCGTGTACCTCACTGCTTGCCCCAGGACCAGAGGCCTGTCTCCCCCTCCCCTCCCCACTGGCCCTGGGGGGACCCCCTCACACCCAAAGATGCTTTGCCAAGATGGCTGCGCTGTCCCTTTGAGTTCCTGCTTCTTGTGTATTGTTTTGGGGACTCTAGCCGGGGAAGATGGGGCTGACTTCCCACCTAGCGAGGTTGATGGTGGAAGGAAAATGGAGAGGAACTGGGGTTGTGGAGGGCATGGGTATGGCTGAGGAGGGTGCTAGGGCGGCACGGTTGTCTTCTGTCTGAGGGAGGGGGAGAGGCAAAGGTGAGAAATCATCTCCCCTGCCCTCCACCCTCCCGCAGGGGAGACGAAGCCAGGGCTGGGGTCAGGATATCCATGTTCTGGGGGGGCTTGACCCCAAATCCCAGGCCTGGAAGCTCCAGGCTTGGGATGTCTCCTGAGCACCTCTTGCAGCCCCCTCCTCTCCAGAGTGTCCACCTAGCCTCCCCGGCCCCCTCCCCTCAACTCTAGGGGTATCATAGTCCCGAGGGCACCGTAGCCCAGCCCCTGCTTTGCCATTTCCCCAGGGGTGGCCCCTCCACCTCTGCTCTGACCTCTCCCGTCTCTTGCCCCTCCCTCTTTTCTCACAAGTGCCATGAGTTTTCAAACATCTTCGGGTCTCAGCCTGCTGCTGCCATGAACTTTGTTGGGTTAAGGGGGAGGGGCTCTAGGAAGGAACTGGGGGAAAGGGACAGGTAGGTGGCTGGAGGGACCCTTTTTGCTGCTAGAAAGCCCCTCCCTTCTCCTGGGGAGCTGGGGCTGGCTTGTCCCATCAATTAGGGGAGAAGGGGTCAGACCAAAGATGGTGGTTTGTCCCGTGTAAGGGAACAGGTGTGGGGAAGAGGTGAGGTTGGGTTCCATCTCTGGCTTTTTCTGGTAGAAAGGCCTAACCCATTACACCAGAAGACCATGGGTGAAGTCTAGATGGGGAGAAGTGAGGCCGGGGACAGTCCTGCCAGATGACTCCAAGGAGGGCAGGGGACAGTTCGTGGCTCTTTCTGGACTGCACTAGGCAGGGAGCTCTGTTGTGTGGAGGGGCGGTCAGATGTCTCTGAAAAGTGGGCAGGAGGCATGGGCAGGTGAGGAGCTGGCCTGGCCCGGCCTGGGCAGCAGCCCAGCTACAGCCTGTGGCTGCCCCTGACACCAGGAGGGGGGCCCGGAGAGTTCCATGGGGGTTGGGACGCAAAGGGAGGCCCACTTCCTCCCTGCCCAGCCCTGCTTGTATCTCTCCAGACTTGGACAATCAAAGGGAGAGGGTATATAGCAGGTCCAGTTCCAGCTAGCATTGCCCAGTGGCTGCTAGGCCTCAGAGCTGTGTGGCAGGGCCCCCTGCTGGGGCTGGACACCATTGCAGTCCAGTGCAAAGCCACCCCCAGAGCCCAGGTGTCCCCCCGACCTAACCAGACCTGGTGCCTTGACGCCCCCACCCCAGCTGGGACGGTACAGAGAAGGGTCTTGGTTTCCTCTCCTACTCCTGTGGGTTCCTGAACTCATTTGCTCCTAAATCTTATTAATTCTTTTCCTCTGGATTTTGGTTTATTTTGGCTTTCCCTGGCCTTCTCTTTCTGTCTCCACCTCTCTTTCCCCATCTCTCTTTGCCCATGTCTTTCTTGCTGTCTATATGTTCCTCTTCTCTCATCCTCAACTTTCTGTCCATTCGGGCCTCCTCCCGCCTCCCATGCCCCCAGCCCCTCCCTCCTTGGTCTCCTTTTCGATATGCCAAACCAATTTTGGGTCGAGTGCATTTAACGAGAACAAAACAAAAGGCTCATAACAACAAGAACATTTCAGAAAAAAACAAAAAGTTTAAAAAAATTTGTTGAGTCAAAAAGTCAAACAATAAAGAAATTAAGATTTCTTGGAATGACAAGAGTGGTGTGAGTTCTTGAGCAGGGGAGTAAGAAATGGGTGAATAGCTGGGCGCAGTGGTGCGTACCTGTGGTCCCAGCTACTCAGGAGGCTGAGACTGGAGGACCTCTTGAGCCCAAGAGTTCCGGGCTATAGTGCGCTATGCCAATTGGGTGTCCGCACTAAGTTCAGCATCAATATATGGTACCTCCCAGGAGCAGGGCCCACCAGGTTGCCTAAGGAGGGGTAAACCAGCCCAGGTTGGAAACGGAGCAGGTCAAAACTCTCATGCTGATCAGCAGTGGTATCACACCTGTGAATAGCCACTGCACTCCAGCCTGGGTGACATAGTGCGACCCTGTCCTTTTTTTTTTTTTTCAGGGGTAAACAGAGGAAGACCCTGTCTCTTTTTTTAAAAAAAAAAAAAAAAAAAAAAAAAAAGGTGTGAATAGCCAGGCAAGGTGGCTCAGGTCTTTAATCCCAGTACTTTGGAAGGCCGAGGTGGGTGGATCACTTGAGGCCAAGAGTTTGAGAACAGCCTGATCAATATGGTGAAACCCCATCTCTACTAAAAAAAAACAAAATTAGCTGGGCATGGTGGCAAGCACGTGTGTGGTCCCAGCTACTTGGGAGGCTGAGGCAGGAGAATCGCTTGAACCCGGGAGGTGGAGGTTACAGTAAGCTGAGATCGCACCCCTGCACTGCAGCCCGGGCTACAAAGCGAGATTCTGTCTCAAAAAAGAAAGAAATGGTTGAGTAGATCTGCACTGGGGTGTCCCCATGGGCCCTGGGCTGCACTTGAGCATTCAGAATCAGAACCCCTGGCCAAGGCCTGGTAATAAAGAATCATTATCGTTTATAAGACATTGGTAAGTTCCTAGGCCTGGTGGAGCAGTTCATGTGCAGTTTCTCTGAATCCTCACAAAATGCTCCCAGGTAGAGACGGCAATTACAGCTCCATTTTACAGATGGGGAAACTGAGGCTTACAGCCCTTAGATGTATGCCCAAGTCTTTCTGGCTAGGACACTGTCCCATGCTGTGTCTCAGAGAAGCCCTTCTTGGTCCAGATGTCTGTCCCCAGGCTGTACTAGAGCAGAGGTCAGGAATTTTACACTGACGTCTCATTACAATTACCATTCCTAGACTCCACACGCTACTGGTGTGGAGCGCTTTCAAACTTGACACGGTGAAACTGCATCATGTATATTTCACATTCTCCGTTCACCAATGAACTGCCCATGCTCAGAGAGAGAGGAATAACTCTGGGCCCCTCTGACTTAGACACCGGCTCTAGGATACCACACTCCTGAGTTTCCACCCACTCCCCAACAGCCACTCCCTCCCAGTCTTCATGACTGGCTCCTTCTCATCTAACCTCCTAATAATGGGTATCCAGGGGCTCAGTCCTCAGACCTTTTCCCTACCTGCTCTCCCTCCCTAGAAGGTCTCATCCCACCTCATGATTTGAAATGCTACCTATATACTGATGACCCTCGAACATAGATCTCCAGCCTGAACTCCTAACTGAGCTCCAGATATACATATATTCATCTACCTACCCCATAGCTCTCCCTGGTATCTGGTAGAATCTCAAACTTAACCTGTCCTAAACTGAGACTCTGGCATCCCCTACCCCCATCTCTACCACTGCCACCACTGTAGTTCTTCCCACATGAGGGTTTAGGGCTTCCTCACCTCAACTAAAAGTGAGTCCATCCATCCCTTCACTCAAGCTACAGACCTTGGAGGTTCCCTTGAACTCATCTTGTTTGATCCCCCACATCTAATCTGACAGTGAATGCAATGGTGGCTCTACCTTCTAAATATCGAGAATTAATCAGTTCTCACTTGTGTAAGGCTGGTTGCCACTCCGGGAGCTTAGACACGCCCATCCCTCTCCACGCCTGAAAATTACATCACCAGAATCTACACTCCGCATCTAGCTTCGCCACACCCACCTCTGCACTCAACACTAAACTCTGCACTTGGCACCTAGCCCGCTGTTGGAAATCCCCTCTGCACTCAGCACCAGGATCTGCACTGGACACTAAACTCTGCACTC
>NW_016107549.1:405423-415377 GCF_001604975.1 Cebus imitator
AAAAAAAAAAAAAAAAAAAAAAAAAAAAAAAAAAAAAAAAAAAAAAAAAAAAAAAAAAAAAAACCTTACAGAGAATAAACCTTACAAGTGGTGCTGAAACCTGGGAGGAGTTGTAAGACCCCTCCTGGGGGAAACTGACTCCTTCATCCAAAGCTGGACCAGGGAACTGCTCCACCACAAGGTAAGACTTCTGTTGCCCACAGCCTCTCCTGCTGCCTGCCTCATGGACTCCCTGCTCGTAATCGCGGCTGCGTCAGGGACTCCTTCTCGTTTCTCGCCATGGGGCCGGAGCCCCGGCCTCGTCCCGAGGACCTGAGCATAGAGGAGATGTCCCTACACTCTTGTCCTCTCCCCGTGAGGGATTTCTCAGGGTCAGGATTCTGAGGGAGACGTCCCCACCTTCCTGAACCCTCTCGTATTCTCTGGTGTTTGGAAGTGCAGTCCGGGATGCCTTCTGAACATCTCCGCAGTAGCAGCCAAGTTTTGGGTATTCAGAAGCCCCATTTGCAGACCCGGGCCCTGCCTAACAGCAGGACCAAATCCCCCGGCTTACAGCACTAAAACGTTTATCTTAAATCAGCCTTTCGGCACATAAACTCCCATTAATTAAGTAACTGTACTTTTGGTTTCTCTTCCTAATCCCGAGCGAGTGAGTGAGTGAGTTTATGTGTAGTACCACGGCCTGACGGCTACAGGGCTTGTGTGGGCCTCAACCCGTGGTTCCACGGGAACATCATAAGGCATAACGGTGATTCACCTCAGGAAACTAAAGGTGACCAGGCCCGGGGATTATACAGGAACACCTTAGCCAAGACGCCCTGAAACATCCCTTCGGGGACGTGGCCGGGAAGGCATCAGACTGGTCTCCCATCTAGGGGGCACCCACCCTTTGTCCATCAATCCTATATTTGGTTTTGTCTCAGATAGCTCTAGCCCTGTCTCTTTTTATTTTCTTCCTTGTCATAATCGTTGCAGCCTGTAAGTTCTCTAGCCACCCTCCCCGGGGAAAGGAGTATTCCACCCCGGGAAAAGAGTTTTTCTGCCTGCGTTAGGTATAATACCTTTCCGTATTCCTTTCTTACCCCTAACTACCCCACAAGAAGGTGAACCATGGGCAATCAAAAGTCCCGCCCAGACCCTAAATCGCCATTAGGGTGCCTAGTCCAAAATCTACCCAAACTGGGTCTTTCCATTAAAAAGAAGAGGCTGCTTTTCCTCTCTACCATGGCTTGGCCACAGTATTCCCTAGACAACCAGTCTAAGTGGCCTCCAGAGGGCACACTCAACTTTAATGTCCTAACAGACTTAGACAACTTCTGCCAAAAGGACAGTAAATGGTCCGAGGTCCCCTACATGCAGGCTTTCTGGTACCTTCGCTCCCGCCCTGCCCTCTGCTCCTCCTGCACTACTGCCCAAGTTCTACTAGCCAAGGAAACTTCCTCATCGCCTTCTGGTCCTCCACCCTCCTCTTCCTCCCTTTCTGACCCTGACCCACCCGAAGAACTTTCCTTTCCATTCGCCCAACCCACCGATCCCCCGCCTTATGTGAAACCTCAACCCCCTCCTGCTCCTCCTCTTCCTAATCCCAACTTAACCTCTCCTGTTAGTGCTCACACCCACTCATGCTGTACTCTCAATAAGACTCCTCTCCTATGCCCCCTCCACAAAGTAGCTGGAGCAGAAGGCGTTGTCCGAGTACACATACCCTTCTCCCTCTCCGATCTATCAGCCACTGAAAAACACCTATGGTCATTCTCCACCAATCCTACAGCTTATACCAAAGAATTTCGTTACCTCACCCAGGCGTACGACCTAACCTAGCATGATACCTATGTAATTCTGTCCTTCACTCTTACTCCCGATAAGTGTGACCACATTCTTACAGCGGCCTGAGCTCATGCTGATCAGGTACATCTCACAAACAATCAAATGCCAGTAGGCACAGCGGCAGTCTCCCAGGGAGACCCTAATTAGGACTATCAAACCGGTCAAGATGGCCGCCGCCACCGAGACCAAATGCTACAGTGCCTCTTAGTGGGCGTGTAGAGCGCAACTCAAAAAGTAGTTAATCATAACAAGTTAAGGGAAATAACTCAGGGTCCTAATAAAAACCCAGCTGCCTTCCTAGACCAATTAACTAATGCTATGATCCTCTATACCCAGCTAGATCCAGCCTCCTTAGCAGGGGCTACAGTCCTAGCCACCCACTTCATCTGCCAGTCGGCAGCTGATATAAGGAGGAAACTTTAAAAAGCTGAGGAAGGCCCCCAAACTCCCATATGGGACCTGGTGAACACAGCATTTAAAGATTTCAATGGCTGAGAGGAAAAGGCTGAGGCCACCCGCCAAGCCCATTTACAGCAAAAGGTAGGCCTCCAAACCCCAGCTCTTGTAGCAGCCCTGAGGCCGGCAGCCCACCAAACATCCAGTGAAGGGGGTCCATCGAAACCCTCCCAAAATTCTTCAAAGGCCCTGCCTGGGCCCTGTTTCAAATGCGGCCAGGAGGGACACTGGGCACTGCAGTGCCCCTGTCCTCATCCACCTCCTGGACCCTGCCCAAGCTGCAAACAGACTGGACACTGGAAGGTTGACTGCCTGTCCCGGGCTGCAGGCTCACCCCCCACACCTCTATGTGGGGGGCAAGCTGGTCCGCAGGAAGTAGTCCCTCCGCTTGAACTCCTTGGCCTTCTGGACGACTGACGCAGCCTAGACTCCAGGACCCCCATCACCCTTGCCGAGCCCAGGGTAACGCTGCAGGTAGCGGGTAAATCCATTTCTTTTTTTAATGGATATGGGGGCTACCTATTCTGTACTGCCTTCCTACTCAGGACCTGGAACACCTTCCCAGGTTTCAGTCATGGGGATTGAAGGAAAGCCCTCCTCTCCTAACCAAACTCGCCCCTTAGCCTGTGTCCTTGAGGGACATCCCTTCTCCCACTCCTTTCTAATCATACCCTCATGCCCAGTCCCCCTTTTAGGATGAGATATTCTCCACACTGTAGGGGCCACCCTCCAATTCACTGGCCACCCACATTCAAGCCCATGTTCTGCCCACCTTCTACTACTACTCCTAACTGGTATCACACCCTGTCTTGACCCCTCGCCTCAACCCCCTATCCCTCCTAATGAAGTTAATCCCTCGGTATAAGATACCTCCAAGCCTGTGGTAGCCAGACATCACACACCAGTTAAAATACTTCTCAAAAACTCTACCCACTTTCCCTCACATCCTCAGTTTCCCATCTCAAAAACCCACCGCCAGGGCCTAAAGCCTATCATCACCCGGCTTCTGGCCCAGGGACTCCTTATCCCCACCAGTTCCCCTTGTAATGCTCCTATCTTACCGGTCCAAAAGTCAACCGGCAAATACCGCCTAGTTCAGGACCTGTGCCTCATCAACGAGGCGGTAGTACCCCTCCACCTGGTGGTCCCCAATCCGTACACCCTATTATCCAACATTCCCTCCACTACCTCTCATTTTACAGTTCTTGACCTCAAGGATGCCTTCTTTACTATTCCCCTTCACCCAGAGTCTTACTTCCTTTTTGCCTTCACCTGGACCAATCCTGACACCAACCTGTCACAGCAGCTCACCTGGACAGTCCTGCCCCAGGGATTTAGAGACAGCCCCCGTATTTTCAGACAAGGCTTAGCAGCTGACCTCAGCTCCTGCTCCCTCCAACCCAGTCTCCCTCTCCAGTATGTGGATGACCTATTATTTGTAGTCCCTCCCTCTCTCTGTCTCAACAGCACACTGCCACTCTCCTTAACTTTCTTGGATCCCGGGGATACCGGGTACCCCCTGCTAAAGCACAATTGTCAGTCACCTCAGTAATCTACTTATGCATTCGCCTCACCCCCAAAACTAAAAGCCTAACAACCAACCGCCAGCAGGCACTTCTTTCGCTGCAGACTCCGGAGACTGCAGACCAGATTCCCTCCTTCTTAGGATTTGTAGGATACTTCTGTCACTGGGTACCTAACTTTGCTGCTCTAGCTAAACCTCTGTATGTGGCGGCTAAGGACACAACCACGGGACCCCTCTCTCATCCTGGAGTTGTAAAACAAGCTTTCAAAACCCTACAAACTGCTCTGTCCAAGGCACCTCCACTTCAACTGCCCGACCTTAACCATCCCTTCTACTTGTTTACTGACGAGAAACAAGGTATTGCAGTTGGAGTCCTAACCCAACCCCTAGGCCCAGTGTATCGTCCTGTAGCATACTTATGAAGACAACTTGATCCCAAGTTAGGGGATGGCAGCCTTGCCTGTGGGCCCTGGGAGCGGCAACAGAACTTACCAAGGACTCCCTCAAACTTACTTTAGGCCAGCCTATCTCGGTGTTCTCTCCTCATCAACTGACCAACCTTCTCACTCACAAATCTCTCGCTCACCTAGGACCCTTTTGCCTACAGGAGTTTCATCTACTCTTTATTAAAAATCCTTCGGTTAGCCTTCATCCCACTTCTCCACTCAACCCAGCCACTTTGTTTCCCCTTCCATCCCATTCTCCCTCCCCAGCCCATTCCTACCCTGAACTAATGAATGCATTTGCTAAACCTCAGGAGGCTTCCCCTATATAACCCCAACCTTACCTTTTATGTAAATGGGAGTTCAACAGCGACAGCCGAGGGGCGGCAAAAAGCCGCCTATGCCGTAGTCACTGATTCAGCCACCCTTGAGGCATGTCGCCTCCCCGATAAAACCACCTCACAAAAAGCAAAGCTCATTGCCTTAACCCAAGCTCTCACTCTAGCACGGGGAAAGCGGGCAAATATCTATACTAATTCAAAGTATGCTTTTCTTATTACCCACTGCCATGCTGCCCTCTGGAGAGAGCGGGGATTCCTTACTACGAAAGAGTCCCCCATAATTAACGCTACCCAAATCTCTAATCTCCTACAGGCCCTAGCACAGCCCAAAGAAGTCGCTGTCATCCACTGCCAAGGGCACCAAGCCCAGCAAGATGCTGTTTCCTGGGGCAATGTAAGGGCAGATGCGGCAGCAAAATCCTTAACCAGTAACAGACTAGCCCCCATTCCAGTCCTGTTTCTCACCACGGCCACACCGCTGATTTACTCGCCATCAGAGAAACAGCGCCCTCATATTAAAAGGGGAAACCGAGTCTGATCAAGGTTAGATCTTCCTAAACAACAAAATCACCCTTCCCCGGGAACAGGCCCCAAAAATTACTGCTAAAATCCACCAATCATTACATATAGGGCCCAAAGTGTTGCACCATTTCATGCAGCCCCTTTTGTTCTTGCCAGGTCTGCAAAAGACGACTGAGCAAGTACACAAGGCATGCGTTACCTGCTCTAAGGTCTCATCTCAGGGAGGCTTAAGGCCACAGTTTCCTACCCACCAAATGCGTGGTCACCTGCCAACCCAAGACGAGCAGATTAATTTTACCCATATGCCCACTCACAAAAAACTTCACTACCTCCTAACCTTTGTAGATACCTTTTCTAGATGGATTGAAGCCTCTCCTACCTCCAAGGAAACCACAGACATGGTGGCCTCCCTCTTTTTTTTTTTTTTTTTTTTTTTTTTTTTTTTTTTTTTTTTTTTTTTTTTTTTTTTTTTTTTCTTTTTTTCCCCGCCTCCCTCTTTTTTTTTTTTTTTTTTTTTTTTTTTTTTTTTTTGACAGAGTTTCGCTCTTGTTACCCAGGCTGGAGTGCAATGGCGCAATCTCGGCTCACCGCAACCTCCGCCTCCTGGGTTCAGGCAATTCTCCTGCCTCAGCCTCCTGAGTAGCTGGGATTACAGGCACACGCCACCATGCCCAGCTAATTTTTTATAGTTTTCGTAGAGACGGGGTTTCACCATGTTGACCAGGATGGTCTCGATCTCTTGACCTCGTGATCCACCCGCCTCGGCCTCCCAAAGTGCTGGGATTACAGGCTTGGGCCACCGCGCCCGGCCAGCCTCCCTCTTAATTCAGGAAATTATCCCTCATTTCAGCGTGCCTGGAAACATCCAGTCAAACAACAGTCCAGAGTTTACAGCTCAGGTGGTCCAGCTGGTCGCCAAGTCTCTCAACATCTCCTGGAAACTACACATCCCCTACCACCCTCAGTCGTCAGGTAGGGCTAAACGGGCTCACAGCATCCTCAAAAATCATTTGGCCAAACTCACCATAGAGGTAAAACTCTCTTAGCCCACACTCCTACCTCTTGCCCTAGCCCAGGTTAAAGCCACCCCACGGAAGCCAATGGGTCTCAGCCCCTTTGAGTTGCTGTACGGCAGGCCTTTTCTAGTTTCTCACAATCTCCCGGTACAACCACCTCCTCTGGCTTCCTACCTACCCTGCCTCTCTCTCCCGCCACTTACTCATGGAACACGCAGACCGTGCTCTCCCCGTGGTTCCGGGACCAGAGGACTCCCACTCAACTATAACTCTCCAGCCAGGTGACAGTGTTCTCCTCCGGGAACTCAAGCCAGGGTCTCTGCAGCCCAGGTGGTCAGGACCCCAAATCGTTATCCTAACCACCCTGACTGCCGCAAAACTTTTAGGCCACATCCCTTGGTACCACGTGTCCCGTCTCAAACTGGCTCCCAAAAATAATCAGTGGAAATCTAAACCCTTGGGCCCCACTCGCCTCCGCCTCACCCGTAACCCCTACCTGTCAACTTCTAACCCTTCAAATTCTCCTCCTAACAATCCTTCTGGTATCCCCTCTTAAAGCCAACTCCTACTATGTCTGGCGGTTCTACCTTCAGGAGTTCTGGACAGAAAGCCCCACCACTAAAACCCAATACCTTGCCCAAGCAGATTGCCAGACCGCAGGCTGCCAATCAGCCATAAAATTTAAATTCCCAAAATCCAAGTCCAATACTACCAAAAACTCCTGGAATAACTTTAGCCTCTGCTTTTTATATGACCAAACGAAAGACTCCTGTCATTCGAAAAATGATACCTATGGTGGATGCCCATATGCTTCTTGTGTTATACACACAAACTTTAGAACTGACACCACCCCAAAAAGTTGAATGCTCTTCGCCAACAACCAAGGTAAAGTGTCCCTTACCATCCATGATCTCTGGGACGCCCACTGGAAAAGGGGTACGGCAGGTAAAATATACACTAGGTTTACAGACAGATGCCCCAGCGGTACCTGGCTAATGTTCTGGTCCTATACATGGATTGTACCCGTGGAAGTATAGCAACTCAATTTGTTAAGGAATTCCATCTTACAAAATAGGGCTTCTTTAAATAACCAACTTAACCCCTCATTTGAACCCAGGCCCTCAAACAACGCCCCCCCAGCCTTTCTCCTGGCTAATTCTAGTACAGCAAGGGGCTAACATGTTAAATTTAACCGGGGTCACAGATTTCACCAACTGCTTTTTATGTGCCTTCCTTAAACCCCCCCCCCCTTAGCCACAGTTCCCCTCCAGACTGGGTTCAACCTGTCACAATCTCCCATGGGGCCTGACACCATCTTAACGGGTATACCCTTGTTCAACGTACATTCTCAAAATCTCTCTCTCTGTTATGGGACAGCCAGCAGCCCCAGCCTCAGGTGCAACACCACGGTAGAAGTAAAATGCTCCCTTCACGCACCTCCAGGAGGATACTTTTGGTGTAATGGAACCCTAACCAACGTTATTAATGCATCCCTCCCTTTTCCCTGTGTGCCCGTCACACTAGTCCCGCAGTTAGAAGTGTACGGACAAACTGAGTTCCTATCCCTCATCACACCGTCCTCTAATCACCGGAGCAAACAAGCAGTCTTCCTCCCGATAGTAGTTGGCCTCTCTTTAGCATCCTCTCTAGTAGCAGCTGGAATAGGGAGTGGTGCCATGGGCTACAGCATCACTTCAGCCGCTCAACTAGAAGACAAGCTCCGTGTGGCTACTGAAGCGTCAGCCGCCTCTTTAGCCTCCCTCCAGCGACAAATCACGTCGCTGGCTCAGGTAACTCTCCAGAACCGATGGGCCCTAGACTTGCTAATGGCAGAAAAAGGAGGTACCTGTCTGTTTCTCCAGGAGCAGTGCTGCTATTACATCAATGAAACAGGCCTTGTGGAAGAAAATGTCAACACTCTCTATCGCCTCCAAGAGAACCTCCACAGGAAGCAGAGCGCACCAGCCGAGTCTCTCAACTGGTGGCAATCCCCCATGCTTACTTAGCTAGCTCCCATTATCACTCCCATTATCGTTTTGTGTCCTCTACTAATACTAGCCCCTTTTTTTCTCAAGTTTTTACAGGCCCGCATAAAAGAAATTTCCAGGGTGGCCGTAAACCAGATGATACTTCACCCCTATATCCGACTCCCAATCGAGGCACCAGCCAATTGACCCCTCCACCTCACTCCGCCCCTATTGAGCAGGAAGTAGCCAGAAAGAAGCAGCGTCCTATATCATCAAAAGGGTCGGAATGTAAGGCCGGTTGCCTCAGGAGCTTGGACACGCCCATCCCTCTCCACGCCTGAAAATTACATCACCAGAATCTGCACTCAGCATCTAGCTTCGCCACACCCACCTCTGCACGCAACACTAAACTCTGCACTCGGCACCTAGCCAGCCGTTTGGAAATCCCCTCTGCACTCAGCACCAGGATCTGCACTCCACACTAAACTCTGCACTCAGCACCTAGCCCGCCGTTGGAAATCCCCTCTGCACTCAGCAGCAGGATCTGCACTCCACACTAAACTCTGCACTCGGCACCTAGGCAGCCGTTGGAAATCCCCTCTGCACTCAGCAGCAGGATCTGCACTCCACACTAAACTCTGCACTTGGCACCCAGCCATCCGTTGGAAAATCCTGCCGAAATTTAAAAGAAGCCCCACCAAAACCTGCCCAAGAGTACATTGCCCCATCCAGCCCGCTCACCAGAAATCCCGCCTATCTACCTATAGCAGCTTGCTATGTGCACATCCTGTTTCTCCACAGCCAATCAGAGCGCCTTCCCTCCCTATATAACCCCACGCCTGAGAGGAGTCAGGTGCAACTTCTCTGGCCCCCTTTCCCTAGACCATAGAACCTCGCCTGGGAGCCGAATAAATTAGCGTCTAATTTTTCTCATGCAGGCCTCAGTTTCCTCATTTTAAACTCGGCAATAAACCTGACAGAAAATAAACCTTAAAACTTGTCTCACCAGGGCCACTGCAACAGTCCCTAAACATTATAGCTCCCTGTCCCTCTTCAGGCTTTTCTCAACACAGAAACCACAGTGATCTTCGTAAACACGTACCATCCTCCTTAGCTCAAAACTCTCCAATGTTCTGTCTCACCCAAAGCACAGGCCAAGGTCAACACAATGGCCTACAGGCCTTCCAACCTCACCCCCCAGCTTCCTCCCCACCTTCCCTCCACTCGCTGGGCTCAAACAGGCAGGCACCCCCTTGCCTGCCTCAGGGGCTTTGCACCGGCTGTTCTCTCTGCTGGCTTGGCCTCTGTCCCCCTTCTCCATATCCACAGAGTTGACTTCTCCTGCAGAGTTTATGAAAATGAAATCCTACTTCCCAGAAGGCCTTTCCAAGCCACTCAAGAACTTCCTAACCTGTTCCTTGCTCTATCTTCATAGTACTACTACTCTCTAGCAATTACGTTTTGCTTATTTGTTTATCATCTGCCTCTTGGCTACAAGGTAAGACCTTGAAAAGCAAGGGTTCTTGGTCTAGGCCTACAGCATCTGGCACACAGGCGATCTGAAAGTATCTGTTAAAGAATGAATGGGCCGGGTGCGGCGGCTCACACCTATAATCCCAACACTTTGGGAGGCTGAGGCGGGTGGATCACGAGGTCAAGAGATCAAGACCATCCTGTCAACATGGTGAAACCCTGTCTCTACTAAAAATACAAAAATTAGCTGGGCATGGGATTGCATGCCTGTAGTCCCAGCTACTCGGGAGGCTGAGGCAGGAGAATTGCTTGAACCCAGGAGGCAGAGGTTGTGCTGAGCCGAGATCGCGCCATTGCACTTCAGCCTGGGTAACAAGAGTGAAA
>NW_016107549.1:415993-417579 GCF_001604975.1 Cebus imitator
AAAAAAAAAAAAAAAAAAAAAAAGAATGATGTAAACTGTAAATCTGCCATTCCCTCAGCTGGTTCAGTTTCCACACGTCGCTCACTGTGTGACGCTAAGATTTTAATTCAGTTTGGCCTCAAAGCCTAAGATCAGTATTTCATCTGGTGCCCAGATGACGAAGAGGCAATCTGTTCTCACACTGGAGGATGAAATGAATCTAATACATTTTCTGAGAGATGCTCTATAGGCAAGCATGGGGACATTTAAGAGTACACAATTTTAGACAGACACCGTGGCTCACTCCTGTAATCCCAGCCCTTTGGGAGGCTGAGGTGGGCGGATCACTTGAGGTCAGGAGTTCAAGACCAGCCTGCTCAACATGGCAAAACTCCACTAAAACAAAAATCAGCCGGACAAGATGGCACACACCTATAACCCCAGTTATTCTGGAGGCTGAGGCAGGAGAATCACTTGAACCCCAGGAGTCAGAGGTTGCAGTGAGCCAAGACCACATCACTGTACTCCAGCCTAGCTGACAGCAACACTCCATCTCAAAAAAAAAAGTAGATAAGTTTAACTATATGTGATTTGACCTAATACTCTAATTTAAAATCTAATCCCACATACAACGAGAGTCAAATATGACCAGTCTTTGTGTCTTTTATTCTCCCCTTCACTACATACAATCTAAACTGGCTGTGCCTGGCCAGGTGCAGCGGCTCATACCTGTAATCCCAACATTTTGGAGGCCAAAGGTGGGCAGGTCACTTAAGGTCGGGAGTTCAAGACCAGCCTGGCCAACATGGTGAAACCCCTTCCCTATTAAAAAAAAAAAAAAATTAGCAGGGTGTGGTGGTGGGTGCCTGTAGTCCCAGCTATTTGGGAGGCTGAAGCAAGAGAATCACTTGAACCTGGGAGGCAGAGGTTGCAGTGAACTGAGATCATGCCACTGCACTCCAGCCTTGACAACAGAGTGAGGCTCTGTCTCAAAAATAAAAATAAACCTGCTGTGCCTGACAACCTCTAACCCTCAGGTGGTTGCTAGTGGCACCCATTCATCTGCATGTGGCCAGGGACAATACATTTATGCTGAGATGTATCATTTCAAAGCTCTTTCCCACGTTTTATTCTCATGTAATTCTCAAAAGACATGTATTTTTTGTTGTTTTTTTTTTTTGAGACGGAGTCTCGCTCTGTCACCCAGGCTGGAGTGCAGTGGTGCAATCTTGGCTCACTACAACCTCCACCTCCTCGGTTCAGCCAAGTCTCCTGCCTCAGCCTCCTGAGTAGCTGGGATTACAGGTACCCGCCATCATGCCTGGCTAATTTTTGTATTTTTAATACAGATGGGGTTTCACCATGTTGGTCAGGCTGGTCTCAAACTCCTGACCTCGTGATCTACCCACCTTGGCCTCCCAAAGGGCTGGGATTACAGGTGTGAGCCACTGCATCTGGCCAAAAAATAAATAAATAAAAATGAATTTCAGGTAGATTTTTTAAAGCTAAATATGAAAAGTAAAATTTCCAGAAGAAAACCCAGTAGGATATCTTATTGATCTCAGGGTAGGATTTCTCAAGCAAGGCACACACACACACAAAAAAAA
>NW_016107549.1:417729-428176 GCF_001604975.1 Cebus imitator
TTAGTAGAGGCGGGGTTTCACCATGTTGACCAGGATGGTCTCGATCTCTTGACCTCGTGATCCACCCGCCTCGGCCTCCCAAAGTGCTGGGATTACAGGCTTGAGCCACCGCGCCCGGCCTTTTCTTTTCTTTTCGAGATACAGTCTTGCTCCGTTGCCCAGGCTAGAGTGCAGTAGTGCAATCACAGCTTACTACAGCCTCAATCTCCTGGGCTGAAGCAATCCTCCAGCCTCAGCCTCCTTAGCAGCTGGGACTACAGGCATACATCACCATGCACAGCTGACGGGGTCTCACTTTGTTGCCCAGACTGGTCTTGAACTACTGGGCTCAAGCCATTCTCTCACTTTGGCCTTCCAAAGTTCTGGGATTACAGGCATAAGCCACTGCACCCAGCCTAAAATAAAAATAATTTCTAAAAACTCTGAACATCAAAACATTATAAAAATTAAAAGACAACCAGGCGCAGTGGCTCACGCCTGTAATCCCAGCACTTTGGGAGGCTGAAGGAAGAGGATCACCTGAGGTCAGGAGTTTGAGATCAGCCTGGCCAACATGGTAAAACCCTGTCTCTACTAAAAATACAAAAATTAGCTAGGCATGGTGGTGGGCACCTGTAATCCCACCTACTTGTGAGGCTAAGGCAGGAGAATCACTTGAATCCAGGAGGTGGAGAGATTGTACCACTCTATATTGTTTTTTGAGACAGAGTTTCACTCTTGTCACCCAAACGAATAAAAAAAAGAAAGGACAAGCCTCAGATGTGAGAACACCTGCAGTCCATAAGCCAAAGACAATCCGGCAGAAGGGGCCAATTCACAGAAGGCAACTGGCCGATAAACATCTGAAAATAGCTCAACCTCACTAGTATTCAGGGTAATGCAATTCAAACCCACTAATTACCAACCATCAGAAGGACAAACATTTTAAAGTCTCACAATAGCAAGTATCGATAAGGACACTGTGGCTGGCCTCGGTGGCTCACGCCTGTAATCCCAGTACTTTGGGAGGCTGAGGGAAGAGGATCACCTGAGGTCAGGAGTTTGAGATCAGCCTGGACAACATGGTGAAACTCCATCTCTACTAAAAATACAAAAATTAACCAGATGTGGTGGCACACACCTGTAATCCCAGCTACTCAGAAGGCTGAGGCAAGAGAATTGCTTGAACTGGGAGGTGGCAGTGAGCCTAGATCGTGCCATTGAACTCTGGCCTGGGCAGCAAAAGCAAAACTTTCTCAAAAATAAAAATAAAAGATAAGCACATTGAGCCACAGGAACACCAATGGTGGGAGTAAGAACTGGTGACATCATTTTGAAAAACAGATTGGCAGCATCTGGGAAAGGTGAATATTTCCACAAGCCACAGTCCAGCACTTCAACCCCTTGCTACATATCCCAGAGTAACTCCCATGTGTGCTCAAGGAGACAAAGATACCAAGGCATACCGCCGCACTGAAAACACCCTAAATTTCAACCAAGTGAATCAGTAAGTAAACACTGTCCAACAAAACTTTCTGTTTTCATGGAAGTGTTCCCTGTCTATGTTCTCTATACACCACAGTGGCCACTAGCCACAGGCTCCTGCCGAACATGTGAAATTTGACTAGTGTGTCTGGGGAAATGGGATTTCCATTTTGTCTACTTTTAATCTAAATGACCACATGTGGCTAGTGGCTACCTTATCAGCACAGCTGTATTGCAGTGAACATAAGTGAAGTAGACCTACACATGCTTCCACATAAATCTCAAAAGCATTACATTGGATGAAAAAAGCAAGTTTTGGCCAGGCATGGTGGCTCACACCTGTAATCCCAGCACTTTGGGCGGCCGAGGCGGGCAAAGCAGCTGAGGTCATAAGTTGGAGACCAGCCTGGCCAACACGGTGAAACCCTGTCTCCACTGAAGTACAAAAACAAGCTGGGCATAGTGGTGCGCGCCTGTAATCTCAGCTACTCAGGAGCCAAGGCATGAGAATCGCTTGAACCTGTGAGGTAGAGGTGGCAGTGAGCCTAGATCACGCCACTGCACTCCAGCCTGGGTGACAGAGACTCTGTCTCAAAAAAAAAAAAAAAGAAAAAAGCAAGTTTCAGAAGGCAGGACCCAGTGCCACCCTAGTGCCAGCTCTGCCAGGATACACCAAGTATGGTCCCGTTATCAGAGGTCTCCAAGACCACCCTGAGGTTCAGTGACTCACTAGGAGAATTCACAGGATTTAGCTTGGAGGTGTAGGCATGGCTGTGATTTATTACAGTGAAGACACAAGGCACAATCAGCAAAGGGAAAAGGTGCATGAGCTAAAGTCCAGAGGAAACCAGGACAAGCTTCTAAGAGTCCTCTCCCAGTGGAGTCACACAGGACTCGATCAATTCCTACCTCCAACGACGACAGCACCAGGGATATGCGGTCTACCAGGGAAGCTCATTACTCAGTGACCAGGGTTGTACTAGGGGTGGTCGTTTACCAAAGTGCCAGACTCCAGAAGGACAGCAGGTGTTCAACATGAACCACATTGTTGGTGGGAATAGTTTAGGCACTCATCATTTGGGGAAACCGCAGAAACCCTCCTAAAATCCAGGTTCCTAGATATCAGCCAAGGGCCAATCTTGCAAACAGGCCTTCCTAAGAATAGCAGTCTCAGACCTGCTAGGTTAACTCTAAATTGCGCAGACACCATTTATATAAAAGTATAGAACGTGACAAACAATACTAATAGTTTAAAGATACACGCCTCTATGCACAGAAGACTATAAACATCAAATTCAAGATTGCAATTACATTTCAGGAAAAAGGGAGAGGAATGGGTTTGATGGAAGGTAGAAGATCCTTCAGTTGCATCTCTATGTTTCAGCTCTTAAGCTGGGTAATGGGCAAAGGGTATTTTGCTATAGCACTTCTTATACTGTTTTGAGTGTGTGTGCACCTGAAGTATTACACAAGAAAAAGGAAGATATATCTGCTTATTATTATGTGCTACTAACAGGTTTTTTTTGTTGTTTTAAATTTTTAGACAGGGTCTCACTCTGTCACAGAGGCTGGAGTGCAGTGGTGTGATCTTGGCTCACTGCAACCTCTGCCTACTGGGCTCAAGCGATCCTCCCACCTCAGGCTCCTGAGTAGCTAGGATGACAGGCACATGCCACCATGACCAGATAATTTTTTTTCTATGTATATATATTTTTTGAGACGGAGTCTTGCTCTGTTGCCTAGGCTGAAATGCAGTGGCGCAGTGGTGCAATGGCGCAATCTCAGCTCACCGCAACCTCCGCATCCCAGGTTCAAGCGATTCTCCTGCCTCAGCCTCCTGAGTAGCTGGGATTACAGGTGCGCGCCAGAATGTCCAGCTAAGTTTTCTATTTTTAGTAGAGACACGGTATCACCATATTGGCCAGGCTGGTCTTGAACACCTGATCTCGTGATCTGCCCGCCTAAGCCTTCCAAAGTGCTGCGATTATAGGCATGAGCCACTCTGCCTGACCATGTGTATTTTTTTTTTTTAGTAGAGATGGGGTTTTGCAATGTTGGCCAGGCTAGTCTGGAAATCCTGACCTCAAATAACAGGCCACCTTGGCCTCTGAAAGTGCTGGGATTACAGGTGTGAGCCACCATGCACACCCAAAAATAAGTACAAATTCTGATGTGTTACTAAGATCATAAAACTGGGTGATGTGATTAAGAAAGGGCTACTTTATTTATTTATTATTTTGAGACGGAGTTTCACTCTTGTTGCCCAGGCTGGAGTACAATGGCACCATCTCAGCTTAATGCAACCTCCACTTCCCAGGTTCAAGCCTCAGCCTCCCAAGTAGCTGGGACTACAGGCGTATGCCACCACACCTGGCCAATTTTTATATTTTTAGTAGAGATGGGGTTTTGCCATATTGGCCAGGCTGGTCTTGAACTCCTGCAGCCTCTGCCTCCTGGGTTCACACTCAGGTGATATGTCCACCTCGGCCTCCCAAAGTGCTGGGGTTACAGGCATGGGCCACCGCACCCGGCCAAGAAAGGGCTACTTTAAATAGGGTACTTTGGGAAGGCTTCTCTCAGAGGACATTTGAACTGAACTACAAGTGAAGAGAGTGAGGCAGCCATGCAATTATCTGGAGGATGCACATTCCAGGCAGAGGGAACGGCCGGTGCAAAGCCCTGCTGCAGGAACAAGCTGGTGTGTTGAAAGAAGGGAAATAAAGCCAGCAGGGCTTGAGAGTGGTGACAAGAGGAAGAATGGTAGACAAGGACTGAGAGGTCAGCTGAGGCCACCACCAAGGGCCTCCTAAGCCATAGGAAAGATCTTAGGTTTCATTCTAAGTAGGATAAGCCTTTGAAGGTTTTAAGCAGAGTAATGACATTATCTGGTTTACAAGTGAAGATCATTCAGCCAGCTGTATAGAGAATGCATCACAGACAGGGCCACTTTCTTCATTAGCACCACGGAAATAATGCTTGTGGCTCATGAGCTTCTCAGGGGCTAGGAAAAGGTCGGGGACAGGGATAAAGGGAAAAAAGTTCCACAATGCCAAGAGAAAACTACAAAGTTGGAATGAATAAATGTTTAATTAAGCACCTTGAAAATGTAACATCCTGACAACTGCATTAATCATTAAATTCAGTATTCATAAGCAATCGAATTACATTTGGAAATTAGATTTTCTCAAATCACAAATATCCCCAAGTATACAATGAATGCCAAGAAATCAAGTGAATTATAACTGTGAGTTTCCCTGAAGCCAAATAATTCCAAAAGAATAAAAAAAACTTTCAATTTTTTTTAACAACTTGAAAAAAACTTTTTTTAACTTAATGTGAGATGAAGATACCAAAAAAATGGGTTAGGCGCTGTAATCTCAGCACTTAAGGCCAAAACAGGAGGATTGCTTGAGGCCAGGAGTTCAAGACCAGCCTGGGCAACAGCAAGACCCTGTCTCTACAAAACATTTTAAAACAGGCCAGGCACAGGGGCTCACACCTGTAATCCCAGTACTTTGGGAGACCAAGGTGAGCAGATCACCTGAGGTCAAGAGTTTGAGACCAGCCTGGCTAACATGGCAAAATCCATGTTTACTAAAAAATACAAAAATTAGTTGGGCAAGGTAGCATGTGCCTGTAGTCCCAGCTACTTGGGAGGCTGAGATGGGAGAATCACTTGAAGCCAGGAGCAGGAGGTTGCAGTGAGCCAAGATCAAAGCACTGCACTCCAGCCTGGGTGACAGAGCAAGACTCCCTCACAAAAGGAAAAAAAAAAAAAAAAAATCCCACGGGAACTAGATTCTTTAAAAACATTTGCCTAGCATAGTTAGTGAGTCCTAGTGAGCCCACAGAGGTGTCTGGGGAAGAAATGCTAGTGGCTTGGGTCAGAGCTATTCAGGCTTATGGCCTATGAGTGTGAACACTGTCCAGGGCACCCTTAAAAAGGCCTCTCTAGGGAGAGGACAACTGAACCGAGACTTGAATGACAAGTAGGCATAAGCCATGCCAAGAGTCCAGGAGAAGATGTTCTGGGCAGAAGCTTTGTGCTGGGAGTGGCTTGTTGGATTTTTTTTTTTTTTTTTTTTTTTGAGACAAAGCCTCACTCTGTTGCCCAGCTGGAGTGCGGTGGCGCAATCTTGGCTCACTGCAACCTCCGCCTCCCAGGTTCAAACGATTCTCCTGCCTCAGCCTCCTGAGTAGCTGGGATTGGATTTTTTTTTTTTTTTGAGACAAAGCCTCACTCTGTTGCCCAGCTGGAGTGCGGTGGCGCAATCTTGGCTCACTGCAACCTCCGCCTCCCAGGTTCAAACGATTCTCCTGCCTCAGCCTCCTGAGTAGCTGGGATTGGATTTTTTTTTTTTTTGAGACAAAGCCTCGCTCTGTCACCCAGGCTGGAGTGCGGTGGCGCAATCTTGGCTCACTGCAACCTCCGCCTCCCAGGTTCAAGCCATTCTCCTGCCTCAGCCTCCTGAGTAGCTAGGATTACAGGCACACGCCACCACACCCAGCTAATTTTTTTTTTTTTTTTTTTTTTAAGTAAAGACAGGGTTTCACCATGTTGGCCAAGCTGGTCTCCAACGTCTGACTTCGTGATCCACCCGCTTTGCCCACCTTGGCCTCCCAAAGTGCTGGGATTACAGGTGTGAACCTCCACACCTGGCGGCTTGTTGGATTTTTAATAAGAGTAACCGTTACTTAGGCTGGACTGAAGTTGGAGCTGGGTGGTTAACAGGAGACAAAGCATAGAGAGTTTGGAAGACAGCGTTTTCATCCTGAGAAGTGACCTGATCAAATGTGTTTTGATTATTACTGGACACCTCCGCTGTCCAGTAATACAGTAGCCACTTGTCACAGGGGCTCAGGAGCACCCAACGGTGGCTATCAAGACAACTAAACTGCTCTTTTCTTTTTGGAGACAGTCTGTCTCTATCACCAGGCTGGAATGCAGTAGCACGATCCTGGCTCACTGCAACTTCCATTTTCCGGTTTCACGCAATTCTCCTGCCTCAGCCTCCCGAGTAGCTGGAACTACAGGCATGCACCACCACCCCCAGCTAATTTTTTTTGTATTTTTAGTAGACATGGGGTTTCACCATGTTGGCCAGGATGGCTTTGATCTCCTGACCTTGTGATCCACCTGCCTCAGCCTCCCAAAGTGCTGGGATTACAGGTGTGGGCCACTGCATCTGGCCCCCTGAACTTTTTTTTTTTTTAATTTAATTTTAATTTTTAGAGACAGGGTCTCACTCTGACACGCAGGCTGGAGTGCAGTGGCTAAACATCCTGGGCTCAAGTGATCCTCCTGCCTCAGTTTCATAGGTAACAGAGTACAAGTGTGCACTATCACACCTGGCTGATTCTTTTATGTTGCCCATGCTGATCTTGAACTCCTGGCCTCAAGAAATCCTCCATGCCCAGACTCTAAAATTTCATTTTTAAACAAAGTAAAATTTAAATTAAAAAAAAAAAAGAAAAAGATATGGCCGGGTGCAGTGGCTCACGCCTGTAATCCCAGCACTCTGGAAGGCCAAGGTGGGCGGATCACTTGAGGTCAGGAGTTCAAGACCAGCCCGGCCAACATGGTGAAACCCTGTCTCTACAAAAAATACACAAACACAAATTAGCTGGTTGTGGTGGTGCACGCCTGTAATCCCAGCTACTCAGGACACAGGCAGGAGAATCGCTTGAAGCCGGGAGGTGGAAGTTGCAGTGCGTCGAGATCGCACCACTGCACTTCAGCCTGGGTGAGCGAGACTCCATCTCAATTAAAAAAAAAAAAAAAAAAAAAAAAAAAAAAAAAAAAAAAAGAAAAAGAAAAATCAAAACGGCAGATATCACTTTTTCTGGTTTCACTGCCGGGATCCCCACTGTTGCCCGGAGTCGNAAAAAAAAAAAAAAAAAAAATTGAGCTCATGGAAGACTCTGAAGTACGTTGAGAATAGTAGGAATGTGTGAATCTACATTTTCAACTGCAAACCTTATGAAACCTAAGAAACCAGATCGACTATTTTCGAAGAAAATGTATTCACATGCCCGATGACAGATGTGCGGTTGAGTGTACAACACACAAGCAATCTGAATGTTTTTTCACTGGGTAAAAGAATGCAACATACTGTGTGTTACTGGCTCAGAGCTGTGGCTCACGCCTGTAATTCCTGCACTTTGGGAGGCTGAGGCGGGCGGATCACTTGAGGTCAGGGGTTCGAGACCAGTCTGACCAACATGGAGAAACTCCGTCTCTACTAAAAAACAAAAATTACCAAGGCATGGTGGTGTAATCCCAACTAGTCCGGGGTGGCTGAGGCAGGAGAGTCGCTTGAACCCGGGAGGTGGAGGTTGCAGTGAGCTAAGATCGAGCCACTGCACTCCAGCCTGGGCCACACAGCGATACTCCGTTTTTTTTTTTTGTTGTTGTTGTTGTTTTTTAACTGGCTTCCAAAAAATGTAAAATTAGGTGCGCGGCAGGCATTATTTTTCCACTGGGCAGAGCTGATTTCCCGTGGGGCAGAGACTCCGCAACCTGGAGTCTCCCAAGCCGGGGCCGACGGCCCGGGGGGATGCGGCGGAGAGAAGTTTCTGGATGTATTATGTGGTCATGAGTCATGACAGGGAATTTCCACGGCGCCGTTCAATGGGAAGACGCTGCCTCGAGCGCTGAATAGCAGAGCACCAACTCGAACCCTGGTCTGTCCCCTAACTGGAACTCCCATTTTCAGTACCGTCCGCTTGAAACCTCCCAAGAGCCCACCAGGGGGCGTGAAAGGGCTTCCAACCCCTCGGGGGCAAGAGCGGGATCCAAACTCGGCCGGACTCCCGAGGTCCGAGCGCGCCGCGTGACTGCCACTCCGAACGTTCACAACGTTCACAACGGACACCCGGGCCGCTGCACCTCGAGGTCAGGAGCCAGCCACTCAGAAAAGCTCCAGCCAACGCTCACCTGTTGACAGACGCTGAGGCCACAAACGCTCCTCCTCTCTCTTCACACTCCCCAGCACTGCGGTGACGCCCGACTTCCGCTTCTCTCCAGCGAATCCCCAGCTGAGCCTCCTTAGGCTCCCGCTTTCACTACCAATCCAGCCAATCAACTCTCAAAAAACCCTCTTTATCTCCGCCCCACTCCCTCCTGCCAATCACTGAGGGTGCGAGCACCGCCCTTCCCGCCGTCTTTAGCGAGCGCCGCGCGCCACCGCTCGGCAGTTGGCGGCGCTGCGCGCTACTGGATACATATCCCGGAATAGCGAGGCGAGAGGCGGGCACGCCGGTACGGGAACCCTCAGGATTGGACAGCAGGAGGCCGGCGCTCTGACTCCGTCCACTCCTGCCGTTGACCTCCTAGTCGGAGACGCTGGGGATTGGTTCCCAGAGGACACGCTAAGAAGACTGGAGGTGGTCCCGCCCTCCTCACGCTCCGTGGAGAGGGAGCTCCACTGATTGGTCCGAGGAGTCTGGGCGCGCGCCGAGCGGCGCTCCAGGATTGGCTGAGAGGGTGCGCGCGCCGCCAGGGAGCGTTGGCGGTGATTGGTCAGAGGGCGGAGGCCGCCTATTTGAAGGCGGCGCGCGTACGAGGTGCGCACTTCTGTCTGCGGAGAGAAGAGACTGGAGCGGACTCTGTCAACACTACCCCGTTGATCACGCCACCGGACCCAGACGCGGCCTCGGTCACAGCCCCTGCCCCTTCCCCTGTCCCTGTCCCTGCTGCGGCGCGGTGAGGCGAGGCGATGGCCAAGGTGTCCGTGTTGAATGTGGCGGTACTGGAGAACCCGAGCCCTTTCTACAGCCCCTTCCGGTTCGAGATCAGCTTCGAGTGCAGTGAAGCCCTGGCGGACGGTGAGGCTGGGCTTGTGCGGGTAATCCCCACCCCCGGGCCGACCCCGGCCTCCCCGCGGAAAACTGCTCCCATGGCCAACTTGATCTCCCCCATGAAACCCCTCGTCCTCCCTCTCCGCCAACCCCGATCTCCCCCAGACCGCCAGTCAACCCGATGTCCGGGTGGAGACCCCCCCCCTCGCAGCCACCAGCCAACTCGGACCTCCCCGGGACTTCCTCCCCCACTGCCCGCCTTGACCTCCCGGGTGGAGGCTTTCCGCTAGCCAACTCGGACATCCCAGTGATCTCCTTCGCCACTGCCCGCCCCGACCTCCCCATAGAGATTAATGCCCCCCGCCCAGGCCCCATTTCCAGCGTGGGGAGCCCCATCCATCTTTTTTCTTTGGAGCTCTTCCGAGGTACCCATTTTCATGGAGAGAGCTTCTCGGCCTCCATTTCTTAACCCACGGAGATCTTCAGCCACCGTGGCTTCCCTGTGGCAAGACCCCTGTTTCAGCCACCCACCGATTTTTGCCCACTTAGACACTTTCCTGTAGTGAGATACTCCCATCTCCCTTTTTCCCTCTGAAGACCCCACTCTGCAGCCCCTTCCCATTTTCCCCGGGGGAAATCCCAGCCATTTTCTATTTTCCCTGTGGAGACCTCTCCCCCAACTCCCTTCTCCCCTCACCGTGAAGACCCTCCCCTCCAGTAACCTTTTTTCCCTATGAAAACCCGTCAAGACCGCTCTCTCCACATCTTCCCATCTGTCTCCCAGCTATCCCCTCCCCAACCTGCCGATATTTCAACAACCCCACGCCCACCAATTGCTGCTAGTTTTCTACCCCAATGCACATACCCTGGAACCTGATTTCCCTTCTTCATTGGGGCCCAAACCCCTATCCTTGAGCTCCCCCTGGGAAGGATGCTACGGTTTGCAGTGACTTGGTCTCCCCAGCTCCCCTTCCCCACCCTCTTCTGTAGGCTTGGATAAACACACAGATCCGAGGGGTGGCACAGCCAGGCAGGCATTAGCTAGTTCCCCAGGTTTGCCCGCCCATTTCCAGCTGACTAACTGCAGCAATTCTTCGCTTTTTTTTTTCTTTTCTTTTTTTTTTTTTTTGAAAGAGTCTTGTTCTGTTGCCCAGGCTGGAGTGCAATGGTGCGATCTCGGCTT
>NW_016107549.1:428202-431230 GCF_001604975.1 Cebus imitator
TTTTTTGAGAAAGAGTCTTGCTCTGTTGCCCAGGCTGGAGTGCAGTGGCACAATCTTGGCTCACTGCAACCTCAGCCTCCTGAGCAGCTGGGATTACAGGCGCCTGCCACTACGCCTGGCTAATTTTAGTATTTTTAGTAGAGGCGGGGTTTCACCACGTTAGCCAGGCTGGCTGCCAACTATCGACTGTAAGTGATCCACTCACCTTGTCCTCCCAAAATGCTGGGATTATAGGCACAGGCCACCACACCTGGCCAATTTTAGTATTTTTAGTAGAGGCAGGGTTTCACCACATTGGCCAGGCTGGTCTCGAACTCCTGACCTTCTGATCCAACTGCCTTGGCCTCCCAAAAGTGCTGGGATTACGGGCATGAGGCACTGCGCCTAGTTTCCTTCTTGTTTCTTCTTGTTTCTTCTTCTTTCTTCTTTCTTCTTTCTTCTTTCTTCTTCTTTCTTCTTCTTCTTCCTTTCTTCTTCTTTTATATAGCTGGATAATCAGTGTCAAGCTTCCATTGCTTTTGATGGTCTGACCTAGTCTGGGGGTGGGTGGACTGGGCTGAGCTCTGACGGGCTCCAGCTTCAAACAGTCGGCTGGAGCTTGGAGGTCACAGACTCCTATGCATCTTTTCCAAGGTGCTTCCGCAGATGTACTTATTAATCTGTGTGACTTAAAGGTGGACAGGGCTCTCATCTCACAGATGAGAAGACAAGAGGCACAAAGCGCAAAAGACCTTTCAAGTCAAGGCTTGCACAAATCCAAAATCTACGGTCACCCAGGGAGCCTTGGCACCACTAAAAGGCAAGTCCTGCTTTCAGGAAGAAGTACTCCATTAGGGCATTTTTCTACTTGGTGGTTAAAAGAGAAAAGGCAGCAGCCAAGGAGGTGGCGATGCAGTGGCCTGTGAAGCCGGGGTGTGCAAATTAGTGCCTCTTGAGGGGTGGTTTCCCCTCAAAGCTGGTAGCGTGTATTAGCTTGGGGCTGATACAGTGAGATGCGGATGTGCTCCAGGTAGGCCAGTAGGTCTATCTCTTCCTGGTCTCTCTCACTTCTTTTTTAAATTAAGGAGTCTACTTGTGGCTAACTATAGAATAAGCCAAGTTAAATCCTTTCTGGAACAGGGCAGCGTGTAAATAAATAAATAAAGTGTAGAATGTCGCTGTGGAATAAGATTTAATTTAAAAGCCAGGAGGAGATGGAAGGAGGTAATAGGCTGAGGGATTCCCAGCTTCCAGACGGCAGGAGATCAGGTTTCAATCAGCCTGTTTGTGTTCCTTGCATTCACAAATGGTGACGCGGTCATTCTGTGGTACTTTACTCCTAGGAAGCCCCTGCCCTGTGACTTTACTAACTTATTTATAGAATTAGAGTCGGAAAGGCTAAAGTCAACCTGCTGGTAACTTTTTTTTTTTTTTTTTTTTGAGACAGAGTGTTGCTCTGTTGCCCAGGCTGGAGTACAGTGGTGCGATCTTGGCTCACTGCAACCTCTGCCTCCTGGGTTCAAGCAATTCTCCTGCCTCAGCCTCCTGAGTAGCTGGGATTACAGGCACGCACCATCACGGCTGGCTAATTTAGTAGAGATGGGATTTCACCATGTTAGTCAGGCTAGTCTCGAACTCCTGATCCACATGCCTCGGCCTCCAAAAGTGCTGGATTACAGGCATGAGCCACAGTACCTGGCCCTGCTGGTCATTTTTTAATAGAAATGGAATGACTTCTCAAGGGTCACACAGCCAGTTTATAGAAGTATTGTCACCAAGTTCTGAATCTAAGTTCTTTATCTTCGCTCCAAACCAGGGAAAGAAAAGAAGGATTCCCTATTTCAGGGGTGGAGCATAGATAGGAATGACCATAGAATTTATTGCCAAATCAGGACACTCAAAACTCAGTGAAGGGGTGTGCTATTATTATTATTTTTATTTTTGAGATGGGGTCTCACTCTGTCACCCAGGCCAGAGTGCAGTGGCACGATCTCAGCCCACTGCAATCTCCACTGCCCGAATTTAAGCGATTCTTCAGCCTCAGCCTCCCAGGTAGCTGGGACTACCAGCGTGAGCCACCACGCCTGGCTAATTTTTGTATTTTTAGTAGAAACAAGGTTTCACCATGTTGGCCAGGCTGGTCTCAAACTCCTGACCACAAGTGATCTGCCTGCCTCAGCCTCCCAAAGTGCTGGGACTACACTTTGAATCCCAAGTGCCCGGCCAGGGAATGCTATTATTAATTGCACCTGGATGATAAATCTTTTTCCTTCAGGATACTCAAGTGGGAAATCCTGGCTCTTCCAGTCCTAGGGCTGTCTGTGACTGCTCTGCCAGCTTGCTTTCTGCCTCTTTCTGGCTTCCTCTCCATGAAATGAGAGAATCTGCCTCAATCTCAGCAGTGTCAACTGAAAATCTTGACAAAACCCCTAACCCAACTATGTGAGGTGGCTCATGCCTGTAATCCCAGCAATTTGGGAGGCTAAGGAAGGAGGATTGCTTGAGCCCAGGAGTTTCAGGCCAGCCTGGGTAACAGCAAAACCTTGTCTCTACAGAAACATCAGAAAATTAGCCAGGCTTGGTGGCATGTGACTGTGGTCCCAGCTACTCAGGAGGCTGAAGCGGGAAGATTGCATGAGCCCAGCAGGTGAAGGCTGCAGTGAGCCAAGATTGTACCACTGCACTCCAGCCTGGACAAGACAGCAAGACCCCCATCTCAAAAAAAAAAAAAGAAACAAAAAAAGAAAACCACCACCCTAACCGCTAAGCCCCAGTCAGGTGACCCCTGTTTCTCAAGGGCTGCAAGCCCCCTTTGCACTTTTATCTTCAACATCTGGAAATAGATGCTTCCAAGTCATAGAACCCAGATGTTCTGACCCAGCACTAACGCAGTGGTTATGGTAGCAGGGCTCATCTGTGATTATGAACAAAGGCAAAAAAAAAAAATGGGGGGACAGCAACCTGGGTGGCAGAGATTGCAGTTAGCCGAGATTGTGCCATGCACTCCAGCCTGGGCGACAGAGCAAGACTCTGTCAAAAAAAAAAAAAA
>NW_016107549.1:431365-455834 GCF_001604975.1 Cebus imitator
TTTTTAGACAGAGTCTCACTCTGTCACCTGGGCTGGAGTGCAGTGGCGTGATCTCAACTCACTGTAACCTCCACCTGCTGAGTTCAAGCAATTCTCCTGCCCCAGCCTCCCAAGTAGCTGGGACTACAGATGCATGCTGCCATGACCAGCTAATATTTTGTATTTTTGTAGAGACAGGGTTTCATCGTGTTCCCTAGGCTGGTCTCGAACTCCTGATCTCAGGCAATCCATCTGCCTGCCTCATCCTCCCAAAGTGCTAGGATTACAGCCATGAGCATGTAATACATAAAAAGCTATAACACTTCTTTTTTCTCTTCTTTTCTTTCTCTTTCTTTCTTTCCTTCTTTCCTTCTTTCTTTCTTTCTTTCTTTCTCTCTGTCTTTCTTTCTTCTTTTTCTTTCTTTTTCTGTCTCTCTTTCTTTCATTTATTTTTTGGGGACAGAGTCTCACTCTGTTGCCCAGCCTCGTGTGCAGTGGCATGATCTCTGCTCACTGCAATCTCTGCCGCCTCCTGGGTTCAAGAAAGTCTTATGCCTCAACCTCTTGAGTAGCTGCAATTACAGGTGCACACCCAGCTAATTTTTTGTATTTTTAGTAGAGCTGGGTTTCACCATGTTGCTCAGGTTGATCTCGAACTCCTGAGCTCAGGCAATCTGCCTGCCTCAGCCTCCCAAAGTGCTAGGATTACAGGCATGAGTCACCACACCCAACCAGCTTCTATAATTCTTGAGTTGGTATTTCTCTACAGCCCTCAGTTAATTCTCCAGTTTCTTTCTGACTGTGGTTGAAAGAGCCATTTTAGCCTGTGTACCTAACAGTCAACACAGTACATTTTTTCTTTTTCTTTTTTTTCCTTTGAGATAGGGTTTCTGTCGCCCAGGCTGGGGTGCAGTGGCTCGATCGTGATTCACTGCGGCCTTGAACTCCTAGGCTCAAGCAATCCTCCAACCTCAGCCTCCCGAATACATGGGACCACAGGCGTGCACTACCACACCCAGCTAATTTTTTTGTTTGTTTGTTTGTTTGTTTGTTTGTTTCTGAGACAGAGTCTTGCTCTGTCACCAGGCTGGAGTGCAGTGGTGTAATCTTGGCTCACTGCAACCTCCGCCTCCTGGGTTCAAGCAGTTCTCCCGCCTCAGCCTCCCTAGTAGCTGGGACTACAGGTGCACGCCACCACGCCCAGCTAATTTTTGTATTTTTAGTAGAGACGGGATTTTCACCATATCGGCCAGGCTGGTTTTGATCTCTTCACCTTGCAATCTGCCCTCTTCGGTCTCCCAAAGCGCTGGGATTACGGGCATGAGCCACTGCTCCCAATCAACTTTGTTGAGTTTTAGTAGAGTTGAAGTCTCTCACCATATTGCACGGGCCTATTTCTTTCAGTCAGTTTCCACATGCTCTTTGTTTAGGTTTTGCCAATTAGTATTGACCTCAGCTGGACAACATCAGGTGCTCGTAGGTACACTTTAGACCCTTTAGTTTGCCCTCCCAGCATATGAATTAAATGTACCCATATGGGACTCTACTGGCTATGAGAGGAAAGGGCTAGAGGAAATATACCAAACCCACACAACTGCTTTGGAAAGGAAAGAGCAGGGCTGGCTTGTTTTTCTGTCTTCCCCTAACTTGATTCTAGTTGTGTCACTGCTTGTAACAAAAATAAATCAACAGGCTGGGCATGGTGGCTCAGACAAATCCCAGCATTTTGGGAAGCCAAGGCAGGAGGATTGCTTGAGACCAAGCTGGGCAACAAAGAAAGACCCCATCTCTAAAAAATATATATAAAAATTAGCCAGGCGCAGTGGCTCACACCTGTAATCCCAACACTTTGGGAGACTGAGGCAGGCAGATCATGAGGTCAGGGGTTCGCGACCAGCCTGACCAACCTGGTGAAACCCCATCTCTACTTAAAAATACAAAAATTATACTGATATTCAGAGACCAGATCACTAAAAAGAGAGAAGAGAAAAAAAAAATACAAAAGTTAGCCTGGCGTGGTGGCACAAACCTATAATCCCAGCTACTTGGGAGGCTGATGCAGGAGAATTGCTTGAACCTGGGAGGCAGAGGTTGCAGTGAGCCAAGAGCGTGCCATTGCACACCAGTCTGGGCAACATAGCAAGACTCTGTCTCAAAAAAATAAATAAATAAAGTAAAAATTACCTATGCGTGTGGCACGAGCCTGTGATCCCAGCTACTTGGGAGGTTAAGGTAGGAGAATCGCTTGAATGCAGGAGTTTGTGGCTGTAGTGAGCTATGATTATGCCACTGCACTCCGGCCTGTGTGACAGACCAAGACCCCATCTCTAGGCGGAAAAATGTTAATTTCCTCCCTGCAAATAATGAGAGGCTAAGGCTGGGCGTGGTGGCTCACACCTGTAATCCCAGCACTTTGGGAGGCCAAGGCAGGTGGATTACAAGGCCAGGAGTTCGAGACCATCCTGACCAATATGATGAAACCCCTTCTGTACTACAATTACAATACTTGGGAAGCTGAGGCAGAAGAATTGCTTGAACCACCAGGAGGCAGAGGTTTCAGTGAGCCGAGATCACGCCACAACACTACAGCCTGGGTGACAGAGCAAGACTCCATCTCAAAATAATAATAAGAGGCTAGTATGACCAACCCCCAGTGAGTTCAGTGGTCGCCTGTATCCTACAGACCTGCTATCAGGTTCCTGAGTGAAACCACAAAGGGACAGGCAGCCAAAGCATCAGAGACAGGCTTGGGGCTCAGGTAACAAATCTTTATAGTCATGAACCGGCAGCAGTGTACTTCCAAAGTTGGATGCACTTGTGGGACAGTAGACCAAGGAACAGGGCAGCTTCTGAGAGAGTTTGCTTCCTGTGAAAATCACAGCTTGTGAAACTTCCCCCCAGCTGCTAGAGCTGAAGGGTTGTGTAATTTCTAAAGAGCCAAAAATAGGCTTCAAGCCTCTTGCCAAGCCTCCTTGTACTAAAATGACCTTGCCCCTGATACACTTGGACCTCCTGCAAGAGACCGTGGTCACTGGGAATTTCCTGTGATTGACGGGCAGGGCCTCTGTAAGCACTTTGCTTTCATCTCCATGGAGCATATTCAGGCGATGGAGCTCCGCAGCCGGATGGGGTGCAAGAGTTAGGGTTTGAGGCTGGGCACAGTGGCTCACGCCTGTAATCCCAGCGCTTTGAGAGGCCAAGGCAGGTGAATCACCTGAGGTCAGGAGTTCAAGACCAGCCTGGCCAACATAGTGAAACTACATCTCTACTAAAAATACAAAAATTTAGCCAACTGTGGTGGCAGATGCCTATGATTCCAGCTTCTCAGGAGGCTGAGGCAGGAGAATTGCTTGAACCCGGGAGGCAGAGGTTGCAGTGAGCCCAGATCCCACCACTGCACTCCAGCCTGGGCAACAAGAGTGAAGCCTCCATCTCAAAAAAAAGCAGGGGAGGGTTTGGAGGAACACCCTGGATGCTGCATTTGCTGACTGAGTTGCCCAAATATCTCTAAGTAGGCATGACTTGGTTCCAGATCTGGAAGACCAGAGTGGCTGGCTCCCTGAGCAGCCTTACCTTCCCCCTCCTGCCTGCTGGCTGTCCTGCTGGATTGGAATCTGCCGCCCTGCCCCAGTTGTCGAGGGATCCACTCCGTTGAGTGGCACCAGTCCCTGTGTGTGAAAGAGGATGCTGCTTCCTATCCCAGCACCCAGTGGGCAGAGCCCTGAAATGGCCCAACTCCCTGCCATTCCCTTCTCGGCATGGCTGTGTCACATGGCTCTTAATTCAGTCTCTGCCATATAGTTCACGCTCAGGCCATGAGAGGCCCAGGTTTCCCCAGAGGTACAGTCAAGGTCACTTGTCAGAGCTAGGCCTACAAAACAGAATTCCCTAATGGAAGTAGAGCTTTGTGCCCATCTCTGCATTCAGGACTGAAGTGCCTGGCATTAAATGCCTCACAGATTGAATAAGAATCTGTCTAAAATTACCACAAGACTGGGTACGGCGGCCCATACCTGTAATCCCAACGTGGTGAGAGGCTGAGGCAGGAGGATCACTCAAGCCCAGCAGGTTGAGGCTACAGTGAGCCATGATCATGCCACTGAACTCCAGCCTGGGCAAGAGGGAGACTGTCTCAAAAAATAAATAAATAAAAATAAAATTAATATAAGACCTGGCCAGCTGCAGTGGCTGACACCTGTAATCCCATGACTTTGGAAGGCTGAGGCAGGTAGATCACTTGAGGTGAGGAGTTGGATAGCAGCCTGGCTAACATGGCAAAACCCCATCTCTACTAAAAATATAAAAAAGGCTGGGTGTGGTGGCTCACACCTTAATCCCACCACTTTGGGAGGCTGAGGTGGGCAGATCACTCGAAGTCAGGAGTTGGACACCAGCTTGGCTAACGTGGCAAAACACCATCTCTACTAAAAATACAAAAAAAAAAAAAAAGGCCGGACGTGGTGGCTCACACCTGTAATCCCAGCACTTTGGAAGGCGGAGGTGGGTGGATCACCTGAGGTCAGGAGTTCGAAACCAGCCTGACCAACATGGTAAAACCCCGTCTCTACTAAAAATAAAAAAATTCACCAGGCTTGGTGGTGGGCTCCTGTAATTCCAGCTACTCAGGAGGCTGAGATAGGAGAATTACTTGAACCTGGGAGACAGAGATTGCAGTGAGCCAAGATCATGCCATTGCACTCCAGCCTGGGTGACAAGAGTGAAACTCTGTCTCAAAAAAAAATTAGCCAGGTATGGCAGTGGGTGCCGATAATCCCAGCTACTCTGGAGGCTGAGGCATGAGAATCACTTGGACCTGGGAGGTGGACCTTGCAGTGAGCTGAGATCACATCACTGTACTCCAGCCTGGGTAACAGAACGAGACTCCAACTCAAAAAAAATTAACACAAGGCCCTTTCACTGCCTTATTGCTGTCGAGCTATTTCAACTCATTAACTCTCCTATGTCCTTGCAGACCTGGAGTGGAAGATCATTTATGTTGGCTCAGCTGAGAGTGAGGAGTTTGATCAGATCCTAGACTCGGTGCTGGTAGGCCCTGTGCCAGCAGGGAGACACATGTTTGTCTTTCAGGTAAGAAAGATGAGGCCTTAGGCCTCAGCCCTTGACTTTTAGAGACATCCTCTTTTACCTGAAATCCCATAGAGTGCTAGGAATCAAAAGTTCAAACTCAGCTGGGCGCAGGGCCTCCAGAGGTCAAGGTGAGAGGACTACTTGAGCCCAGGAGTCCAAGGCTGCAGTGAACTATGATTGAGCCACTGTACTCCAGCCAAGGCAACACAGTGAGACCCTGTCTCTAAAAAAAGAACAAAACAAATATTAAGAAAATAAATAGAGCTGGGCATGGTGGCTCACGCCTGTAATCCCAGCACATTGGGTGACTTAGGTGGGTGGATTACAAGGTCAGGAGTTTGAGACCAGCCTAACCAACATGGTGAAACCTATCCCTACTAAAAATACAAAAATTAGCTGGGCGTGGTGGCATTTGCCTGTAATCTCAGCTACTCAGGAGGCTGAGATGGGAAAATCTCTTGAACCCAGGAGGTGAAGGTTGCAGTGAGCCGAGATCATGCCATTGCACCCCAGCCTGGGGAACAGGGAGAGACCCTTGTCTCAAAAAAAAAAAAAAAAAAAAATTTTTTTTTAAAATAAATAGAGGCTGGGTGCAGTGGTTCACACCTACAACCGCAGCACTTTGGGAGGCCAGGGTAGGACGATTGCTTGAGGCCAAGAGTTTGAGACCAGCCTGGGCAATAACGTGAGACCCCCATCTCTACAAAAAATTTAAAAACCGGCAGAGCACAGTGGTGTACGCCTGTAGTCTCACCTACTCAGGAGGCTGAGGTAGGAGGATCACTTGAGCCTGGGAGGTAGAAGCTGCAATGAACCAAGACCACACCACGGCACTCCAGCCTGGGTAACAGAGTGAGACGCTGTCTCAATCAATCAATAAAAAAAAATTTTAAAGTTCAGGTTTAAATCCTAGTTCTACTGTCAGGAACTATCTGACCTCTCAGAGGCTTTCAGGCCCTTTTTTCCCCCACCTCTGTGTCAAAGCTGCCACTGATTTACAGTCAATTCTCGTTATTCACAAGAGCTATGTTCTATAAAGTTACCACAAACACTGAATTAGTGAATACTGAACCATTGCCCCACGGGAAATACAGGGGTAGATTCTTAGAAGCTGCGTTTTGTCAGCCAGTCAATACCTAAACTTGTATGTGTGTTTCTGTTGAAAAGACACCAGTCTGGGCGCGGTGGCTCACGCCTGTAATCCCAGCACTTTTAGAGGCCAAGGTGGGTGGATCACCTGAGGTGAGGAATTGAAGACCAGCCTGACCAACATGGTGAAACCTGGTCTCTACTAAAAATACAAAAATTAGCCAGGCATGGTGGTGCACACCTGTGATCCCAGCTACTCAGGAAGCAAATCCTCCAGATGGGGGAGAATCGCTGAAACCCAGGAGGCAGAGATTGCAGTTAGCCGAGATTGCGCCACTACACTCCAGCCTGGGTGACACAGCGAGATTCTGTCTCAAAAAGAAAAAAGAAGACACGTTAAGTAATATGTACTGTGGTTCATTTATGTTCAATTCACAGCCAGCAGCACTCTAACTCCTTCCTGAAGCCTTCTCTAACACACATTTTTTTCCCTAAGGCCTTTCTTGCACCCTGTGCTGCACTTCAGCACTACCGTTGGGTGCTGTCGTAGACAGCAAACTCACCAACAAAAGGCACAATGGGAAAAAATTAGCACTAAGTAGACTGAAGAAAGGACACTCGTTCACAATAAGAGCTGAGACTGGAAGGCAGTGTTGCCTTGTTTGACCTCAGGTGGGAACAGGTGTGGTTACAAATGAATTTAGCAAGTAGGCGAATTTGCACTTATGGAACCCGTGAATAATGAGGACGGACTGTAACTCCTAAATGGCTCTCATGCAGCACCCCTAGGTTGTCAAATGTATATTCTGGCCAGATGTGGCTTCCAGCACTTTGGGAAGCAGAGGCAGGAGGATTGCATAAGGCCAGGAGTCCCAGGGCCACATAGTGAGACAGCCCCATCTCTACAAAAAATAAAAAAATTAGCTAGGTGTAGTGGCACACATCTGTAGTCCCAGCTACTTGGGAGGCTGAAGCTGGAGGCTTGCTTGAGCCTGAGAGTTTGAGGCTACAGTGAGCTATGAGTGTACCTCTACACTGCATTCTCAGTGACAGAATGAGACCCCTCCCTATAAAAAATTAGCTGTAGTGATGCAGGCCTGTAGCACCAGCTACTAGGGAGACTGAAGCAGAAGACTCACTTGAGACCGGCTGGGGCAGCGGCTTATGCCTGTAATTCCAACACTTTGGGGAGGCTGGGGCGGGCAGATCACTTGGAGTCAAGAGTTCAAGACCGGCCTGGCCAACATGGTAAAACTCTGTCTCTACTAAAAAATACAAAAGTTACCTGGGTGTGATGGTACACATCTGTAATCCCAGCTACTCGGGAGGCTAAGGCATAAGAATTGCTCGAATGGGAGGCGGAGGTTGCAGTGAGCTGAGATTGTGCCACTGCACTCCAGCCTGGGCAATAGAGTGAGACCATCTCAGAAGAAAAAAAAAAAAGGCTCACTTGAGCCCAGGAGTTTACAGTAGTGATCTGTGATTGTGCCAATGCACTCCAGTCTGGATGACAGAGTGAGACCCCATCTCTTAAGAAAAAAGAAAGCAGAAATGGAGGTTCTGAGCTCTCCAGGTGATTCTCTGGGAGCCTCTGCTCTGATTTACTCCCTTACCTCCATCACTGCTGTTACTGCCCTAATACAAGCTACCACATCCCATCTAAGCCACTACATCCCATCTAAGCCGTTCAGCCACCACTGTCAAATCCACTGACAGGGTCTATCTACTCAACTATCAGGACCAGCCTCCTGGGTGTGCAACCCAGGCAGCCACACAGGACCCCATACTTGGTGCGATTCTCTGCTGTCACCGTCTGACACCTAACAGCTTTTTCAGAGGGGCCTGGTGTTTTCATTTTGCACTGGTTTTATTTTCCACCAATTACGTGGCTGGTCTTGTTTGCAGCAGCACACGCTGAATCTCCTTTACTGCCTGGTCTAGGCCAAGGCCACTGCCTCTCCAGGATGACTGGCGTCAGCCTTCTGCTTCTGCTACAGCCTCCTCCGCACATTGCCAGAGTCTTCTTTTCAGACCACAAGAATGATGTGGCACTTAACCTCCTGCTAACTCTCTTGCCCTTTCCCAATCCCTTATCTGGCCCCCTGAGTGGCCTGATATCCACCTGCCCCACCTGTTCAGCTTCATGCCACTGTTCCCTGGCTCACCAAACTCCTCCACATGCCCCTCCCTGCCACGGTCAACGTTTTATAGTCATTTGTGGGGTTGATTCTGTCTTTCCATCAGTTGATAACTCCTGGCGGGGCACCATGGCTCACGCCTGTAATCCCAGCCCTTTGGGAGGCCAAGGCGAGAGGATTGCCTGAGCCCAGGAGTTCGAGACCAGCCTGGGCAACATGGAGAAACCCCATCTCTACAAAAAATAATTGGCTAGGCAAGTTGTTAAACACCTTGGTGCCAGCTGCTTGGGAGGCTGAAGCAGGAGGATTGCTTGAGCCCAGGAGTTCAAGGATGCAGTGAGCCATGATGGCGCCACTGCACTCCAGCATGGGTGACAGAGGAAGACCCTATGTCAAAAAAAAAAGGCCAGGCGTGGTGGCTCACACCTGTAATCCTAACACTTTGGGAGGCCGAGGTGGGTGGATCACCTGAAGTCAGGAATTTAAGACCAGCCTGGCCAACACATTGAAGTCCGATCTCTACTAAAAATACAAAAAAAAAAAAAAAAAGGCTGAGCTGGTGGTGCATGCCTGTAATCCCAGCTACTCGGGAGGCTGAGGCAGGAGAATTGCTTGAACACAGAGGCAGTGTTTGCAGTGAGCCGAGATTGCGCGCCATTGCACTCCAGCCTGGGTGACAGAGCAAAACTCCGTCTCAAAAAAACAAAACAAAAAATTAGCCAGGTGTGGTGGTATGCACCTGTAGTCCCAGCTGCCTGTGAGGCTGAGGCAGAATTGCTTGAACCTGAGAGGCAGAGGCAGAAAAAAAGCTGAGGGCAGAGAGCGTACTTTTTGCTCAGTAAATACATGTTGCTTGGGATCTTTGTGCTAATGATGTTGAGACATGGCTATGGCACTGCTAAGGCCTAGGATGTGTCTCCCCTAGGCTGACGCCCCCAACCCATCCCTCATCCCAGAGACTGATGCTGTGGGTGTGACTGTGGTCCTCATCACCTGCACCTACCACGGACAGGAGTTCATCCGAGTGGGGTACTACGTCAACAATGAGTACCTCAACCCCGAGCTGCGGGAGAACCCGCCCATGAAGCCAGACTTCTCTCAGGTGGGGTCTCTTTCCACTTCCTGATTCCCACGGGGCAGTTCTTTATCCTTGGGAGGAGTTCAGCCATGCAAATTGGGAGTCAAGGTCTCTTCATAAGGTTTTCAAGTAATGTTCAGTTCTTACAGTACTTAGAGCAGGAGAAAGAGCTCTTTGTTTCTAAAAGGCATGTCTTAGAGAATAGAGATTAGATAGGCAAGCCCAGGCAACATTGCGAGACCCTGTCTCTACCCAACAGAAAAATGAGCCAGACGTGGGTAGTGTGCTCTACTCTGGAGGCTGAGGTGGGAGGATCACTTGAGCCCAGGAGTTTGAGGCTGCAGTGAACTCAGATCGTGCCTGCACATTCCAGCCTGGCCAACAGTGCAACTGTCCCTTTAAAAAAAAAAAAAAAAAAGATAGGTCCTGGGCCAGGCACAGTGGCTCACGCCTATAATCTCAGCACTTTGGGAGGCCAAGGCGGGTGGATCACCTGAGGTCAGGAGTTTGAGACCAGCCTGGCCAACATGGTGAAATTTCATCTCTACTAAAAATACAAAAATGAGCTGGGTGTGGCACCACGCACCTGTAGTCCCAGCTACACAGGAGGTTGAGGCAGGAGTATGGCTTGAATCCGGAGGCAGAGGTTGCAGTGAGCCGAGATTGCACCATTGCACTCCAGCCTGTACAACAAAAGCAAAACTCTTATCACAAAAAAAAAAAAAAAAAGAGATAGGTCCTGGCCCTAAATCATGGTGCTCATGTGTTTTCTGGAGTTCCACATGTAGGTCTGCTCTTGCTGGGCTTGAGATGAGTGACTGGGGGTGTCCTGGCTCTACGGGAGCAAGGAGAGGGCATGCCAATAAGGACTGACATTCCTCTTCCTGCCCCAGCTCCAGCGGAACATCTTGGCCTCAAACCCCCGGGTGACCCGCTTCCATATCAACTGGGACAACAACACGGACAGGCTGGAGGCAATAGAGAACCAGGACCCCTCCCTGGGCTGTGGTCTCCCACTCAGCTGCACTCCTATCAAGGGCCTAGGCCTCCCTGGCTGCTGCATCCCTGGCCTCCTCCCTGAGAACTCCATGGACTGCATCTAACTGCAGGAACCGAGAGTGTCCCACCACACCGGCAGGGGCCACCCAGGCCTCCCAGCGAGTCCTGCAGAGCCCATCTAGAGGACTTTGGGGGCCATCAGCTGCATCCAGGCCTGTCAAACTTAGCCCCTAGGAAAGAACAGGCCTCAGGTCTTCCCCAGTCCTGGCTGAAAAGGACGATCTCACTTCTGTATAGGCTTATAAGAAGCAGGTACTTCAGTTCTTAATTCTTTCTGATTTGTGTTCTTTTCGTCTTCCATACACATCATCAATTCTACCTGAGGCCACTGCGCCACTGTGCGCCCTTGAGTGCCACAGACCCAGAGCTTTTCCACAGACCTCCCTGGCCCGAGTAGGGACTTACCTACTCAGTCAGTGCCTGCCAAGTTTCTGGTCCTGCTGAGCCAAAGTCTCTGTCATTCCTTTCTCTTCCCACACATCTGAGCAGAGGCACTCTAGCCTTTAGTACCACAGGCAAGAAATCTTGGTCAGTAGGTAGACTTGGATCCCATTTCCATCCTGCTCCCAGGAAGATTCTTGGGTCTTCAATCCAGCAGCCCCTGGAAAACTCTATTCCCAGAGGTATGATCAGCAGGATGCCAAGGAACCATGTTGCCTTTCCTGTCAATCACAGCCACTTTCCTGTTATCTCCTAAAGGGATCTGGCTTTCCCTGGAGGCTGCCATGGTTGGAAGATGGTATCAGAGGGCCCTGGCTGTGCAGTCTGTCTCCGGGTCAGCCCTCTGCCTCTAGCTGCCTTAATTGCCCTCTGCTAAGACCAGGGTGATTTGAAGCCAGGGAAGCAACTGGGACCCTGAAAATCGTCCCACCCCAGCCCGCTCCCCCTCTCTGCCCTGGTCCCCTCTCTGCCATGTGGATGCTGTTGAGATTGCTGTTTGTATATTATTAAAATGTTTTTATATTAAAAAATATTTGGTCAGTCTGAAAATTTAAAGCACTTCGTTTAGAATGTTTGTGCTTTTGTCTCAGGTGGGCTGAGGCAACTAACTGTCCACTCTCCCCCAGAGGTGGCCTGTTGCCTGTCCAGTGGGTGGGCTGTCCCATATCTTCTTCCCAGCTTCCCACTCCAGTCCTAATTGGTTCTACAGTTGTATTCCAGACAGGTTCCATTCCAGGAAGGGTTTTTCTTTGTCAAAACTTAAGCAAACCAGCTGTCCTGCATATAGATTATAATCAGTGATTTTTCAGACTTTGCCCTTTACCCACAGTAAGAAATAAACATCACGATCCTAACACGCAAACAGCAACGCTTTTGTTAAATTTTGCTAAACGTTACCATGTAACCATCCAGAGGCGGAGTGGCCAGCCATTTCCCGGTAATTCATAGAAAGGCCCTGACCCTCCCTGGAACTGTGGTTGACCTGGGACTGCAGGTGTGGGCTGTTCAAGTCTAGATGGGCTTGAGTTTTGAGCCCAGCTAGCCCTCCCGAGTCGGGTGACCTGCCTTGTCCCGTCCCCTGGCAGTGCCCCGGTCCCCTCGCTGCCATGTGGATGCTGTTGTGATTGTTGTTTGTATATTAAAATGTTTTTGTATTAAAAAATAATGTAAAAAGCACTCCTCGTCAGTGCCTCTCAATCAGGAGCAGTTCTGACCCGCAGGAGCACATTCACCAACATCGGGAGACGGTGGCGGCCAGCAGGAATAGGAGGGGCTACTAGCATCCAGTGGGTAGAGGCAGGGATGTTTAACACCTAGTGGTGCACAAGACATCCCCCAGCAGAGAATGATCCAGCCCCACCCCCGCCGTCAGTAGTGTCGCAGTTGGGAAACCCAGACTGTCCTTGGCTAGGTGTGTACTGAAAGAGAATCCCGAAGGAAGGGGCAGGTTCCCTTTGCATTGCCCAGACAGGAAATACAGACGGGGAATGGGAGCAGGGAATCTGCCTGGCTGTACCCCAGATTCTTCATCTATGCAATGGGAGTGATGATGGTAGCACCTATGCGATGGGAGTGTGGTGCGAAGGAGCGTTAAGTGGGTGCCAGCTCTTACTACTGGCAGGAGCCCAGGGCTGGGGCCCAGCAAAGGGCTGGACACGGAGCGCCCCCTCTCAGCCACCCTTTGCGCCGGGGCCAGCATCCTCCTGCCTGCGGCTGGGAAAACCCAGGAGCCCCCGCGGCCTGGCCCCCAAGCAGGCCTGGTCACCACGGGTGCCCAGCGCCAGGCCTTATGAATGACGCCGGCGGCGGCCGGGTGACCTCTGACCCGCGCGCCGGCCGCTCCCCTCCCCCACTGGCAGGTGGACAGCGGCTGCGCCGGGCAGGCCGCGGCGCCAACCCCGGCTGGCCGACAGCCGCTGCCGCACTGGACGGGGGCGGGGGACTGCGGCGCGCGCGGGGCCGCCCGGGCGCCCGCCGGGGCCGCCTCCTGAGCCTCCGAGCGCTGTGCGGCTGCCCGCCAGCCTCCGCCGCTCCGCCCCGCCGGCCCGGGCCCGCAGACTGCGCCTCCGCCCCGCCCTCTCACCCCCGGATTGACACTGAGCGTTCTACTGGGGGCTTGCGGGACAGCGCGCCTCAGCCAATCGGCGGCCTCGCGGGGCGGACCCCGGGGCCTTTCCAGTTTCTTGGCCAATCGGACGCGTCTGCCCGCCCAGCTGCGGCCTCGCGAGTGTGTGAATGGCCGAGAGTCCCCGGGGTACGTCACGAGGCTGAGAGCCTATAGCGGCGCGGTCTTCCCGAGGGATGACCAATGGACGACGGCGCGCAGCCGTCAGTCAATGCGTCCTAGGCCAATGAGCGGCGGGCTGCGGGGGCGTCACGGACAGCAGCAGCGGACTTGGGCTGAGGTTCCCGGGCGGGCGGGCGCGGAGAGACGCGGGAAGCAGGGGCTGGGCGGGGGTCGCGGCGCCGCAGCTAGCGCAGCCAGCCCGAGGGCCGCCGCCGCCGCCCAGCGCGCTCCGGGGCCGCCGGCCGCCGCCAGCACCCGCCGCGCCGCAGCTCCGGGACCGGCCCCGGCCGCCGCCGCCGCGATGGGCAACGCCGCCGCCGCCAAGAAGGGCAGCGAGCAGGAGAGCGGTGAGTGCCCGGGCCGTGACCCCGATCCCGGCCCTGCGCTGCCAGCCCCGGCCTTGTCCATCACCGCCTGGCCCCTCCCCCCACGAGGCCCCCCCATTCCTCTCTGCTTACCCTCCAGCGCCCCTTGCCCCGGCCTAAGGCTGGGGCCCACGGGCCCGCAGAGTACCCCCGTAGGGGTCCCCTTCCCCTAGGGCCGCCCCACACTGCAAAGACCGTGCCCCCCCCAGCTGTCACTGCCAACCGTGGCACGTCTGACCGCTGGGGCCCCACACGGGGCCCTGTCACCAGCCTACCTCTCCTTTCCTGGCCCCTCTCCCCAGATTCTAATCCCCCCCCACTTCCTCACTCACTTCTCCCATGGGATCCTCTGCCTGACCCCGACCCAGGTTTCTGCCAGTTTGGGAATGCGATGGGGTCTCTCTGCCTCCACTGCGCAGGGACCTTGGCCACTTGGTGACCACACCCCTCCCCCCTCCAGCCCCCGCCATCTTTCTCCTGCCCTTCCCCTCTTCACCTTAGCACAGCCCCCTCTTCCAAACCCACACTGCCCCCTGAGCTTTTCCCAGGCCCACCTCCAGCATTGTTTTTTTCTTCTGTGTCACTTGGCATGGGGGACAGGATCTTTCTGGGTCCCTCTGTCTCCCTCATCCTGTCACTCTGTCACTCTGCTTCTCTGCTTGTGCTCCGTCCTCCAAGCAAGCGTCTGGTCCTGGCTGGGGTAGCAGACTGTTTACGAACCTAGAGAACTGCTTAAGTGCTTCCAAAGCCAAGTTTGAGCTGGTCTTGTTGGGATTCATTTCGTCGTCTTTCCTGCGTTGGGGTAGGGGGGCGGTGCCAGAGCCCCCTCGCGTTTCCTGCCTTGCAGTGAGGTTTAGGCTCCTTGGAGGGCCTCTCAATAAATGGTTGTTTCCCAACTGAGGCTTCGTCATTCACCCAGTCCCTGGGGCTTCTTCCACGGCTCCTGGCTTGAGATGAAAAGTGTCTGGGTCTAGTGAGGTTCGTTGGCCTTGAATTGGGATGGTCGGAAAGCGCACTGGGGAGGGGGAGGTGGTCAAAGAGAGTAATGGGTGACGTCTAGTGATTTGCTTTGCCAAGGGACAAATAGATTCTGATCATTCCCAGGGCTCAGCCAGAGAGAGACCTGTTTTACCCACTTGCCCCCAAATGCTGTTGGCCTTTTCGAGCCAGCCAGAGAAGGAGATTCGGTGTCTGGAAATACCCTTAGAAATGGTCTTAAATCCCATTCCCAATGCTTCCAGCTCTTAAATTGTTCTCACTCCAGTCTGAAAGCTGGAAGGGGCTGGGATCCCTTGTCCAATTACCCAGAAATAGTTCGGAACTGAAAAGGAGGGCCAATTTTTGGTCTCAAACCCCAGCATCTCAGTTCTCGGAATGCCCCCTCCCTGAAAGGGATGAAAGCCAGGGAACTTTATTCCCATACGGATTCAAATAGCAGAATTCAGAGTCACAGAGCAACCATGAAGAAGCCTGACATGTCACCAGTGGGAGGGGACTGGGGAGGGAAGTGCCCATAGCTGAGTGCTTGATGACCGAGGAGCAGGTGGGTAGTGTCCAAAAAAGGTCTGGGTATGAGCTTGGAGGGGACTAGGCAGAAGGGGAGGAGCCAGGCCCCCAGCAGGTGAGGCCAGCTGGGAGGTGGAAGGTAGAGGCGGGCAGCTATGTATTGCAGTGGCTCCATTGGAAGTTGGGGAGATGACAGTCCTGTGAAACCTTCAAGGCTATCAGACACGTGGTGGGGGGTGGAAAGCTGCAGAAGGAAAAGGATCCCAGGAAAAAGAGGCTCTGGAAGGAACCGCTGATTCTCTCAGGGCACAGGTCAGACACCCAGGAATGAATGATCACTGAAATAGAGCTACTGTTTATTGGGCGTCTAGGCTGCGCCACCAGCTAAATGGCCAGGAAGATAGATACATCTACTCTGGTGACTTTCATAATGGGCTGTTATCCAAATTTTCCAAAGGAGCCCTCTGATAGAAATGACATCCATGACGGGCCGGGCACAGTGACTCACGCATGTAATCCCAGCACTTTGGGAGGCCGAGGTCACGCCTGTAATCCCAGCACTTTGGAAGGCCGAGGTCATGCCTGTAATCCCAGCACTTTGGGAGGCTGAGGTGGGTGAATCATGAGGTCAGGAGATCGAGACCATCCTGGTCATGGTGAAACTCCGTCTCTACTAAAATACAAAAATATTAGCTGGGCGTGGTGGCGCGCGCCTGTAGTCCCAGCTACTCGGGAGGCTGAGGCAGGGGAATCGCTTGAACCTGGGAGACGGAGGTTGCAGTGAGCTGAGATTGTGCCACTGCAATCCAGCTTGGCAACAGAGCAAGACTCTGTCTCAAAAAAAAAAAAAAAGGAAGAAAGAAAGAAATGACATCCATGACATAGGTGATGTCGCAGAGGCAGGATTCACATCCATATCCATCTACCAGCAAACTTCCTGGACCCCAGAATTTCCCAACGCTGACATTCTTCAGCTGCCTCCCAGATTTTTACTTTTATCATATTTTCTTAATTTAAAATAATAAAAATTGTTCTCACTTCTTTTCAGATGTAAACTTTGAGCTCTTTCTAAACAATAATATCAATGAAATCATGAGTTTGCTATGCTAGTTATATACAGTATAACTAGATAAATGAAACATCCTGAAAATCATGTCATGTTCTGCCAGTTGGGACCATGTCACACTTTGGGAAACGCCCGAAGCTGTACTTCCTCCCAGAGGCTCCCAGATAAGGAAATAAGATGAGGAAGGAAGTCCCTCTTTGCTTTGAGGCACTCCGATTCTGACAAGATGGAGTTAGACAAAATTTGCCCTCTTGTAAGGATGGGGCAGGGGCGGGGGCAGTAGCCAGGCCAGCCTGCAGGGGGCACTTGGATTTCATCTGCCAGATGCCGGCCCGACTAGGGTCAGGAGAATGTCCAGACCTTGGGAGGCACCAGTTAAGCATCCTGCAGTGAGTCCCCTGTGGTACCATCTTTTGTGCCAGGGCAGGACAGAGTCTGCCTCCTCCCAAGAGGGCAGGGGTCTAGAATGAGCCCTGGAGTGGAGTGTGGGGAATCTGCACCCAAAAATGGCAAAGCCATGGGTAGAGCTGAGAGGGCAAAGAAAAAAGACTAAGCCCCAGGCTCTGGCCAAGCTGGAAGAATGGAGAGAGAGCAGCGGCCCCAGGGGGCGGACGCCCAGATCAGAGACAGCCAAGTGGGGCTCAGGTCGTGGCTGGCACTGGCTGAAGCTACCCCTGGGACCTGGCCCACAGAGGAAGAGGCAGAGCTGGTAAAAGGGAGCCCCCTAATCCCCGGGACACAAGCAGATCTTGGCAAAGAGAGAGAAGCATCCCCAGGAAGACCCTAGATAGGAAGAACTGGTGCCGTGTAACATCCTATGGATGCCTAAGGCTGTCAAACGCCCTCTGTGCTTTGGCAGTTGTATGGGTGCCCAAGAGGGTCTTGTGAGGGCAGCTTTCGCCTTAGCCCAACCGCCTCTGCAGAAACTCAGAGGGTCCTATCTGTTCTTCCTCTGCACCCAGTGGCCTCTGGGTTGGGTTTCTCTTCCTGCTCCCACCCTACGGCTCCCTAGCTCCCCCTGTAGGCAGGGTTATGGGGATGGACAGCTGAGCCGGCACGGCAGGTCTCATGAGCCTTCTCAGCCACCGTAGTCTGGGTGCCCTAAGAGCAGGACTGAGTGATGGCTTCCAACTCCAGCGATGGTGAGGCTGAGCCCTGTTGCTATAGCAACTTCCCAGGCACACTCCGCCTCTCAAGTCAGGGAGGGGCTGCAGCGGGGTCTGGAGCGCAGGCGAAGAGAAGGAGGGTGTGGACCCCTGGCTGGCCCCGGAAATGCCTCCTGTACACCCCCGGCCTATGCGGCCTGGGGAAGAGCAGAGAGGATGGGTGGCCCAGTTCAGACAAGGAAGGAATGATGGTCCACCCAGCGAGTGGACCATCCAGGGGTCCAGCTCAGCGAGTGATGGTGGGGCGGTCCAGCCCAGTGTTGTGGTTCAGCTCAGAATGTGGGACCGGCCATCCCAGTGATGGGGTCCAGCTCAGAATGGGGGTTCTTCCAGCCCAGTGTTGGTATCCACCTCAGACTGGGGATCGTCCAGTCCAGAATGGGGGTCCAGCCCAGAATGAGGGTCATTCCAACCCAGTTTTGGGGTCCAGCTCAGACGGGATTGTCCAGGCCAGAATGGGGGTCGTTCCAGTCCAGTGTTGGGGTCCAGCTCAGATTTGTGGCATGGTAAGCCCAGAGCGGGGAATCCAGCTCCACTGGAGGAATCAGCCAGCCTGGAATAGGGTGGCCCAGCCCAGGCTGGGCATTCCTGCCCCAGAACTCCCAGGACAGCCAGATTTCAAAGGCCAGAGGGTCTGAGATTGTTGTCTGGAGGAAGGGGGTTCTGAGGCTGGGGTCCTTCCAAGAGAGACCCCAAGCCCCCTGACCAAATTGACATTCTGCTGTTGCAATTCCCCATTCCCAGAGCAAGTTTCTAGACTTCTGCTTTCTGCTGTGGCCTAGCTTTTGAAGCAGTATCTTGAGTTTTCTCTATCAGCCCAAGTAGAATCTGGACCAGAGTGGGAGCTGGCACTCCCTGTATGGAAGATGTGGGCAGGGCGGCAGGTTGTACAGGCCAGTAGCTGACTGGGTTACCCTCCTCTGCCACTTCCTGTGGCTAGCAGGGGTCCTGGGTGCCAGGCACTCTGAGAGAAGCTGCCACTGACCCTCCACTTCTTTTGGGATCTGGAAAGAAGGAGAAAGATGGTCAAGGCTGCCTCCCCCTCCCCCAGCCCTGGGTTTAGCTGCTCATTTCCGGTTTGGACTTTCATGGCCGAGAGTAGAGCCAAGCACAGGGCAAGGTTTGACAGAGGCCAAGGACATCCTGGGATGCCGTTCCCCTCTCTGCCCCCGCATAGGAGCAAAACAAAGAGCCAGACATACCCATTTTCTCTCTGGGGATAGCAGGATTTGGGGGTTCCACGGTGAAAGGGAGTTCAGGGGAGAAGGCAGGGTGGCTCTTGTTGCCCCCCCCCCACCTCCACCCCAAGCCTTTCTTTACAGCTGTTCTTTCAGCAAATTAAGGGAGCTCTGGGGCCTTTTTAGCCCCCAGGGAGTCTCTGTTTCGTGATCCTGAACCTTAACTCCTTCCCCTCTGCCCAGTGTGTGCTGCTCTGGGCACATCGGGCGCTGTCCTCTGAACACTCCCGTGCCCACTGAGGAAGGCCAGGCCTGGCATCCTGGGAGCAGTAAAGTCCCTGGAAAGGGAAGTTAGCTTTATCGCCCCACCCCAGGACATGCAGGCCAGCCAGTGGGACACCCTTGGGAGACTTCCCATCGCCTCCTGCCAAGGAAGCCCTCTGCAAACCTTGGCCAGCTTGGAGCAGGTACCTTTAAATGCTTCTGTGGCAACCAGCTCCTCCTCCCTGGTCCCCCGAGGCCTTCCCAAGGAAGCTGACTTAGAGGCTCTGCATTTTCCTGGTTTCTTAGCAAAAGGAAGATTCCAGGGAGAGCCCAGGGGGGCTGGGGATGGACCTGGGATCAGGCAGCAGCCAGGGCGAGGACTCGGAGACCACCTTCCAGCTGTGGCTGCAGCTACTCCTCTGGGCCCACCTGGCTGTCCGTTTCCTGAGTTACCTGCACCACACCTTCTGGGAGCCTAAGCCGAAGCCAGCACCCTGAGCCTCCCTGGCCAGGGGGCAGGAGGCCCCCAGGTCACCCCATCCCACCTACCCTTTATTCCACCCTCTGCTGGAAGAGACAGCAAGCAGAGGTGAGTGTGGGGGCTCTTGATGGAGGTTACCCACTCGTCCCCCCATCATCCCTCTCTGTCTCCTGCTCCTCCTGGCACTGGCCTCCCCCATGCCCCATCCCCAAATCTGACAAGCTAACAGGGCCATAGTGGCACCAGAGGGGACAGAGCCTGGGCGCTCCTGTCCTTTGAGAGGCCAGAGAAGGGCGGTGCTAAGAGCAAGGCACCCTGTGGAGCTATTCCATGGAGCAGCAGCAGACAGCCAGAGGCTGGGAGCTCAGTGAGTCAGGGAGGTGGAGGATTCAGCAATTCTTTCCTTTTTGCTAAGAGAAAAGGGAAAACGGACCAGGCCTTTTGGATTCCTTTCAAGCCCGGCACCTCTCTGCCTTCTTGTGTGGGTGAAGGTAGAGTCCCAGGAGGGTGCCCTCCACCCTCCCCACTCAGTACTGAGTTGTGTGTGGATTATTTGGAGGTTTCCAAGGAAGATGTTTTGTGTCACAAAGGTTCTGCTTGTGAGGCCGTGCATGGTGGCTCACACTTGTAATCGTAGCACATTGGGAGGCTAACATCAGACGAATCCATTGAGGCCAAAAGTTGGAGATCAGCCTGGGCAACATAGCAAGACCCCATCTCAAAACAAAACACACAAAGGTTCTGCTAGTGAAAGCGTTGGATTCGGTGCAGCCCCCAGGCTCAGAGAGGCCCCTGGGTTAGTTGGTGGCCCAGCCAGACACCCATCTAGGATTCCCAGCCCCTCAGTGGCTGTCCCCTCTCGCCCCAGTCATTCTTTCTGGGGCCTTCTTGACCACAGTCTTTCTCCTCTCCCATCTGCCGCTTTTTTTTTTCCTTTTTTGGGATGGAGTCTCATTCTGCCACCCAGGCTGGGTGCAGTGGCGTGATCTCAACTCGCTGCAACCTCCACCTCCCGGGTTCAAGCAATTCTCCTGCCTCAGCCTCCTGAGTAGCTGGGATTACAGGCACGCGCCACCATGCCCAGCAAATTTTTTGTATTTTTAGTAGAGACAGGGTTTCACCATGTCGACCAGGATAGTCTCGATCTCTTGACCTTGTGATCCACCCTCCTTGGCCTCCCCAAGTGCTGGGATTACAGGCGTGAGCCACCTCGCCTGGCCGCAGTCTACCACTTTCTAGCCTGGTGAGGGCTCTGTTCTCTGAATGCTGAGGGAGAGCCTTGGGGACAAGTAGTGTGGGTGGCTCCCCCTCCCCAGAAGTCCATGTGGGATTCCTGGCAGGTAGATGACCAGCAGTCCCAAAGTGCAGGTGTATGGGGCCCCTCAGGGTGGTAGCAAACCCAGGAACATCAGGGGGTTCAAGACAGCTCTGTCCACATTGACCACCCTGGTGCACTAGACTCAGTGCTGAAACCAGTGGCTGAGTCGGCAGTGAAATAGTTAATCTCATGGGAAGTAGGGGGCAGGCAGGTGACCACAGACCTGATCAGTCTTCTCCTGTGTACAGTGGGAAAAACAGCAGCTCCCACCCCACAGGGTCAGAATGAAGCACAGAAAACACAGCAAGGGCTGGTCCCTTGTTGCCCTAGGTGGTAGTTAAAAGGACAAGTCCATAATGTAAGAATCTCTCAGGCTGCCCATTTAAAATTTGAGCACTCAATGTATCCCCTACATTTGTTTTTTATTATTATTACTGCTTTTTTTTTTTGAGACAGGGCCTCACTCTGTCATCCAGTCTGGAATGCAGTGGCTCAGTCACGGCTCACTGCAGCCTCGACCTCCCGGGCTTGAGCTCCCGTTCCACCTCTGCCTCCTGAGTAGCTGAGACTACAGGTGCCCACCACCACACCCAGCTAATGTTTTTTTTTATTTGTTGGTCAGGCTGGTCTCGAACTCTTACCTCAGGTGATCCACCCACCTCGGCCTCCCAAAGTCCTGGGATTACAGGTGTTAGCCACCGCACCTCGCCAATGCTTTTATTTTTTGTAGAGACGGGGTTTTGATGTTGTCCAGGCTGGTCTCGAGCTCCTGTATTCAAGCAATCCCCCCATCTCGGCTCCCAGAGTATTATTTTTTTGAGACAGAGTCTCACTCTGCCGCTGAGGCTAAAGTGTAGTGGTATGTTCACAGCCCACTGCAACCTCAATCTCCCAGGCTTTAAATGATCTTCCTGCCTCAGCCTCCCAAGTAGCTAGAACTTTTCTGACACAGTCTCACTCTGTCCCCCAGGCTGGAGTGCAGCAGCGTGATCTCAGCTCACTGCAACCTCCACCTCCCGGGTTCAAGAGGTGAACCTGCCTCAGCCTCCCAAATAGCTGGGATTACAGGCAGCCACCACCATGCCCAGCGAATTTTTGTATTTTTAATAGACATGGAATTTCACCATGTTGGCCAGGCTGGTTTCGAACTCATGACCTCAAGTGATCCACCCGCCTTGGCCTCCCAAAGTGCTGGGATTATAGACGTGAACCACCTTGCCCCGTCTCTCCCCATATTTTATTTATTTTTTATTATTTTTATTTTTTGCTTTATTTTTATTTTTTTAAGACTCAGTCTCACTCCTGTCTGCCAGTCTAGAGCGCAATGGTGCAATCTTGGCTCACTGCAATCTTCACCTCCCGGGTTCAAGCAATTTTCCTGTCTCAGCCTCCCAAGTAGCTAGGATTACAGGTGCCTGCCACCATGCCTGCCTCATTTTTGTATTTTTTTTTAAGCAGAGATGGGATTTCACCATGTTGGCCAGGCTGGTCTTGAACTCCTGACCTCAGGTGATCTGCCCGCCTCGGCCTCCCAAAATGCTGGGATTATAGGCATGAGCCACCACATCTGGCCTTTTAAAATTTATTTATTTATTTATTTATTTATTTATTTTTTCCAAGACTGAGTCTTGCTCTGTTACCTAAACTGGGGCGCAGTGGTGCGATCTCAGCTCACTGCAAACTCCGCCTCCTGGGTTCAAGCAATTCTCCTGCCTCAGCCTCCTGAGTAGCTAGAATTACAGGCATGTGCCACCATACCTGGGTAATTTTTTTGTACTTTTGGTAGAAACGGGGTTTCACCATGTTGACCAAGCCGGTCTCCAACTTCTGACCTAGTGATCCACCTGCCTTAACCTCCCAAAGTTCTGGGATTACAGACATCAGCCACTGCACCTGGCCTGTCTTCCCATATTTTATACTTCAGTTTAAAAAATAATAGGCTGGCATGATGGCTCACATCTGTAATCCCAGCACTTTGGGAGGCCAAGGTGGGCAGATCACTTTGAGGTCAGGAGTTTGTGACAGCCTGGCCAACATGGTGAAACCCTGTCTTTACTAAAAATAAAAAAGTTAGCCAGGCATGGTGGTGGGCGCCTGAAATCCCAGCTACTCAGGAGGCTGAGGCAGGAGAATCGCTTGAACCCAGGAGGCGGAGGTTGCAGTGAGTGGAGATCACGCCACTGCACTCCAGCCTGGGCGACACAGCAACTCTGTCTCAAAATAATAAATAAAATAATAATAGCTGACATTTATCTGGCACTAACATCATGTGGGCCACTGTCTAACCCCCTTTGCCAAGATGAACTCATTCATTCCTCAAAACCACCCCATTTTACAGATGAGGAAAACTGAGGCCTAGAGAGGTAAGATCAGTTGCCCAAAGTCATGAAGTTCGTTGGAGACCAGGCTGGGCTCTGAACTAGATCTTGTCTCCAGGTCCTGGCCCATAGCTGCTTTGCTGGGCTGTGTCTCAGCAGAGATGAAAATGACTGTTTTCAAGCCTGTTTCCTGGGTTGTTAAATGGAGGCAGTGGATACAAGGCAGGCTGACAAGGCATTCAGATGAGACTGTGGACAGCAATCAGCCCAGGGTCCGCCGGGGAACTTTCAACGTTAGCCGGGTGGTGATGTTCGCCTTGGGGTGCCGTGGGGCCGAGGAGTGGGCATTGGGAGAGACTTCCCTTGAACCAGCTCTGGAGCAAAGCCCTTCGGATTGGCACGGAGAGGAACAGGGCCAGCTGGGGGCCAAGGTGACAGCTGAGCCCCCCAAGGGCGCCTGCTACCCGAGCCCCTGAGGTCTCCACCCCAGGCCCGGCCTCCCCAGAGAAGGGGCTGGAGGAACCGCCAAATCCCGAGGCTATAAATACCCCGGCTGGCGCCGGCCCTGGCCATGGAATGTCGGTCAGAACTGGGGCGAGTGGGGGTGTGCTGGCCTGCCTGGATGCCTCTTTCCGTTCCCCTGGGAGTGACCCCCTGAGACTCTCTGTACCCCACTTTGGATGGAGTGGTGTTTGGATCCCACCTCTCTGGAGCAAGGGAGGCCCAGCCAGGGCCCCCAGAGGCACCAGAAAAAGGTCAGGTTCTGGGTTGAGGCAGCTGCACCCCACTTTCCACCAAGTATCTCCCCAGAAATCACCTGAACCCACCTCGGCGAGATGGGGTTCTCTAACTCTCCCCTCTCTCTCTTTCAGTGAAAGAATTCTTAGCCAAAGCCAAAGAAGATTTTCTTAAAAAATGGGAAAGTCCCGCTCAGGTAAGGCTGCTGGGTGCAGAGCCCGGAGTTGGGTGAGCTGGTAACCCCTAGTCCCCTGGCTGTGTCCCTGCGACACAGCTAGAATTTCAGGAACCCCTTGGAAGGCTCCAGACCCTCCCCATTGGCTCCCTAGGTGCCCATGAGGGCTCCTGCATGGAGACACCTGACTGCTGAATCCCAGGCACCCCCATCCCACCACCCCTTCCAACGGCCCGCCCCTGCCCCCAGCACAGCTGCCAGCAGCTCCTGGGCCCCAGGCCAGAGCCGGATCTGGCCCCTGCCACCCGCCTTAAGGAATCTCTGCCATCTTGATTTTCCGCCTCCTGTCCTCACCCCGCTCACCCCACGTGCTCCCCGGGGCCCCCTCTGCCGGTGGTGGAGGGGATGCCCCAGACCTTAGCCCAGGAGGCTGTGGGAAGGGTATGTCCTGAGCCTGCTGACCCCTCTGCCCACAGAACACAGCCCACTTGGATCACTTTGAACGAATCAAGACCCTCGGCACGGGCTCCTTCGGGCGGGTGATGCTGGTGAAACACAAGGAGACCGGGAACCACTATGCCATGAAGATCCTCGATAAACAGAAGGTGAGCCGGCCCGCCCCCGCTCAGGTCCTGCCTGCCAAGCCTTCGCCTGGACTATGCCTGCTCTTTAGAGTGCCCTATCCACCCATTCACTCACTTGCTTTTTTTTTTTTTTTTTTTTTTTTTTTTTTTT
>NW_016107549.1:456104-458284 GCF_001604975.1 Cebus imitator
GGTTTCACCATGTTGGCCAGGATGGTCTTGAACTCCTGACCTCAGGTGATCCACTTGCCTCAGTCCCCCAAAGTGTTGGTATTACAGGCATCAGCCACTGCGCCTGGCCACTTGCTTTTTTTTGGGGGGAGGGGACAGGGTTCCATTCTGTTGGCCCAAGCACGAGTGCAGTGATGCAATCATAGCTTACTGTAGCCTGGAACTCCTGAGCTCAAGCAGTCCTCCTGAGTAGCTGGGACTACAAGCGCATACTACCATGCCTCACGGGGTCTTGCTATATTGCCCAGGCTGGTCTCGAACTCCTGGCCTCAAGTGATCCTCCTACCTCAGCCTCCCAAAGTGCAGGGATTATAGGCATGAGCCACCATGCCAGGCTCACCCACTATTCCCTGAATCCCCATAACATGCCATCTCCAGGGGTCAGAAGGGCCCTGTTCTGCTTTCCCAAGGCTCCCTCTCCAGGCCAGCCATGGATTCTAAGCCAGGCACTCTGACACAGGGTCAGACACCAGCCCAAAGGGAGGAGGCCAAGAGCATTCTTGGGGGAAGCAGTGTTTATGTGGACTTTCTTCCTGCAAATATTTTTGTGACCTAACTTAATACCAGGCATTGCTATAAAGCAGCAATGTAACCAATAGAAATGTAACCCAAGCCACAGAAGTGATTTTACATTTACGGTTTGCTCCATCAAAAACAGTAAAAAGAGCCAAGCATGGTGGCGCACGCCTGGAGTCCCAGCTACTTACTAGAGAGGCTGAGGTGGGAGGGTCGTTTGAACCCAGCCTAGACAAAATAGCCACACCCCATCTTGTAAGAAAAAAAAAACACCTGTAATTAAAAAAGAAAGTGAAAGAAACTAGTGACATTCATGAAGTTCATTTTGATGATATGTTTTGGGTTGTTTTGTTTTTTTTTGATAGTGTCTCACTCTTGTTGCCCAGGCTGGAGTGCAATGTTGTGATCTCATCTCACTGCAACCTCCACCTCCCTGGTTCATGCGATTCTCCTGCCTCAGCCTCCCAAGTAGCTGGAATTACAGGTGTCCACTAGCATGCCTGGCTAATTTTTGTATTTTTAGTAGAGATGCGGTTTTGCCATGTTGGTCAGGCTGGTCTCAAACTCCTGACCTCAGGTGACTCACCCACTTTAGCCTCCCATAGTGCTGGGATTACAGGTGTAAGCCACTGCACCTGGCCTAATGATATGTTTGGTTGGTTGGTTTTTTTTTTTTTTGAGATGGAGTTTTGCTCTTGTTGCCCAGGCTGGAGTGCAATGGTGCCATCTTGGCTCACTGCAAACTCCACCTCCCAGGTTCAAGTGATTCTTCTGCCTCAGCCTCCCAAGTAACTAGAACTGCAGGCATGCACCACCACGCCCAGCTAATGTTTGTATTTTTAATAGAGAAAGGGTTTCACCACCAGGCGAGGTGGCTCGTGCCTGTAATCCCAGCAGTTTGGGAGGCTGAGGTCGGTGGATCACCTGAGGTCAGGAGTTCAAGACCAGCCTGACCAACATGGTGAAACCCCATCTCTACTGAAAATACAAAAATTAACAGAAAAACAAAATTATCTGGATGTGCTGGCGGGCATCTGTAACCCCAGCTACTTGGGAGGCTGAAGCAGGAGCATTGCTGGAACCCAGGAGGCAAAGGTTGCTGTGAGCCTAGATCGTGCCATTGCACTCCAGCCTGAGGGACAGGGTGAGACTCCATCTCAAAAAAAAAAAAAAATGAGAAAGGGTTTCACCATGTTGGCCAGGCTAGTCTTGAACTCCTGACCTCAGGTGATCCACTCACCTCAGCCTCCCAAAGTGCTGGGATTATAGGCGTGTGCCACCGCGCCCAGCATGATATGTTTTAATTAAGCCAGTACAGCTATAGTATTACCATTTTCATATAATATCAATGTGCAAATATCATTAATGAGACATTTTACATTCCTTTTGTTTTTTTCCAGTCCTCCAAGATTTTGGAAACATTTTCTCTTTCTCTGTTCCAAAGTGTGTTTAAAATCCAGTGTCCACTGTATGCTTGTAACAGGTCTCCACTCTGATGGTAAATTCTCCCTCAAAAGATGAGAAAAAAAACAGAGAAGTTGAAAAAGCAGATTTTTGGGAGGCCGAGGCGGGTGGATCACGAGGTCAAGAGATCCAGACCATCCTGGTCAACACGGTGAAACCCC
>NW_016107549.1:459739-461762 GCF_001604975.1 Cebus imitator
TCCTCCCACCTCAGCCTCTAGGTTTGGGCTCAAATGATCCTCCCACCTCAGCCTCTAGGTTTGGGCTCAAATGATCCTCCCACCTCAGCCTCTAGAGTCTCTGGGACCGTAGTCATGCACTGCCACACCTGGCTAATTGTATGGATTTTTTGTCTGTTTTTGTTTTTGTTTTTTTTAGAGATGGGGTCTTGCTATGTTGCCCAGGCTAGTCTTAAACTCGTGGGCTCAAGAGATTCTCCTGCCTGGGCCTCCCAAAGTGCTGGGATTACAGGCGTGAACCACCGTGCCCAGCTTGGTGTCAGATTTTAAATTTATATTTTAGATACTTAAAATGTTTGAATTTGGCTCCCCAGCAACCAGCCACATTTTAAGGGCCCAGCAGCCCCCTGTGGCTAGTGGGGATTGAGCTGGGTAGTGCAGGTATAGACTCTGAGGACTCAGCTATGTGAGCAAAGCAGTTGACAACTGACCGAGGGGCCAGGTTAGCCACGTGTGACACACCAGCCTGACATCAGCCAGCTGTGTGACTTTGGGCAAGTCACTTCTACTCTCTGTGTCTGGTTTTTTTTTTTTTTACCCAGGCTGGAGCGCAATGGCATGATCTCGACTCACCACAACCTCCCCCTTCTGGGTTCAAGTGATTCTCCTGCCTCAGCCTCCTAAGTAGCTGGGATTACAGGCATGTGCCACCACGCCTAGCTAATTTTGTAGTTTTTTTTTTTTAGAAACAGGGTTTCTCTATGTTGGTCTGGTTGGTCTCGAACTCCTTACCTCAGGTGATCCGCCCGCCTTGGCCTCCCAAAGTGCTGGGATTATAGGCTTGAGCCACCTCACTGGCCTGTGTCTGGTCTTTTAAACTGGTATCCTCCCAGTGTGGGCCTCTAGGGCTCCTATCTTGATTCCGTGAGAGACTAGGTGCCTGGCGCCTGCTCAACTCCTGTGCTGTAGGGGACAGCTGATGGCTGAGGTTCACGTTGCTGTGTGGAATGTTCTAGACAAAGGAAAGGCAGTTCCCAAATCTCTCACCCCTTGGTCTTCTCCTGCCTGTCTTTTCAATTTCAGCTCAGCTGCCCCTTCCTCCAGGAAGCCCTCTGATTCCCCCTCCCCCAGACCATGCCAGGTACTTTATGTGGGCTTCTTAGGGGCTGCTGCTTCTCCACAAGCCCAAGATACCTGCCACCATGGCTCTGACCTCTCTGGGGGTAACCCATGTATTCTTTGCCCTGAACTTTGAGCCGTGCAAGGACAAGCAGGCTCTAGCCTCCCTTACACTGTGTCCTCAGCATCAGCCACGGGCCCAACAGGCCACAGGCATGCAAAAAATGATTCTGGCTGAAGGACCCAGCCGGGCCCTGGCACCGCTAGTTCCAGGCATCAGGGGAAATGAGGCCCCTCTCACCTCCCCTTCCTCTCTGCCCTCCCCTCCTACCCTTCCCAGGTGGTAAAGCTGAAACAGATCGAACATACCCTGAATGAAAAGCGCATCCTGCAAGCCGTCAACTTTCCGTTCCTCGTCAGACTTGAGTTCTCCTTCAAGGTGGGGTCCCCGCAGCCAAGGGGTGGGGTCACTGAATTGGATCCTAGCCTTCAGGCCCCCAGGGCTAGGGTCAGAGCTGAGGACCAATCAGTGGCCACCCACTTTTGTGGAAGAAGATCCCTGGAGGAGGGAGACTAGGGGATGAGAGTCAGGCTGGGACTCTGGTAGACCCAAGTTCAGTTCCTGGACTGGCCAGTTTGTAGTTAATTCCCTTGGCAAGTCCCCCAACCTCAATAACATCCCTCAAAATCAGCACCTGGTTTACAGCAAGAGCCTGACCCACAGCCAGGAGCACAAACTCCACCCCAGGCAGCCAGGATTCAGTTCCCAGCTCAGTACTTCCCGATGTGTGGCCCTGAGCAAGGGACTTCTCTCCCCGAGCCTCAGTGTTCTCATCTGTAAAATGGGAATCATACCAGTTCCAGCCTAGTGGAGTTGTCGTGACAGGTCCAGCCACATCTTTTTTTTTTTTTTTTTTTTTTTTTT
>NW_016107549.1:463047-468756 GCF_001604975.1 Cebus imitator
TTTTGAGACAGCGTCTCACTCAGTCACCCAGGCTGGAGTGCAGTGGTGCAGTCACAGCTCACTGCAACCTTTACTTCCCAGACTGAAGCGATCCTCCCACCTCAGCCTCCTGAGTAGCTGGAACTACAGGTGCACACCATGATGCCCAGCTAATTTTTGTATTTTTTTGTATAGACAGGGTTCTCACTGTGTTACCCAGGCTGGTCTCAAACTCCCAGGCTCTAGTGATCCACCCACCCCGGCCTCCCAAAGTACTGGGATTATACAGGCATGAGCCACCACACCTGGCCCTCTGTAATAATCTTTCTAACAAGGGGTCACCTTTTTAATTTTGGGCCCCACTAATTCTGCAGCCCATCATGGTCCTATTTTACAGATGACAAAACTGTGGCCTCAAAGCGTTACTCAAGCTCCCAGAGCAGGCCACTACAGAGTCCTCTCTCTCCTGCCAGGGCAGGCTAGCCAGGTCCCGACATACCACTGAGCCAGCCCTTGCTTTCACCTTTATAACGGCAGGATGAGGGTCAACCCTGCTTCCTGGGCAGAATGAAATGCAGCATGTGGGTTCAGCCAGCAAAGCACCTGGTTCCTAGAACATGATTCCTACGGGGAGCCAGAATCCCTGTTGTCATTTAACGTTTGAACACGAGCCAGGGAGGCCCCAAGGCCTTCAGATATGGCAGGAGGCTCAGGGAGTGGGCCCCTGATCAGCCGCTGCCTCCCACAGGACAACTCAAACTTATACATGGTCATGGAGTACGTGCCTGGCGGGGAGATGTTCTCACACCTACGGCGGATTGGAAGGTTCAGGTAAGCGGGCCACCACCCCCATCACATCAGGCTGTCAGGGTGTCCACAGGTGGCAGTGCACGACCAAGACCCCGGGGGATGCAGAGGAGTCCAGCATGCTTGAACATGCAAGTGAGCTCCCAGAAGCCAGTGGGTTTCTGCTTCCCCTATGCTGAGGAATGAGTGATACTTCAACCACCACAAAGCGAAACAGAGCAAACATGGCAACTTAGGTGGCCAGATTGAAGCTGGTGCCGGCGCGGTGGCTCTTGCCTGTGATCCCAGCACTTTGGGAGGCTGAGGCGGGCAGATCACCTGAGGCCAGGAGTTCGAGACCAGCCTGGTCAACATGGTGAAACCCTGTCTCTACTAAAAATACAAAAATTAGCTGGGTGTGGTGGTGGGTACCGGTAATCCCAGCTACTTGGGAGGTTGAGGCACAAGAATCACTTGAACCCTGAGACAGAGATTGCCTTGAGCTGGGGTCACACCACTGCACTCCAGCCTTGGTGACAGAGCAACACGCCATCTCAAAAAAAAAAAAAAAAATTGGCTGGGTGCAGTGGCTCACGCCTGTAATCCCTGCACTTTGGGAGGCTGAGGCAGGTGGATCACCTGAGGTCAGGAGTTCGAGACCAGCCTGGCCAACATGATGAAACTTCATCTTTACTAAAAATACAAAAAATCAGCCAGGCATGTTGGCGGGCACCTACAATCCCAGCTACTCAGGAGGCTGAGGCAAGAGAATCACTTGAACCCAGGAGGCAGAGGTTGCAGTGAGCCAAGATCGTGCCACTGCACTCCAGCCTGGGTAACAAGAGTGAAACTCTGTCTAAAAAAAAAAAAATTGCAGTTGGTGGTTTTGTGCATTTTTTTTGAGCCCCAAAAAGTGGCATGCATCTGTAGTCCCACTATTCTTGAGGCTGAGGCCAGAAGATCACTTGAGCTCAAGAATTTGAGGCTGGCACAGTGGCTTATGTCTGTAATCCCAGCACTTTGGGAGGCTGAAGTGGGTGGATCACGAGGTCAGGAGTTCGAGACCAGTCTGGCCAATATGGTGAAACCTCGTCTCTACAAAAGAAAAAAAAAAAAAAATTAAGGCTCGGCGAGGTGGCTCATGCCTATAATCACAGCACTTTGGGAGGCCAAGGTGGGTGGATCACAAGGTCAAGAGATCGAGACCATCCTGGTCAACATGGTCAAACCCTGTCTCTACTAAAAATACAAAAATTAGCTGGGCATGGTGGCGCAAGCCTGTAGTCCCAGCTACTTGGGAGGCTGAGGCAGGAGAATTGCTTGAACCCAGGAGGCGGAGGTTGCAATGAGCCGAGATCGCACCATTGCACTCCAGCCTGGGTAACAAGAGCAAAACTCCATCCCCCAAAAAATTTAAATTTAAATTTAAAAAAAAGAGAATTTGAGACTAGCCTGGGCTACATAGTGACATTTTGTCTCCTCTTTTAAAAAAAATTATTTTATATAGATCAATAGTTTTATATGTATAGATTTTAATGTATATTTTTATACATAAAATGAAACTACATAAATGTGTAAGTTTAAGATATAGGCCAGGTACTGTGGCTCACACCTGTAATCCCACTTTGAGAGGGCAAGGTGAGCAGATCACTAGAGCCCAGGAGATTGAGATCAGCCTAACATTGTGAGACCCCATCTACACAAAAAATAAATTTAAAAAAAAATTAGCCAGGTATGGTGGCACATACCTGCAGTCCCAGCTCGTGGGGAGGCTGAGGTGGGAAGACACGCTGAGCCTGGGAGTTCAAGACTGCAGTAAGCCATGACCACACTACTACACTCCAGACAGGGTAACAGAGACCCTGCTCAAAGAAAAAAAAAATTTTAAACTTATAAACTTATAAGTTTATAAATGTCATTTTATTTTTTGAGATAGTGTTTTGTTCTTGTCGCCCAGGCTAGAGTGCAGTGGCATGATCTCGGCTCACCGCAACCTCTGCCTCCCGGGTTCAAGTGATTCTCCATCTCAGCCTCCTGAGTAGCTGGGACTATAGATGAAGGCCACCTCACCTGGCTAATTTTCGTATTTTTAGTAGAGACGGGGTTTCTCCATGTTGGTCAGGCTGGTCTCAAACTCCTGACCTCAGGTGATCTGCACTCCTCGGCCTCCCAAAGTGCTGTGGTGACAGGTGTGAGCCACCACGCCTGGCCTGGTAGTTGTATTTTAGGTAGATAACTGTAGATTCACTTAATGCACAGATCTTCAGTGCTATATTCCACAAATTTTGGCAGTTGTATACAGCTACCTAACCTCCACCCAAAACAGTATATGGAACTTTTTCTATCTCCCAAGAAAATTCTCTTGAATCCCTTTTTTTCCTCCAATAATATACAAAGGTGGGGTCTTGCTATACTGCCCAGGCTAGTCTCAAACTGCTGGGCTCAAGCGATCCTCCCACCTCAACCCCCCAAAATACTGGGATTACAGGCGCCGGCCAATGTGCCCGACTGACTCCCTCTCCTGACACGTCACATCCCCGACAAAGGCAGTCATCCTTTGACTTCAAACACCGTGCCTTTGTTTTGTCCGGGCGTGGACATGATATAAATGGAATCATTCATGTTCTTTTGTGTCTTCTCTTGCTTAACATAATCGGTTTGAAATGCAGCCGAGTTGTGGAGTGGAGGCAGGCAATGTCCTGCTGGCGGTGGTGGTGCTGAGTGGAATTCCACTGTATGAATAGAGCTCAGTCTGTGATTCCATTCCCCTATGGATGGACCTACAGGCTGTTCCCCAGGTCGGGCCACCTAAGAATCAGGTGCCTTGCCTTTCTGACAGCTGGACTGGGGGTGTCTTCCCCTGGGGGAGGCTCTGCAGGACCACCTGCTGGACCCTTTTGGGGCCTGGCCAGTGATGTTCACCTCCCCATTTGTCCCCATCAGTGAGCCCCATGCCCGTTTCTACGCGGCCCAGATCGTCCTGACCTTCGAATATCTGCACTCGCTGGATCTCATCTACAGGGACCTGAAGCCGGAGAATCTGCTCATCGACCAGCAGGGCTACATTCAGGTGTCCACCAGGCCGGGCAAGGGGCAGCCCTGGGCAAGCTGTGGCCTGGCCCCTCCCTCCCCGCCAACTGCCTATTCTTGTGCCCACAGGTGACAGACTTCGGTTTCGCCAAGCGCGTGAAGGGCCGCACTTGGACCTTATGTGGGACCCCCGAGTACCTAGCCCCCGAGATCATCCTGAGCAAAGTAGGCGCCTCCCCAGCCCCTCTTCCCCGGAGGCTGGCTCTGCTCGCCATCTCTCGCCCCCTCCTTACCCTGTGCCCCCCCAATCTTGCTCCAGGGCTACAACAAGGCAGTGGACTGGTGGGCCCTGGGGGTTCTTATCTATGAGATGGCCGCTGGCTACCCGCCCTTCTTCGCAGACCAGCCCATCCAGATCTATGAGAAGATCGTCTCTGGAAAGGTGAGGCCTGGATGCGGGGCACAGCCCTGGAAGAATCAGACAGTCCCTTCCCCCTCACCCATCCTACTCTCTGGGGAGCGCTGCTTGTTGTCAGAATCACCTAGAAGTTCCGTAAGTCAGGCCAGGTGGTAAAGCTAGACGCACCAATACCTCCAGCCCCCTGGCTGTCCAGCGCCAACCCCGCGGTTCCAGAATCCCAGGGGCTTCCAAAATCCTGAGCCTCACGGGAACTTCCCTGCTGCAGAACACAAACCACCCTGCCCAGTGACCCTCCTCACCTCTCCTTGTCCCCGTCAGTGTGAGTTTTCGCAAGTTCCAAGATGTATTTGGTTCCCAGGTGCTGTCCGCAGCCTTGCCAAGGAGGACCCTCGCTTAAGGTTTAAGGCTCATGCTTCCTCTCCCAAACACAGACTTGTCAAACTCTGAGGGTTCAGATGAGGGGTGGTGAAACCATCTGAGCTTGCATCTATGACAGGCGCAAAGTGCCTGCCATCTGCCAGGCCCCAGATTCACCCCCTCACTCGCACCCCGAGATGGTGGCACCCTCTGTAGAAGTGAGGAAACCGGCTGGGAAAAGAGATGTGTCCTGGCCAAGATCACACCTTAGTGAGTAAGAAGAGTCATCATAGGCACTGATGGCTGGAGAGAGGTTGGGGACCCCACCTCTGCCCTCAGCTCAGCCACCTTGCTGGGAGGACCCAACCATCCCCCGACCTGGTCCAGCATCTCCTACACAGGAGCTTCTGGTCGGCCCAGAGTCACCACACCGGGGTGGGAGCACCCTCAGGCTCAGCCTGGGCCCAGTCCCAGCTCCGGCACCGACTGGCTTTGAAACGTTAGGGCTGGGTGCAATGGCTCACGCCTGTAATCCCACCACCTTGGGAGGTGGAGGCTTGAGGCCAGGAGTTCCAGACTAGCCTGGGCAACATAGCCAGACCCCATCTCTTTTTTTAAAAAAATACCTAAAAATTAGCTGGGCGTGATGGTGCACCCCTAGTCCCAGCTAATCGGGAGGCTGAGGCAGGAGGATCATTTGAGCCCAAAAGGTCAAGACTGCAATGAGCTGTGATTGCACCACTGCAATCCAGCCTGGGCTACGAGCCAGATCCTGTCTTTTAAAAAAAATTCAGGCAACTGGGGTGCTCTGGCTAGACACATAGCATCACTAAAAGGGAAAGATGAAGGCCAGGCAGAGTAACTCACACCTGTAACCCCAGCATTTTGGGAGGCCAAGGCGGGTAGATCACAAGGTCAGGAGTTCAAGACCAGCCTGGCCAAGATGGTGAAACCCCATCTCTACTAAAAATAAAAAAAATTAACCAGGTATGGTGACGGGTGCCTGCAATCCCAGCTACTCAGGAGGCTGAGGCAGAGAACTGCCTGAATCCAGGAAGCGGAGGTTGCAGTGAGTTGAGATCGTACCACTCCACTCCAGCCTGGGTGACAGAGCAAGACTCCATCTCTCAAAAAAA
>NW_016107549.1:468809-474312 GCF_001604975.1 Cebus imitator
CTCTCAAAAAAAAAAAAAAGGAAAAAAAAGGAAAGGAAAGATAAGGCATCTGCCATCAGGCCGAATAGAAACTGCCAAGAAAATGGCCCAGAGTGGGAAAAAAAAGGAAGAAAAAAGCCACAGAAGATCCCACAGGGGAAGACGCACATGACGCCCTTCTTTGTAGCATTTTCCAGTTCCCCCGCACCCTCAGTGGTATTATCTTCCTCGTGCAACCCTGAGAGGTACGCACAGGCCCAGAGAGGTTAAGGGCCATGGCCAAGGTCACATAGCATGTAAGAGGCACAGCAAACAAGAAGTCATTTCTGCAACTATAACTCCAGTGACGACTTGTCTACAAGGCTATGCGCTCAGAATGTTTGGGGATGATTTCTAGAAGAGTTGAGCTGGGCTTTTAAGAATGGAAGAGTCTTAGCTAGGCAGGGAGAGAGGGGAAAAAAGTTTAACATAAGCATGACTATTTCAGAAGTCTACAGACCCCAGCAGCGGAGAATGCAGCTGAAAATGCAAGTTCTAGAGTCCGACAGACCTGAGATGGAATTGCCCCATCCCACTCCTCTGCATGACCTTTGAAGAGTTCTTTAACCTTTCCAAGCCTCAGTTTCCCCTTCTCTGAAATAGAAACCATCATAGCACTTGCCTTAGAGCAATGGTTGTTAAAGGGGACTCCTTTCCAGCAGGACTATTGCTGGGGAATTGGCTAGAAATGCAGACTTTTGGGCCAGCCGCGGTGGCACACACCTGTAATCCCAGTACTTTGGGAGGCCAAGGTGGGTGGATCACCTGAGGTCAGGAGTTCAAGACCAGCCTGACCAATATGGCAAAACTCTGTCTCTAGTAAAAATACAAAAATTAGCTGGGTGTTGTGGCGTGCGCCTGTAATCCCAGCTACTTGGGAGGCTGAGATAGAATTGCTTGAACCCAGGAGGCGGAGGTTGCAGTGAGCCAAGGTTGTGCCACTGCACTCCAGCATGGGTGACAGAGTGAGACTCTGCCTCAAAGAAAAAAAAAGAAATGCAGATTCTTGTTGGGCGTGGTGGCTCATGCATGTACTCCTAGCACTTTGCGATGCCAAAGCAGGATCATTTGAGCCTTGGAGTTCGAGACCAGTGTGGGCAACATAGCGAGACCCCCGTCTCTACAAAAACTATTTTTTTTTTTTTTTTGAAACAGAGTCCTGCTCTGTTAGCCAGACTGGAGTGCAGTGGCACAATCTCGGCTCAGTGCAACCTCCGCCTTCCGGGTTCAAGCAATTCTCCTGCTTCAGCCTCCTGAGTAGCTGGGACTACAGGCACCCACTACCACACCCAGCTAATTTTTGTATTTTTAGTAGAGTTGGGGTTTCACCATGTTGGCCAGGCTGGTCTCAAACTCCTGACCTTGTGATCTGCCTGCCTCAGCCTCCCAAAGTGCTGGGATTACAGGCGTCAGCCACTGTGCCCAGCCAAAAACTTCTTTTTTTTTTTTTTGAGAAGGAGTTTCACTGTTGTACCCAGGCTGGAGTGCAATGGCGCGATCTCGGCTCCCCGCAACCTCCGCCTCCTGGGTTCAGGCAATTCTCCTGCCTCAACCTCCTGAGTAGCTGGGATTACAGGCACGCGCCACCATGCCCAGCTAATGTTTTTGTATTTGTAGTAGAGACCGGGTTTCACCATGTTGACCAGGATGGTCTCCATCTCTTGACCTCGTGATCCATCCGCCTCAGCCTCCCAAAGTGCTGGGATTACAGGCTTGAGCCACCGCACCCGGCCCGCCAAAAACTTCTTAAAGTAACTAGCTCTTTAATTTTTAAAAAGTTGTTTAAGAAATGCATATTCTCAGGCCACAGTGTCAGACTTCCTAAATCAGAAACTCCAGGGTGGGCCCAAGGAGCTGTTTTATAGGATGCCAGAAGGCACTCAGCTTTGGAGGCGCCCACCCAGTAGGACTGTTGGATGGAGAAGGAAGCATCCTGGGCTCCCCAAGTTCCAGAGCAGCTTCCCACCCTGTCCTTGTACCCCTTCCTCCAGGTCCGGTTCCCTTCCCACTTCAGCTCTGACTTGAAGGACCTCCTGCGGAACCTCCTGCAGGTAGATCTCACCAAGCGCTTTGGCAACCTCAAGAATGGGGTCAACGATATCAAGAACCACAAGTGGTTTGCCACGACTGACTGGATCGCCATCTACCAGAGGAAGGTGGGCCTCCCCTCCTTAAGCCTGCTGAAGATTTGGGGGCAGGCCAAGAGTCAGGGAGGACAGCCAATAGAGAGATAGAAAGGGAAGAGGGCCAGGCTCAGAGGCTCACACCTGTCATCCCAGCACTTTGGAACACCAGGGTGGGTGAATCACCTGAGGTCAGAAGTTCAAGATCATCCTAACCAACATGGTGAAACCCCATCTCTACTAAAAACACAAAAATTAGCTGGGCATGGTGGTGGGCGCTTATAATCCCAGCTACTCAAGAGGCTGAAGCCGGAGAATTGCTTGAATCTGGGAGGCAAAGGTTGCAGTGAGCTAAGCACTCCAGCCTGGATGACAGAGAGACTCTGTCTCAAAACAAAAAAAAAAAAAAAGAAAGAAAGGGAAGAGAACAGGTACAGGAGCAACCACAGTAGGGTGCTTAGAGCCAGTGGGGTCTAGAAATGGAATTCTGGTGTCATTTGGCCATTCCATGACCTTGTGCAGAAGATGCCTCTCTCTGGGAAGTAATTTCCCCTTTGATGAGCTGGCTATATTAAGGGTTTCTGGTTGTTAAGAGGAATCCATAAGCTAATGCTAAGCACAGGCTTGAGTCAGAGTAACTATCTCTTGAATGTTAGGCCATTCACATTTATTGTTGTAATAATGATTATGTTGAATGCTGAGGTCTGGGTGATTTTTGATCCCTCTCCAGGTGGAAGCTCCCTTCATACCAAAGTTTAAAGGCCCTGGGGATACAAGTAACTTTGACGACTATGAAGAAGAAGAAATCCGGGTCTCCATCAATGAGAAGTGTGGCAAGGAGTTTAATGAGTTTTAGGGGTTTGCCTGTGCCCCCATGGGTTTTCATTTCTTTCCTTTTTTCTTTTTTCTCTTTGGTGGGTGGGTGAGGGGTGGGTGGGTGTCAGGGTTGGACTGAACAGCCAGAGGGCCCCAGAGTTCCTTGTATCTATTTCACCCCCACGCCACCCTCCAGGGTTAGGGGGAGCAGGAAGCCCAGATAATCGGAGGGACAGAAACACCAGCTGCTCCCCCTCATCCCCCTTCGTCCTCCTGCCCCCCTCTCCCATTTTTCCCTTCCTCCTTCCCCACAGCCCCCTACCCCAGCCCACTTCTGCCTGTTTTAAACGAGTTCCTCAACTCCAGTCAGACCAGGTCTTGCTGGTGTATCCAGGCACAGGGTGTGGAAAGGGGCTCAAACTCAACTCCAGCCCCCACCCACACCCCCATCCCACCCAACCACAGGCACCACTTGCTAAGGGCAAATGAACGAAGCGCCAACTTTCCCTTTGTAGTAATCCTGCCTGGGAAGGAGAGATTTTTAGTGACATGTTTAGTGGGCTGCTTGCTAGAATTTTTAAAAAACGATTTAAAATCCTATTTAAGTTCCACCAGTGCCTCCCTTCCTCCCTTCTCTACTCCCACCCCTCCCATGTCCCCCCATTCCCCAATCCATTTTAATGAGAAGCAGACTGACTTTGGAAAGGGAGGCGCTGGGGTTTGAACCTCCCCGCTGAGCTGCTAATTTCCTCCGGGCCCCTCCCTGGGGGATCCTCTCTGCCAATCCTGCGAGGGTCTAGTCCCCTTTAGGAATCCTCAGCTCTCCTCTTCCCCAACAGACCTGTCTTTACCCTTGGGCTTTGAGAGCCAGACAAAGCAGCTGTCCCTCTCCCTGCCAAAGAGGAGTCATCCCCCAAAAAGACAGAGGGGGAGCCCCAAGCCCAAGTCTTTCCTCCCAGTAGCAATTTCCCCCCAACTCCTTAATTTTATTCTCCGCTAGATTTTAATGTCCAGCTTTCCCTCAGCTCAGTGGGGAGGGCATACCTGCAAAAGGACACGGAAGAGGCCAAGTGCCCCCACGTCTTGGCCCGGGGTTCAAGGCTAGAGCAGCTGGGGAGGGGCTGCCTGTTTTACTCACCCACCAGCTTCTGCCTCTGCCATCCTGGGTCCTCCTCCTCCGGCTTAGCTGTCAGCTGTCCATCACGTCTCCCCCCAGTCTCATTTGTGCATTTTTCTCTCTTAATAGAAAAGTGGGCAGCCCCTTGGGAGCTACCCCGTTCTTCCCCTTATTTCCCGCTCTCATAACTTCTCCCCATCCCAGGAGGAGTTCTCAGGCCTGGGACGGGGCCCCGGGTGGGTTCGGGGGCGATTCAACCTGTGTGCTGCGAAGGACGAGACTTCCTCTTGAACAGTGTGCTGTTGTAAACATATTTGAAAACTATTACCAATAAAGTTTTGTTTAAAAAAAAAGTGTCGCTGGTGTTCTCGACTTCGATCACCCACCCACACACCCCCAGGGGCTGGAAAGGGAATTTCGGACCCCAGCGTGCAGGCCAATCAGGTCCTGTCCTGGAGTCCTTGTAAACAGGGTTTAGCTGAAATTCCGGCACTCCTTCGGCCCAGTAGGAGAAACCAGCGTCAAACTGACCTTTGACCCCAGCTTCGGGGTCCCCAAATCTGCGGCGCGCCCCCTCGGCGTCCAGCCCGGGACCGAGAGGGCGCTCTAGGGAGGCGCTGGGGCCGGCGCGCCAGGAGGCCGAGCGGCAGCGGGGGCGGCACTGGCAGGGGGAGTAGAGGAGGGGAGAGGGTGCGCGGCCCCCTCTCCGCATCCTCAGCGCCGGGCCAGGCGCGCCGGAGGGACGCGGGGGCGGCGGCAGCAAGAGGGTTCCCGCAGCACCCTGCGAGCGCGGCGGCCCCGGCCCGCGGGCGGCGAGTTCCCGGTAAGTGCGGTCCCGAGAGCGGAGCGCGCCGGGGAGGCGTGGAGAGGGGGGCTGGGCGCCGGGGACGTCTGGGTCCCGCGCCCAATGGCTGGAGGGCGGCCGAGCACCGCCCGCCCGCCCTGCCCGCCCCCTCTCCCCTCCCCGCCCCCTCTCCCCTCCCCCCGGCACTCCCCTCCCCCTCCCCCGCCCGCCGCTTTTCCCCCGCCCCCGCCCCGGCGCCAACTCCGCGGCGCCTCCTTAAAAAGCGCGCGGGAGTTGTAAGGGGGGGCCGGAGCGAGCCAGAGTGAGCGAGAGCGCAGGGTAAAGGGGGCGGGCGGGGGGCCCGGGCTCCACCTTAAAAGCGGGCGCGTGGGGGTGGGAGGGAGGAAGGCGGGCGGCGGGGAGGAGGGAGGGAGGGAGGGAGGGAAGGAAGGGGGGCCGGAGTGTCCCGGGCGCAGGGCGCGCGTGCGGCGGCGGCGGCGGCGGGGAGGGGCCGGCCGCGCGGCGCTCCCCTCCTCCTCCTCGCATCCCCGGCCCCGCGCGCGCCCAGCAGAAGCGGGTCTGTGTGTGCGTGCGTGCGAGTGAGTGAGTGTGTGCATATTTTTTTTCTCTCTTTTCTTTCTCTCT
>NW_016107549.1:475268-487691 GCF_001604975.1 Cebus imitator
GCCGCCGCCGCCGCAGCCACAGCCGCCGCCGGAGGGGGGCGCGGCGCGGGCCGGCGGCGCGGCGCGGCCCGTGAGCCTGCGGGAAGTCGTGCGCTACCTCGGGGGCAGCGGCGGCGCCGGCGGTCGCCTGACCCGCGGTCGCGTGCAAGGGCTGCTGGAGGAGGAGGCGGCGGCGCGGGGCCGCCTGGAGCGCACCCGTCTCGGAGCGCTAGCGCTGCCCCGCGGGGACAGGCCCGGACGGGCGCCGCCGGCCGCCAGCGCCCGCCCGTCTCGGAGCAAGGTGAGCGCGCCGGGGAGCGGGGGCGCCGCGCGGTGGGCAGGTGCGGGCGAAGTTCGTGGCGGGGGCGCGAGTCCCGGGAGGAACTGGGTGGCGGGTGGCTGGGGCTTTTCGCGCGTTTCCTGCGGGTTTAGTTCGTGGTGACCTTGGCAAGTGGCTGAATCTCCCGGAGCCTCAGTTTCCTTCGCTGTAAACGCGGCTTAGTAACAGTAGCGACCCCTTGGGGTTGTTGCGCGAGTTTAGTGAGATTCGGTTGTCGAAGGCTTTAGTTAACACAGAGCCTGGCACGGAGTGAATGCGTAAAAGTTAGTCCGTATTGTTCTTAGAGGTGGAATCGGTCCATCCTCCCCTCCGCCCGGATGCCACAGTCAGGGTCCGGGATTAGAACAGCTGCTAACCTCGCATGCTTCTCTCCTCCGCCCCAGATGATGATGATGATGATGATGAAGACGAAGATGATGAAGATGATGTGTCAGAGGGTTCCGAAGTACCCGAGAGTGACCGTCCGGCAGGTGCCCAGCACCACCAGCTTAATGGCGAGCGGGGACCTCAGAGTGCCAAGGAAAGGGTCAAAGACTGGACGTCCTGCGGAACTCACCAGGGCCAGGATGAAGGGCGGGGGCCAGCCCCGGGCAGCGGCACCCGCCAGGTGTTCTCCATGGCAAACATGAACAAGGAGGGGGGAACAGGTAAGGATCTCTGAGTGGGGGAAAGTGCCAGGTGGGAGGAACTCAGCCCCAAGACAAAGCCAAAGACAGGTGTTTTTTTCCTTCCCAGCTTCTGTTGCCACCGGGCCAGACTCCCCATCTCCCGTGCCTTTGCCCCCAGGAAAACCAGCCCTACCTGGGGCCGACGGGACCCCCTTTGGCTGTCCGTAAGTTGGGGTGTTGGAGACGTGCGGGTGCTGCGCAGGTATGTGGCACAGCCAGAGGGACCTCTGTGTTCACTGGTGTCCGTCTGTTTTGATGCAGTACTGGGCGCAAAGAGAAGCCGTCTGATCCCGTGGAGTGGACAGTGATGGATGTTGTGGAATATTTTACTGAGGCAGGCTTCCCCGAGCAGGCGACAGCTTTCCAAGAACAGGTGAGTTCCCAGCCCCGGATTACACACAGACAGACAGACAGAGGGCCTCTGTGGGACGTGCCCTGACCTGGCTCGCTCTCTTTGTCCCTGTCCCACCCAGGAAATTGATGGCAAATCTTTGCTGCTCATGCAGCGCACAGATGTGCTGACCGGCCTGTCCATCCGCCTTGGGCCAGCCCTGAAAATCTACGAGCACCACATCAAGGTGCTGCAGCAAGGCCACTTTGAGGACGACGACCCCGATGGCTTCTTAGGCTGAGCGCCCAGCCTCACCTCTGCCCCAACCCATTCTGGCCCCCATCTCACCCAAGACCCCCCAGAGTCCAGGAGCTGGACATGGACACCCTTGGCCCTCATAACAGATTCCAGGGAGGGGCACCCTGTATGTCCTCATTTTTGCCCTTTCTGTCTCACACACATTTGCCCTTCAGCACGTCGGTGCAGGGAGAGGATTGCTCCTTACACCCCAGGTGGCTGACCCTCCCCACCCAGCCCAGGACATTTTAGGAAAAAAAAAAAAAAAAAACAAAAAAAAAAAAAAAAAAAAAAAAAATGAAATGTGGGGGGCTTCTCATTTCCCCAAGATCCTCTTCCGTTCAGCCAGGTGTTTCCTGTATAAATGTTTGGATCTGCCTGTTTATTTTGGTGGGTGGTCTTTCCTCCTCCTCCCACCACCCATCCCCCTTCCCAGTCTCTGCCCCTGGCCTCCAGCTCCTAGGGGACTACCTGGCTTGGGGTTCCTTGGGTTTTTTCTCTCCTTCCTCTTTTCTTTCTGTTGATTGTTGCTCCAGCTGGCTGTATTGCTTTTTAATATTGCACCGAAGGTTTTTTAAATAAAATTTTAAAAAAAGGAAAAGGAAAAAAAGCCACGGGGTCCATTTTATAAATGGGGCAGGGGAGAAGGCGTTAAAGAGCTTCCTAAGAGAGCCAAAGGTTAGGACAGAATTGTTTGGGGAGGGGAAAAAAAAAGGAAAGGATGAATTATAGCTGCCTCAGTAATTGCTCCAAGGGGGTGGAAATACTTGCTTTTTTTCTTCTGTAATTTCTCCATGTCTAGTACAGAGCTAGGCACACGGCAGGTGCTGAGTTTTTTTGTTTGTTTGTTTGTTGAGATGGAGTTTGGCTCTTGTTGCCTGAGCTGGAGTGCAGTGGTGCGATCGTGGCTCACCTCAACCCTTGTCTCCCGGATTCAAGCGATTCTCCTGCCTCAGCCTCCCGAATAGCTGGGATTACAGGCATGCGCCACCACTGCCAGCTAATTTTGTATTTTTAGTAGAGACGGGTCTCTTTATGTTGGTCAGGCTGGTCTCGAATTCCTGACCTCAGGTGATCCGCCTGCCTTGGTCTCCCAAAGTGCTGGGATTACAGGTGTGAGCCACTGCACCCAGCCCAATTTTTGTGTTTCTTTTAGAGATGGTCTCGTTCTGTCACCCAGGCTGGAGTGCCGTGGTGCTATCATAGCTCATTGCAGCTTCAAACTGCTAGCTCAAGTGATCCCACCTCGGCCTCCTAACTGGGACTACACGTGCACACTGCCACGCCCAGATAAGTTTTAGACATTTTTGTAGAGATGGGGTTCTAACTTTGTTGGCCAGGTTGGTCTCGAACTCCCAGCTGCAAGTGATTCTCCTCCTGCCTGGGATTACAAGAGTTAGCCACCACGCCTGGCCTCAACTATTGTTGAATGGCTAGCAGTTAAGTTCTTGGGTTTACAAGCATTTTCTCAATTGTCCCCCCCAAATCCCACCTTACAGAAGAGACAACTGGCCCCGCACAGAGATGCTGTCTGCTTGGGGTCACACACAGTGGCGTCTGACACTTGTCTCAGTTATTCACTCAGAGTCTTTTTTTTTTTTTTTTTTCACTCAGAGTCTTTATAATTAGTGTGTTTGACATGATGTACATTAAAAAGTATAAACCTGTCAGCCTTTGCCTACTGCAAAGAATCTGCTACAGCTGTCAAGGGCAGGGGCCGTTCTAGGACCATAGTAGGGTTTCCAGGCCTCATGGTCCTCCCCATTAAAACAACAGAAGTGGGCCAGACGTGGTGGCTCACACCTGTCATCCCAGCACTTTGGGAAGCCAAGATGGGCGGATCACAAGGTCAGGAGTTCAGGATCAGTCTGACCAACATGGTGAAACCCTGTCTCTATTAAAAATACAAGTATTAGCCGGGTGCGGTGGTGGGTACCTGTAGTCCCAGCTACCTCGGGAGGCTGAGGCAGGAGAATCGCTTGAACCTGGGAGGCGGAGGTTACAGTGAGCTGAGGTCACACCGTTGCACTCCAGCGTGGGCAACAAAAGTGAAACTCCATCTCAAAAAAAAAAAGGGATTGAGCCATCAGATGGGAAAAGCTTTCCAAGTGAAGATTTTGTTTTGAGACAGGGTCTTCCTGTCACCTAGGCTAGAGTGCCGTGGTGCCATCATAGCTGGTGACAACCTCGAACTCTTGGGCACAAGTGATTCTTCTGCCTCAGACAACAGCCGACTAACATTTTCCTCCGGACGGGGTCTTGCTACATTGCTCAGGCTGGTCTCGAACTCCTGGCCTCAAGCAATCCTCCCACCTCAGCTTGCCAGAGTGTCAGGATTACAGGCGTGAGCCACCGAGCCAGGCCTGAAGATTTTTTATTATTTGTTAGTAGTAGTCCTCAGAGCTACTACATCCAAAGTCCCTACTGAGTTCTAAGGCAGTTTCTCAACTCCATTAGAGAGAGAGAGAAAAAAAGCCTGGGCACTTTGGGAGCCAAGGCGGGAAATCGCTTGAGTCCAGGAGTTTGAGACCAACCTGGGCAACAGAGAGAGGCCCCCATCTCTATAAAATAAAAATTTTAAATTAAAATGATTTTTTAACAACAGCAACAAAACGGGTTCTGGGAGCGAGAGGCTGGGACTCGGGCCCGGGCGAGCTCATTCCATATACCTGTTTCAGGTGGGGGAAGTTGGAGACACGTTAGAGACCCCTCCACTCCAGGGATCCACTTCGAGAGGTTAAGGTCCTGGCTCTAACCACACCCCCAAGACAAGGCCAGAGGTCGCCTCCCTAGGCGGGTCCCTCCTCTCCACCGCCAGGTTCCCGGAGTGCGCGTGGCGCGTGTGTGGGGGGATGGGGGCCCGCAGGCGCGCGGACAGGAGCGGCGCGCCCCTCCCGCGTGTTGAAATTCAAAAGAGGCCAACTCCCCCCGGGCGCGGCGCGGCGCCGGTGGAGAGGTCAAGGCAGGGTCCAGTCGGAGGCTCCTGGGGCGGGGTCGAACCCGCCGCCGACAACGTGAGCAGCAGCAGAAGCTTCAAGAGCTCAGGTTCCCGCCCTACGACCCTACCATGGCTACGGAGCAGTGGTTAGAGGGGTCGCTCTGCCTGGACCCTGGAGAAACACCGCCTCCAGACGCCTTAGAACCTGGGACGCCGCCCTGCGCAGATCCCTCCTGGTCGACGCCCCCTAGCAGGCTTGGGGACCCACCTGAGCCGGACCCCGAAGATGCTGAGGGGCAGCTGCCTGAAGCCCCAGCCTCCACGCCTTCCCCCGAACCTCTGGTCGCCGGGCCCGGGCCAGCACCACCCCGCCTACCCCTGGAAACTTTGTTCAGCCCCATCACCGAACAGCTGCGCTACCTACTCAAGAAGGCGGATGATTTCCAGAGCTACTTGCTCTACAGGTGATGTTGGACGGAGTCCCAGCTCCTCATGGGTAAAGAAACTTGGAGGGGAGGCGACAGGAGGGGAGCCCAGGAGGTCAAGGCTATAGTGAGCTGTCCCGTGATACACGCCAGGGTCGCAAAAATCGCAAAATTAGAAGCGCTAGGAGCCACAGGGAGATAGTGGAAGAAGCTAGCTTATTAAAATCCGTTTCCGAGTGAGCAGGGCTGTAGAATCGCGGGTAGGGGGCAGCTACTGTTACTGTCCTGGCAGTGTGGGCCTGCGGCTGTCAAATCTCTAGGACTTTCTTCCAGTTTTTAAATGCTGGCTTAGATTTTTGAACCCTGTGCCGGCTAAACAAGACCCACCTGACCCACACTTGGCCAGTAGGACATCAGTTTGAGACCCCAAAGGATAATGTGATTCCCAGACCAGCTTTCCCTGTGGCTCTCCAATTTCAGTGTCCATTGGAATATCCTAGGAGGCTGGGTTTTCTTGTTGGTGGTGGTTTTTTACTTTTGTTTTTGAGACAGAGTCTCGCTCTGTTGCCCAGGCTGGAGTGCAGTAGCATGATCTTGGCTCACTGCAACCTCCGTCTCCAGGGTTCAATCAAGCAATTCTCTGCCTCAGCCTCCTGGGTAGCCCGGCTAATTTCTGTATTTTTAGTAGACATGGGGTTTCACCATCTTGGCCAGGCTGGTCTTGAACTCCTGACCTCATGATCCACGGGGCTGGGTTTTGTTTTGGTTTTTGAGACAGTCTCGGTCTGCCACCAAAGCTGGAGTGCAGTGGTGCGATCTCGGCTCACTGCAACTTCCGCCTCCCGGGTTCAAGCGATTCTCATGAGGCTGGTTTTTTAATGAGACAGGGTCTCGCTCTGTCGCCCAAGCTGGAATGCAATAGCGTAGTCATAGCTTACTGCAGCCTCAAGCTCTTGGAGGCAATCCTCCCGCCTCCACCTCCTAAGTAGCTGGGACTATAGGTGACACCATGCTCAGCTAATTTTTTTGTGTGTGTAGAAACGGGGTCTTGCTATGTTGCCCAGGCTGGTCTGGAACTCCTGGCCTCAAGCAATCCTCCAGCCTTAGCCTCCCAAAACTCTCAGATTGCAGGCATGAGCCACTGCACCCAGCCCCTGTAGGAAGCTCTGGGTCCTAAGTAGAGTCATGAGACTCAGGTGTCAGCTCTTTAACAAGTGTTCTAAATAGGTGTGATGCGGGTGAACCAGAAAGATGTTCAGAAAAGACCTAAAACTGGGGGCCTTTTCTAACAGGGGTCTAGCCAAGGGATACAGGTTGGGGGTGAGTAGAATGGGGAAAACCGGGGGGCAGGGAGAGGTCATGAGGGATTCCAGGCAAAGGCCCCCTTCTTACTTCAGCAGAGATCAAGTACAGAAGGAGCAGCTGGCCAAGGCCATGCCCACCTTCTTACAGATGTGTGAACCCTACTTCCTGTACCTGGAGGCAGCCGCGAGAAGCGTACCCCCCATCTATGGAGTCCTGCAGGAGCTGGTCCGAAAGGGGGTGTGTGGGAGTTTCTTAAACCCCACGCCCCTTGCCTCTGGAAGCTCCAAGCCTGGGGGGATGGTGGATGGTGGAGGGGGAGGCCCGCTCCGCTCAGGCCAGCTGATCTCACTGTGCCCCCTCTGGTATGCAGCTGTTAGAGATCTCCCAACAGCTGACCCTGCGCCTAGAACAGCTGGTCCTCATGTACGCTTCCTTTGGGTTTGTGGACCTGGAGGAGACGAACCCCCTTAGGTATAACGGTTGGGGACTCGGATGGGGGTGGTGAAGGGGTCCAAGGCCCAGCCTCACCCCTGCATTCCCTCATGTCCTGCCAGCATCTCCTGTTTCTTTTGCGGGAGGTTCTCCATCAGCATGTCCTTCGAGGTATCCATCTTCAGATACTGTGCCCCAGCTGCCTACACTGCCAGCCGCTTCCCCCGATACCTCTATAAGAAGATGCGCTGGCACCTGGAAACCATCCCAGAGGCCCCTGGTCGGGGACAAGATTCCCTTGTGGATTAGTAAGTCCTCTTACCCAAATTGAATTCCTCCCCTTTCTATGATGAATGCCAGTATGGGCCTCAAAATTGTCACCACCAAAGTGAAAACTGGGCAGGGCGTGGCATGGTGGCTTAAGCCTGTAATCCCAACACTTTGGGAGGCTGAGGCAGGAGGATCATTTGAGCCCAAGAGTTTGAGATCAGCCTGGGCAAGATGGCAAGACCCTGTCTTAACAACAACAACAAAATTCGCCAGGCATGGTATGGTGGCTGGCAGCTGTAGTCCCAGCTACTTGGGAAGGAGGATCACTTGAGCCCAGGAGTTCGAGGCTATAGTGAGCTGTGATTGTGCCACTGCACTCCAGCCTGAGTGGGAGCAAGAATCTGTCTCTTTAAAAAAAAAAAAAAGTGAACCAGGAAACAAGGCTTTTGAAAGGCTACCGCTATTTTCTTAAAACTCACCCTCCCACCAAAATAAAAGTCCTCATCCTAAAAAGAGGCTGGCCGGGAGAAAAGGCCTTGGAGTCACATCCCTATCTGAGAACTTCCGATGAGTTTCCACCTCACCTCCAAAATTAAAGCCCTCAACAGAAGAAGCTAGGAAACTGATCACTTCTAATTACAGCTCCCTCCTCTCCCAGCTACTTCCTGTGCTATCGAGATACTTGGGAGGACACAGGCCACAGTCCAGCCAATCCGTGCCCGCAGATCCAGAAGCTGTGGTCCATCGGCAGATGGGTGTCCCTGGGACCAGCCGAGGATGACCTTTATTCATGGTAGGAGCTACGGCAATAGCAAACGGGCTTGGGTGCTGGAGGTGGGAGGTAGAACCCCTTCAAAGACAATTCACCTTCCCAAATACTTTGCTTCCCTTAGTAATGATAGCACTGTATTGTGCCCTGAAAAGCACTCACGCAGACCCCAGTAACAACCCCAGTAACAACCCATCGAGGTCTAAGCTACTGGCCCCATTTAACAAAGAAAACAGGGTGCTCAGAGAAGTTGTTACCTGCCCAAGGACACACAGCTAGCAGGGCGATTGGACAGGTCAGGACCAGTTATTCAGCCTCCGGGAGCCATTACTAAGTTTCTGATCAACAAGGAAACAAGTTTCCCCGGGGGTTTTTCCCACCCGCAGCTGGAACAAAGCTGCTTTCAGCTGACGCCTCTCACTCAAAGGGAGGGACTCCCGAGAGGCAGGGGGCACTCAAGTCCAGGCCTGTCTCTCCCTGGTCCCCCCCCCCCACAGGATTTTGTGCCCGCAGCCTCTTGGGGACTACCAGCAGCTGCTGACCATCGGCTTCGAGGAGCCCTCGCCCATGCTGGCCACCGACCTGCTGGTGCAGATCCTCACGGGCCAGGCAGGCCAGGCCCGGCCTCCGAGCACAGCCGGGCCCGCGGGGTGGGCGGCGCAGGGGTCTTGAATCTGGGGAAGAGGGTAGGAGCTGGAACTTGACAGTTCCAAACTCCAGGAGAGGGGGCAGGGGAGGGGCTCGTTCTCGCAGTGCAGCCCGGCCTCGCCTTCCAAAGGGCCAGGCCGAGCTGACCTGCCTGCACCGAGATCGGCCCAGCCGTGGGGCCCAGAATGCGGACATGCCAGTTTTGTGTTAAATAAAAGAAAGAAAGAGGTCACAGGCTCAGCGTCCGCTGGGAGCACCGCGCCCCTCCCTCTGGGGGTGGGGATTCCCCGCCCGCTTGCGTGGCCTTCTGGGAAATGTAGTATTTTGAGAGAAGTCCGCAATCCACCAATAGGCGGATGAGAGTATGGCGCATGCGCATGGGCGCACATGAAGCAAAAAGAGAAGCGGTGCCTGTCAAAAACCGGAACCCAGGAAATCTCAAGTTTCGGGTAGCGAGGGAATTCAACGCCCACTGGAGGAAAAGACTTAAGGTTACGCCCACTCCCGTATTTTCACCCGGAAGTTATTTCTTTTATAGCGTAAAAGAACTACTTTTCCCGACGTGCCCCAGGAAACTACCCTCGATCAGTTTCCGAAGGCCCCGAGTTAGACTTTTTTTTTTTCTCTTCTAGCGTTTGGGACTTGGAGGCCGCACAGGTCGTCGTCTTTCTTGGGGTATCCGGGGTGCGGGCAAGGTCGGGGAGCCCTATGGAATCCCAGCCTAGGATCTCTTAACCTCTCTCCAACCTCGGACTGGAGAGGAGACCCTGGCTGAGAGAAATGAACTCACCTGCTCGAAGCTCCTGCGAGCAAGTGGTGGACCTTGGACCTGAACGGAGTACTGTGGCCCCTTGCAAGGGAAAGGGTGTCGTCCTGAGCCAGGTGTCACTCAGCTGTGGGTTATCCCCCTTTAATTCAAGGGGGACACTTTTGGTTCCCCTCCCCTCAACATTTTCATAGAGGAGACACCCAGAGCCCTGTCCTTATTTATGATTTTGAGCAAAGCGCCCATCTTCAGTCCCTGGCACATAGTATTATCCTCCGTTTCCAGATGACAAAAAAAGGACGTGAGAGGTGGTAAAATGAATCAATATTAGATTGGATGCCAACATTATTGCTCGTCCTTTTTTTTTTTTTTTTTTTTTTTTTTTTTTTTTTTTTTTTTTTTTTTTTTTTTTTTTTTTTTTTTGAGATGGAGTATCAGGCTAGTTGCCCAGGCTGGAGTGCAATGGTGTGATCTCGGCTCACTGCAGCCCCCACCTTCCAGGCTCAAGTGATTCTCCTGCCTCAGTCTCTGGGGTAGCTAGGATTACAGGCAAATGCCTCCACGCCCAACTATTTTTGCATTTTTAGAAGAGATGGGGTTTCGCCATGTTGGCCAGGATGGTCTTGAACTCCTGACGTCAAGTGATCTGCCCACCTCAGCCTCCCAAAGTGCTGGGATTACAGGCGTGGCCCACCAAACCCCACCACTATTGCTCTTCCATGGGGGTTTCTGGTGACAATTTCTGACTGCATCAAGAATGCTTTTTAGTCCACAGTCCTCGTCTGAATGACATGAAATCCTGATGCTCCTTGATATCGCTTTGAAGGAGGCCCTGTGAGTTTTCTCATGTCTCTAAGATTTTTTGGGGGTAGGGAAGATCTTGCCCTGTCACCCAGGCTGGACTGCAGTGGCACAATTATGGAACCTCCATCTCCTACAAGCTCTATCTCTTGGGGTAAAGAGATCCTCCCACTTTGGCCTCCCAAGCAGCTGGTAGTACCAGCAGCACCGATGCCTCTGCCTTTTGTTGTTGTTGTTGTTGTTGTTGTTGTTGAGACAGAGTCTCGCTATGTTGACCAGGCTGGCCTTGAACTCCTGGCCTCAAGCTATCCTCCTGCCTTGGCCCCCCAAACTGCTGGGATTACAGGCATGACCCATCCCGACCGGCCTTTAAGATTCTTTAGACTCACAGGGTCCAATGGAAATAGCAAGTGAGTTTAGACTGGGCACGGTGGCTCACCTCTGTAATCCCAGGACTTTGGGAGCCTGTGGTGGGTGGATCATGACGTCAAGAGATTGAGACCAGTCTGGCCAACATGGGGAAACTCCATCTCTACTAAAAACACAAAAATTAGTTGGGCGTGGTGACGCATGTCTGTAATCCCAGCTTCTCGGGAGATTGAGGCAGCAGAACCACTTGAACCCGGGAGGTGGAGGTTGCAGTGAGCCGAGATCACGGCACTGGACTCCAGCCTGGGAGGCAGAGTAAGATTCCATCTCAAAAAAAAAAAAGAGATCTAGTATTTCACGTTTACAATATATCTCAATTCAGACTAGCCACAAACACCTCTAAACAGTCTACTTTAAGTCAAATCCAGTGTCTGCTCAAGACAGGGTTTCGGGTGGGTGGTGACAGTAAGTCCTGGAAGGGGAAGGAAACACGCTTTGTTTCCTGGGTCCTGTGGCTCAGCAGCTTTCTACACCCTTGATTCTCAAACTTCCTGATGTGCATCAGAATCACATGGAGACTTTGATCATTAGATCTGGGATAAGACCCAAGAAAGTGCTGCTTTTTTTTTTTTTTCTCTCTCTCTTTTTTTTTTTTTTTTCCCCAGATGGAATCTCACTCTGTTGCCAGGCTGGAGTGTAGTGGTGCGATCTTAGCTCACTGCAACCTCCGCTTCCCAGGTTCAAGCAATTCTCCTGCCTCAGCCTCCTGAGTGGCTGGGACTACAGGCCCCTGCTACCACGCCCAGCTGATTTTTGTATTTTTAGTAGAGATGGGTTTCTCCATGTTGGTCAGGCTAGTCTCGAACTCCTGACCTCAGGTGATCCACCTGCCTCGGCCTCCCAAAGTTCTAGGATTACAGGTGTGACCTCTCTCTCCCTCTTTATTTTATTTTATTTGGGACAGAGTCACGCTCTGTTGTCAGGCGCCGGGCTGGAGTACAGTGGCGTGATCTCAGCTCACTGCAACTTCTGCCTCCTGAGTTCAAGCAATTCTTCTGCCTCAGCCTCCCGAGTAGCTGAGACCACAGGCACACGCCACCATGCCCAGCTAATTTTTGTATTTTTTAGTAGAGATGGGGTTTCACCATGGTCTCGATCTCTTGACCTTGTGATCTGCCCACCTCGGCCTCTCAAAGTGCTGGGATAACATTTTTTTTATTAAGACTTTGTCCGCGCTAGTATATACAATGGAGTGTTGGGGGGGCGGGGAAGAAGACTTTGTCTTGCTGTATTGCCCAGGCTGGTCTCCAACTTCTAGACTCAAGCAGTCCTCCCACCTCAGCCTCCCAAAGTGCTGGGATTACAAGCATGAGCCACTGCACCTGGCCCCTGAAGGCGCATGTCTAGCAGTTCCCCAAGCATCTCGGATACTGCTGGTCCTGCCACTACTGTGAGAACTGCTGTTTTACACTTCCTTCATGGTTCTCACTCAGCTGCACATTGGAATCACCTGGGAGCTTCAAAAAATACTGATGTCAAGCCCTTCCCCCATCTGACTGACTTCACATACAGAGGCCTCCAGTTGAGTTTAACATTCAGGAAAGTTACAGAGTCCCCCATCTATACTTTGTGTGTGTGTGTGTGTGTGTGTGTGTGTTTTATTTTGTTTTTTGAGATGGAGTTTCGCTCTTGTTGCTCAGGCTGGAGTGCAGCGGCTTGATCTCCACTCATTGCAACCTCCACCTCCCAGGTTCAAGCGATTCTCCTGGCTCAGCCTCTCGAGTAGCTGGGATTACAGGCAAGCACCACCACGCCCAGCTAATTTTGTAATTTTTTTAGTACACACAGGGTTTCTCCATCTTGGTCAGGTTTGTCTGCAACTCTCAGCCTCAGGTGATCAGCCCACCTCAGCATCCCAAAGTGCTGGGATTACAGGTGTGAGCCACCGAATCCAGCCCCTGTCTATACTTAGTAGTCCTGTCCACTCTTTTTTTAGATGGATGATTCTCCTGCCTCAGCCTCTTGAGTAGCTGGGACTACAGGAGCGCACCACCAAGCCTAATTTTTCTATTTTTTTTTTTTTTT
>NW_016107549.1:487876-498037 GCF_001604975.1 Cebus imitator
CCTGACCTCAGATGATCCACCTGCCTTGGCCTCCCAAAGTGCTGGGATTACAGGCTTGAGCCACCATGCCCTGCCCCTGTCCACTCTTGATAGACTTAGTTCTTGGCTCCCCTGCTGGAAATGAAGCCCAGCCTCCAGGTGTTTCCATTTTCCACTTCTCGGGCTCTCTCCCGCCTTTCTCTACATATCTTCCACAGTCACGGTGAAGTATGCTGAGGAGCGGGTAACTGTGTCATTGATGGATGGGGTCAGGTGATGAGCCCTTCTTGGCTGACCTGCTCTTGGGTGCAGCCCTGTATCGGCGTGACCTCTCTGTATTTTATGCCTATGGATTTCACTAGATATTTGATGTATCTATACAAGAGACAGAGTTAGACAGAACCAAGAATTTTTTTTTTTTTTTTTTGAGACTGAGTTTCGTTCTCGTTACCCAGGCTGGAGTGCAATGGCACGATCTCGGCTCACTGCAACCTCCGTCTCCTGAGTTCAAGCAATTCTCCTGCCTCAGCCTCCCGAGAAGCTGGGACTACAGGCATGCACCACCATGCCCAGCTAATTTTTGTACTTTTAGTAGAGATGGGGTTTCACCATGTTGACCAGGATGGTCTCGATCTCTTGACCTCGTGATCCACCTGTCTCGGCCTCCCAAAGTGCTAGGATTATAGGCATGAGCCACCATGCCTGGCCTAAGAATTTGTTTTTTGAGACAGAGTCTCACCCTGTCGCCCAGGCTGCAGTACAATGGCTCAATCTCGGCTCACTGCAACCTCCGTTTCCTGGGTTAAAAAGATTCTCCTGCCTCATCCTCCCAAGTAGCTGGTGGCTCCCGCCACCACGCCCAGCTAATTGTTTTGTATTTTTAGTAGAGACGGGGTTTCACCATGTTGGCCAGGCTGGTGTTTTGTTTAAGACAGAGTCTCAGCCGGGCGCGGTGGCTCAAGCCTGTAATCCCAGCACTTTGGGAGGCCGAAGTGGGTGGATCATGAGGTCAAGAGATCGAGACCATCCTGGTCAACATAGTGAAACCCCGTCTCTACTAAAAATACAAAAAATTAGCTGGGCATGGTGGTGTGTGCCTGTATTTCCAGCTACTCAGGAGGCTGAGGCAGGAGAATTGCCTGAACCCAGGAGGCGGAGGTTGCGGTGAGCCGAGATCGCACCATTGCACTCCAGCCTGGGTAACAAGGGCGAAACTCCGTCTCAAAAAAAAAAAAAGACAGAGTCTCGCTCTGTCGCCCAAGCTGGAGTGCAGTGACATGATCTCAAGAGCCAAGAGTTTAAGCAGCAATTCTGAAACATTCCTGGGTTGAGTGTGGTGGTTCATTCCTGTAGCGCCAGCTACTCAGGAGGCTGAGACAGGTCGGTCACTTGAGCCAAGGAGATCAAGGTTACAGTGAACTGTGATCATGCCACTGCACTGCAGACTGCATGACAGCAAGACCCTGTCTCCAAAATTGAAAACTTTTTTTTTGAGATTGAGTTTTGCTCTTATTGCCCAGGCTGTGGTGCAATGGCACAGTCTTGGCTCACTGCCACCTCTGCCTCCTGGGTTCAAGTGATTCTCCTGCCTCAGAGTAGGTGGGATTACAGGCATGTACCACCATGCCCAGCTAATTTTGTATTTTTAGTGGAGATAGGGTTTCTCTATATTGGTCAGGCTGGTCTTGAACTCCCAGCCTTGGGTGATCCACCTGCCTGGGCCTCCCAAAGTGTAGGGATTATAAAAAATACAAAAAATGAGCTGGGTGCGATGGTGTGCACTTGTAATCCCAGCTACTCAGGGGCAGGAGAATTGCTTGAGCCCAGGAAGTGGAGGTTGCAGTGAGTGGAGATCACACCTCTGCACTCCAGCCTGGGTGACAGAGCAAGACTCAAAATTTTTTTTTCTAAATAGTCACGGTCATAAAAATTCAGATCTCTCTTTTCAAAAGCTAGGTTTCAGTTGCCTTGTTTGTTTTTTAAGAGAGAGTGTCTCACTCTGTCACCCAGGCTGGAGTGCAGTGGTGTGTTCTTGGCTCACTGCAACCTCTGCCTCCCAGGTTCAAGTGATTCCCCTGCCTCAGCCTCCTGAGTAGCAGGATTACACACATGCGCCACCACACCAGCTATATTTTTTTTGTATTTTTAAAATAGACTGGTTTCACCATGTTGGCCAGGCTGGTCTGGAACTCCTGACCTCAAGTGATCCACCCACCTCGGCCTCCCAAAGTGCTGGAATTAGAGGCGTGCACCACCGCGCCAGGCCATGGATGCTTTTTATTTATTTATTTATTTTTGATGCTTGCCTACACGCAGACATGGGTGCTTCTGGAAAGCAGAAACTCTTGACCCAACACTATGAATGAGGTGTGCTCATTCATAGTGAGGACCCATGAGGTCAAGAATGTTGATCATTAGGAACTAATGATGTTGAGAAGCCTGAACTCTTACCACCTCTTTGTGTGTGTATGTGTGTATTTTTTGTTTTGTTTTTTGAGACGGAGTTTGGCTCTTGTCACCCAGCGGGAGGGCAATGGCACAATCTCGGCTTACTGCAACCTCCGCCTCCCGGGTTCAAGCGATTCTCCTGCCTCAGCCTCCCGAGTAGCTGGGATTACAGGCGCCCGATACCACGCCCGGCTAATTTTTTTTTTTTTTTTTTAAGTAGAGACGGGGTTTCACCATGTTGGCCAGGCTGGTCTCGAACTGCTGACCTCAGGTGATCCACCCGCCTTGGCATCCCAAAGTGCTGGGATTACAGGCCTGAGCCACCGCGCCCGACCTCGGTAGCTATTGTTTACGTTCCCAAGGTAGGAACAGTCTCTTACCATCTCTGTCTAGCCAGTGCACCAATAAATGAAGAGGAATCCTAGAAACAGGGCGTGAACTCGGTCCGAGGGCCACATCTTGCACCCCGGCCGCCAGGGGGCGGTAGGACCTGGGCCAGGCCGGGTCTGGCAGTGCATGGGAGGCGGGCAGCCCCAGAACAGGGCGATAAGGGCGCATTCCCACATTCCGGCCCGCACCTCTTGGGGCTTTCTCGGGCTTCTCTCGTCCCGCCGTGCTCCCGCCCCACTCCAGACGAAGAGGACCCAGAACAAAACTGGCTGCAGTGCCCTGAAAGAAGAGGCTTTATTGGCGGTGCGGGGAGTGGGGCAGCCGCGGCCGTAACCCTGGCCCTCTTACAGTCAAGGGAGTGGGTAGTTCAGTTTACGATTAGGCGGGAGAAGGGCTGGACAGTTTCACTGGCGGAGTTGTGGGTGGTGGTCAGTTTCCCAATGGGGGACTCTAAGTTTTATAGACGGGGCTGGTCAATTTCACAAAGTCAAGTTCAACGATGGGCTGGTCGATTTCATCTTCCCCAATGCAGAGGGCCGACCCTTCTCCAGGCCTTCTGCTAGACGCTCCCCGCCCTGGTCCTCTGACGTGTACGTTACTTCTGGCCTGGGTCCCTGTCTGCTCAAACCTCAAGGTTTGCGCTCCTCCTGGGGGCAGAGGGCCAGAAGGAAAGCCGGCCTCAGGGACCTGCGCACCGAACCCAGGCTCAGGGTGGGGCGGTTTGGGCCCCAAGACCACGTCTCCTCTTCACCCCGGATGCGTCCCACATTGAGTTCGGACCAGAATGGCCCTCCAGGGGGGATGCGCCTTTTCCCACCCAGCGTCCTGGCAGCGGAGGGGTAGGGGAACGATAAGCTCTAAAGGCACACGGGTAAAGGGGCTCCCACCTGCTCCAGGCCGTTCTCCGAGGCCTTTCTGCGGGGGGGCCAGGTCACCGCCAACTTTCCGTCGCCCCTGCTCGCTAGGGGGGAAGGTGCGCTCATCTCACCAGCTGGAGGCAGCCAGGATGAAAAAGGCCGGCCGCACCCCTTAAACACACACAGGCGTTCACCCTCCGCCTCCCCGTAAAAGCCTCCACTCAGCTCCAGGGACCCAGTGACCCGAGGGAGGAGGGAGGTGAACCCAGAATGGAGAGGCAGGAGCCTAAAAATGCAGAGGGAGGACCCAGGAGTGCCAGAACCCAGTCAGGGTTCCCTGGAACCCGACAAAGAGGAACACATCTGGAATGCCCCCACCCATCCCCGCGCAGCCTGGGTGATGTGGATCAGAGAGTTCATCCCTCCCGGTGGAGGGGTGGATCACAGCGAGTAATGCAGCCCCAGAAGGGGTGGGCAAGAGACAAAGTTGAGAAGGGGTCGGAGGAGCCTGGGAGCTTGGAGGAAGAGGCCCCGAGAATCGGAGGGCCAGAGGAGGGGCCACCTAAGCTGGGCAGTCGGTGGGGGCGGCTGGAACCCTGGGGGTCCCTGGCGTTGCCGCGCCCGCGGCTTACCGGTGAGACTCGGCGTAGGCTCCTTGAACTCCGCGGTGCCATAGACACTGCGCCGCAGGCGCTGCAGCTCCTGCTCGCGCTCGCGCACTGCGCGCACCTCCTGCTCCAGCAGTGACGGAGCGAAAGGCGGCGGGGCGCGGGCCAGCACCGGGCACTGGCCCTGCACGGCCGAGCGCGCCCGGCCCCCCGGCTCTGGCAGCCCCTGCGGGCCCGCGCCGCCCCCCGCCCCGGCGGAGGAGCCACTCCCCGCGGCGGCCTCGAAGAAGCGCTTGAGTTCGCCCAGCGGCTGCGGCGGCGACTGGGCGTGCGGCTCCGCGGCCGCGGGGCGCGCTAGCGCCGCCTGCCGGTGGGCCTCCCGCTCGATGTCCCGCTGCATCTGCGCTCCCGCCCGCGCGCGCTCCAGGGCGCGCGGGAGCGCGGGGCCAGGACCCGGCAGGTTGAGCACTGGCCGCACGCGCAGCTCCATGAGTTCGCTGCCCGCAGCGGCCAGAGCTCAGGCCCCGGCTCCGGCGCAGGCTCTCCTCGCGTTCGCAGCTGCGGCGGATTTCGCGCTCTATTGGCGTCTCCATGAACAGCTCCTCCGGGGGACGTTGGGGAGCCTCAGGGCACGGCGGAAACGCAAGTCGGAGGCTTCCGAGCCTGACCTGGAGGAGGAAGTCTCAGGCCCGGAGCGGGACGCTGCCCCTGGATCCCCGCGCTTTGCGCTTCGGACGGCCCAGGGTCGTCTCTGCCTGGCTCAGGACTCTCAAAGCCAACCGCTGCTGACAACCCCGGGCGCCCTGAGTCCTGCTCGACTGATGGCTCGAGGACTTCGCTTTCTTGCTCGAGGGTCTCCACGTCCTTTGCGGAGGGCTTGGGGACCTCGCCGCCCGGCCTGGGACTTCAGTGTTCAGCTCTGCAACAGGCTCTGGGGCTTCGCTGTCTGGCCCTGGGGGCTCGTGGCCCCCCTCTTCAGAAGACCCTAGGGTTTCGCTCTCCAGCTGGGGGACCTCGGTGTCCAGGGTTGGAAGCAGCTCGGAAGCGTCAGTTCCCACCTGGGGTTTTGACGCCCAGAGTTAGGACACAGGGCCCTGTGAGGCACCTGTGGTCGCAGTCGCAGCCCGTGGGTTCCAAGGCGTCGCCCGCACCGGCCGCTTCTCTGACCCGCCTCTGGCCTCCAGGAACGGCCCCCGGGGGCAGGGCCGGGCACCGCCCCCGGCACCTGCCAGGAGGACTCCGGCCCCGCCCTGGCGCCGCCCTCGGGACTAGGGCGCCTTGGTGGGGCACCCGGTTTCATCAACTAGCGTGCCCAGTCAGCTTCAGGGCACAGGACTTCTTGGAAGAGGGCTTGCCTAGACCCGGCCCCGCTACCTGGGGGGCCGCTCTGGGTGCTGTGTTCTCCTCCTCAGCGCACCCTGGCACTTTTTCAGAGCCATGTTCTCGTCTTCGTCCAGGAGACTGAGCCCCAGCAGCGCGTCGGACTGGGGTTCTGAACCACCAGCCCGTTTGTGAGGTGTCCCCCCGAAGTCGTCTTTCCGGAACCCGGGCAGCCCCGCCCAGTCTGTGCCAGCCAGCGCGCAGCGACGCCCTAAGGGCCGGGCCCTCCCTCCGATCCAGCCTTGCGGCGCACAGCTCCGGCCCGAGAGGGCGCCAGGAGCCGCCTTACGGCGCGCCAGGGTCTCCCTCACAGTGCTAGGGCTCAGAGAGTTTCCCAGCCGCGCGCCACTGCCCCCCGCCAAGCTGAGAGGCGGCTTCCCTACTCCTCCCGGAAAAGTCCGCGAAGTGTCTGCTGCCAAGTGCACTCCCGGATTCAGGGAGGAGGGAGAGACGGACACAGCGCGCCCCGGGCCAAGCTTAGCGGTTGCGGTTGAAAGGCGGTCACCTTGGGCCCAGGCGCCTCGGGAGGCCCAGACAGGGGGCAGGAGACGTCCAGGATAAGGGAAGAGATCAGCTGAGGCCGGATCGTGCGGTTCGAGGACAGGATCGATGCCCTTGCGCCGGCCGCCCTCCCCTAGGGACATTTTCCACTTTCCCTCTAATGGAAGCAGACTCTTCCCTTCTCCTGCCCCCAACCCCACCATTCTGGGGTGACCAGAAGGAAAGATATAGTTACCGGCAGGACGCGGTGGCTCATGCCCATGATGCCAGTACTTCGGGAGGCCAAGACGGTCAGATCACCCTGAGGTCAGGAGTTCCAGACCAGCTTGGCCCGCATGGCGAAACCCCCGTCTCTACTAAAAATACTAAAAAAATTAGCCGGGCGTGGTGGCGGGTGCCTGTAATTGCAGCTACTCAGGAGGCGAAGGTGGGAGAATCGCTTGAACCTGGGAGGCAGAGGTTACAGTGAGCCAAGATCGTGCCACTGAACTCTTGCCTGGGTGACAGAGTGAGACCCTGTCTCAAAAAAATAAATAAATATAGGGCTGGGGGGGTGGCTCATGCCTGTAATCCCAGCACTTTGGGAGGCTGAGGTGGGTGGATCACCTGAGGTCAGGAATTCAAGACCAGCTTGGCCAACATAGTGAAAATCTGTCTCTACTAAAAACACTAATGATTAGCTGGGCGTGGTGTCGGGCACCTGTAATTCTAGATACTTGGGAGGCTGAGGCAGGAGAATTGCTTGAACCTGGGAGATGGAGGTTGTAGTGAGCGGAGATCACGCCATTGCACTCCAACCTGGGCAACAGAGCAAAACTCTGTCTCAAAAAAAAAAGTTTACCCCGTGTCCCCTCCCTCCAAGCCCCACTGGTGACGTCCTCTTCTACAGGCAGCAACTCTACACAGCCCTCTCCAGGGCCAAGAGGTGGCAACAGCTGTCTGGTGTTGCTAACCTCAGGGTGTTTGTACTGTGCCTTGATGGTTTCCCTACACCTTTATAAACTGTGTCTTTGTTAAGTTCTCATCAACTGCTGTGTTCAAATTACCATCACTTTAGGAGGCTGAAGCAGGTGGATCATTTGAGGTCAGGAGTTCAAGACCAGCCTGGCCAACACGGTGGAACCCCTTCTCTACTAAAAATGCACACACACACACACACACAAATAGTCAGATGTGATGGCATGGGCCTGCTACTTAGGAGGATGAGGCAGGAGAATCCCCCGAACCTGCCAGGTGGATGTTGCAGCGAGCCATGGTGGTGCCACTGTACTCCAGCCTGAGCAACAGAGTAGACTCAGTCTCAAAAACAAACAAACAAAAATCTAGGCTGGGTGCCGTGGCTCATGCCTGTAATCCCAGTGCTTTGGAAGGCTATGGCAGGAGGATCACTTGAGGCCAAGAGTTTGAGACCAACCTGGGCAACACAGCGAGACTCCACTTCTAAAAAAAAAAAAAAAAAAAATTATGTATATCTTTATGCCGATGTCTCCCAAATTTACCTTTAACTCTGACTGCTCCCTTAGGCTTTGGACTCACATCCAGCAGTCTCCGGTCTAATAGACATGTCAGACTGAACACTTCCAACCCAACTCCTCCTCACTGTATGTGTCAATTTCAGCCATTCAGTTCTGCATACCAAAGAATACCCCAGGAGTCAGCCTGCAGTTCATCAGCAAACCCTCTTGACTCTGCCTCCAGACAGATTTTGGATTCATCCACTTCTCTCCATCCTTGTTCCAGCCACCTCCTCTCTCTCTCTCTCTTTTTTTTTTTTTTTTGAGACAGAGTCTCACCCTGTCACCTGGGCTGGAGTGCAGTGCAGTGTCACCGTCTTGGCTCACTGCCACCTCTTCCCCCCAGGGTTCAAGTGATTCTCCTGCCTCAGGCTCCCAGATACCTGGGATTACAGGTGTGCACCACCATGCCTGGCTAATTTTTGTATTTTTTTTTTTTTTAATATAAACTTTCGGCCAGGCGCAGTGGCTCAAGTCTGTAATCCCAGCACTTTGGGAGGCCGAGGTGGGCGGATCATGAGGTCAAGAGATTGAGACCATCCTGACCAACGTGGTGAAACCCCATCTCTACTAAAAATACAAAAATTAGCTGGGCGTGGTGGCGTGCGCCTGTAGTCCCTGTTACTCAGGAGGCTGAGGCAGGAGAATTGCCTGAACCCGGGAGGCAGGGGTTGCAGTGAGCTGAGATTGTGCCACTGTACTCCAGCCTGGCACTTGATGACAGAGTGAGACTCTGTCTCAAAAAAAAAAAAAACCAGCTTTTTTTTTTTTCATTTATTTATTTAACTTTAGGTGCATACTATATCTGGCATTTCTCCCCATGTTATCCCTTCCCACCCTCTCCTCCCTCCCTACCCCCCGCTGTCTCTCCCCTACCCCCGACAACTGCCTCCAGTGTGTGATGCTCCTCTCCCTGAGTCATGTGTTCTCCTTGTTCAACACCCGCCTATGAGTGAAAACATACGGTGTTTGGCTTTCCGTTCTTGTGTCAGTTTGCTGAGAATGATGGTTTCCAGATTCATCCAATTCCCTACTAATTTTTGTATTTTTAGTAGAGATGGGGTTTCATCATCTTGGCCTTGAACTCCTGACCTCGTGATCCACCCATCTTGGCCTCCCAAAGTGCTGGGATTACAGGTGTGAGCCACTGCCCTCGGCCCAGCCACCTCCTTTCTCTCAAAGCTTCCCATCAAGTCATACACAGTGGCTTGCTCGTAATCCTAGCTACCCTGGAGGTGGAGGCCGGAGGCTTGTTGAGCCTGGGAGTTCAAGAACAGACTGGGCGACATAGTGAGACCTGTCTCTAAAATAATAATAACAAAAACAAACAAAACAAAGGCTCCCACCAAATTTAGAATAAAAATCCCGGAAGGCTCTGTCCACCTCTCAGGTCACATCTTCTCACACTGTCCCCTTGTGTCACTTCACTTCAGCTTCACACTTCCCTCCAGCCCTCCCCCAACTGCACTGCCGCCCCAGGGCCTTTGCGCTGCCGTTGTCTCTGCTTGAAATGACAGTCACATGGCTGGTTCCTCTATTCAGGTCTCACCTCAGATGTCACTTCTTCAGGGAAGTGGTCTCTCATCACCCAGCCTAAAACAGCACTCCTTCTTTAGCCCTGTCCCAGGTATTCTCAATAACTCACCTTCAGTTACAGTTGTCACCAATTGCCTTTATTTTTATTTATCTTTTATTTATTTTATTTTTTGAGATGGAGTCTCGCTCTGACATCAGGCTGGAGTGCAGTGGCACGATCTCAGCTCACTGCAACCTCCGCCTCCCAGTTGCAGTGATTCTTCCACCTCAGCCTCCCGAGTAGCTGGTACTACAGGCTCACACCACCACGCCCAGCTAATATTTGTATTTTAGTAGAGATGGGGTGTCACCATGTTGGCCAGGATGGTCTCAATCTCTTGACCTCGTGATTTGCCCGCCTTGGCTTCCCAAAGTGCCATTACAGGGATTACAGGCATGGGCCACTATTATTTTTTTGAGATGGAGTCTTGCTCTGTTGCCCAGACTGGAGTGTAGTGGCGCTATCTCGGCTCACTGCAAACTTTGCCTTCCAGGTTCAAGCGATTCTCCTGCCTCAGCCTCCAGAGTAGCTGGGACTACAGGCGTGTGCCACCACACCAGCTATTGTTTTGTATCTTTTTTAGTAGAGATAGAATTTCACCATGTTAGCCAGGACGGTCTCAATCTCCTGACTTCACAGGTGCGGTGGCTCATGCCTGTAATCCCAGCACTTTGGGAGGCTGAGGCGGGCGGATCACCTGAGGTTGGGAGTTCAAGACCAGCCTAGCCAGCATAGTGAAACCTTGTCTGTAAAAACATACAACAGTTAGCCAGGCATGATGGCAGGTGCCTGTAATCCCAGCTACTTAGGAGGCTGAGGCAGAAAAATTGCTTGAACCCTGGAGGTGAAGGTTGCAGTGAGCTGAGATTGCACCATTGCACTCCAGCCTGAGCGACAGAGGGAGACTC
>NW_016107549.1:498069-503421 GCF_001604975.1 Cebus imitator
AAAAAACAAGCCAGGGTGCAAAAAAAAAAAAAAAAAGATAAAAATCCAGAATAGGTAAATCCATAGAGATGGACACAGATTGGTGGTTGCCAGGGACAGGAGGCAGGGGAAGGAGTAATGACCACTTCCCTTTGGGTGGATGAAAATGTTCTGAACCAGACAGTGGTGAGAATGTCACTGTGAATGTACTAAATGTCACTAATGGTAAATTTTGTCATGTGTGTTTTACCACGATGAAAAAGTAATTTTAGAAAATGGGCCGAGCGAGGTGGTACATGCCTATAATCCCAGCACTTTGGGAGGCAGAGGCAGGCAGATCACCTGAGGTCAGGAGTTTGAGACCAGCCTGACCAACATTGAAAAAACCTGTCTCTACTAAAAATACAAAATTAGCTGGGCATGGTACGCGTGCCTGTAATCCCAGCTACTCGGGAGGCTGAGACAGGAGAATCACTTAAACCTGGGAGGCAGAGGTTGTGGTGAGCCGATATTGTGCCACTACATTACAGCCTGGGCAATAAGAGCTTGAACCTGGGAGGCGGAGGTTGCGGTGAGCTGAGATCGTGCCATTACACTCCAGCCTGGGCAATAAGAGTGAAACATCCATCTCAAAAAAATAAAGTTCTCCACCAGCTGCAGTGGCTCATGCCTGCAATCCCAGCACTTTGAGAGGCCAAGATGGGAGGATGGCTTGATCCCCAGATTCTGAAACTGCAGTGAGCTATGATTGCACCACTGCATTCCAGCCTGGGCAACAGAGCGAGACCCCCACCTCTAAAAAAATAGAAGAGTCTCCAGCCTGTGTGCTATGCAATAGTGCTCTCATGTGGGTGAGTCTTGGCTGGCAGTCTGACTCAACATGATAGGGGTGCCAAGTAGAAATGCCATTCTCTGGTGGCAGGGGGAGTCACCAACTCGGTACTCTGGCCCCCACGCCTGACCACGAGTGTGAGAAAGCGTGTTTTCCGGGAGGCAGCCGAGTGCAACAAAGAGGCCAGAGGCTGGTGAATAATTTATCAGGACAGCTGATAGTACTTCCCTAGAACTGCCCTCCAGCCCCCAGCCCCCCTCTCTGGTGTGCCTCCCGCCTCCCTGCCCCAAACCCGCTGGACCAGCTCTCCCAGTGCCCGCCCGCTGCACCCCCCCAACTCCAGGCAGCCAAGTCATAGCCTCCGGGGCACCTTCAGGAAAGCGGGTGGTGGGTCCAGAATTCGGAGACCAGAAAGTGAACTTCTGGGCAGAGATGGCCCTGCAGAGTCAGGTGTGGTCTCCAGCCACACCCATGTAAGTGTCAGGGGGTCAGGGGGGCTGGTGGGCAGGGCCTTGGGTGGGGCTCATGGGGGATGCTGGCCTTGTCTGGGAGCCGAGAGCTTCAGCAGCCTCTCGTAAGGGGACCTGGGGAGTGGAGGAGATGGCCAGCCAATTCCATAGGCTCCTCAATGTCACCATTCCCTAGAGTCGTGGGGTCGGGGAGACATGGACTCCCCCTGCCCCTTCCTCTTCAGGGATTTTCCGCTGCCAGGGCTGAGAACCCAAAGTGCAGCCAGGGGGTGGGGCTGTTGCTGTGGTTTGGGGAGTGGGGAAGGTCAGGGTCACTGGGTTCCACGTTTTGCCTTTAGAGTCACCCCCCCAGTGTCCAGGGTGGGAGAAAAAGCTTGAATCAAACAGAATTGTAAAGCTCCCAGCCTGGGAAAGACAATAGCAATGTGGCAAGGATGACCTCCTTCATGAAATGGCCACCAACTGTGGAGGGTGGCCAGAAGCCCAGGCTGCCTGCATTGTTCTTCCAGAGTTAGTTGGCGATAAGCAAGATGGAATGGGCTGTGTGAAGTCTTTTCACATCTGAAGGGCGAGAGCTTTTTCAGGTTAAAGGCTAGAGGTTTGTAAAGAGTTCTGGAAAAGGGGCTCCTCCCCACACCAGGGACCCCAGTTCGGCTCCTCACCCTTCTAGGTCCTCCATTGCATTATTCACCAACTACAAACCTGGTTGCTTAGCAATGGGAACTCGATCCCCCCCAGCAAGGAAGAGGCAGGGAGATTACATCTTGGGGGTAGGACAGGAGAGCAGGGGACTTCAGCCCTCCCCCAGGGGCAAAGCTATAAGCCCGGAATCTGGGCTTCCTTTGGTATATCCTGCAAAGCATGACTTCATGGCCGGGCGCGGTGGCGCACGCCTGTAATCCCAGCACTTTGGGAGGCAGAGGCAGGTGGATCTCTTGAGGTCAGGAGTTTGAGACCAGCCTGGCCAATATGGTGAAACCCCGTCTGTACTAAAAATAAAAAAATTATCTGGGCATGGTGGTGCGCACCTGTAGTCCTAGCTACTCTGGAGGCTGAGGCAGGTGAATCGCTTGAACCCAGAATGTGGAAGTTGCAGTGAGCCAAGATTGAGCCATTGCACTCCAGCCTAGGTGACAGAGTGAGACTCTGTCTCAAAAAAGAAAAAAAAACATGACTTCAATTCAATTCATTGCCCCAAACAGCCTTCAGGTTCCCCAGGCTGATCTCTTAATTACCATGATGGAGGTTTCTGAACCTGCACCTCCACCCCAGCTGTGTTCTCAGTATTTGGGATCTGAGAACTTCAAGGTCTGATCTTGGCTCCATAACCTTGGACAAATCTAGCTGCTGCCACTTCTCAGAGCCTCAGTTTTCCTATCCGTAAAATGGACACATTCATGGCCGGGCATGGTGGCTCATGCTTGTAATCCCAGCACTTTGGGAGGCCAAGGCAGGCGGATCACCTGAGGTAAGGAGTTCAAGACCAGCCTGACTAACATGGAGAAACCCCATCTCTACTAAAAATACAAAATTAGCAGAGCGTAGTGGTGCATGCCTGTAATCCCAGCTACTTGGGAGGCTGAGGTAGGAGAATCGCTTGAACCTGGGAGGCGGAGGTTGCAACAAGCCGAGATCGCACAGTTGCACTCCAGCCTGGGTAACAAGAGCGAAACTCTGTCTCAAAAGAAAAAAAAAAAAAAATGAACACATGCATACAGCTTACCTCCTAAGGTCATTGGGAATGATTCGGTGAATTACATTAAGTAGAGTTTTTCCAACAGCACCTGGCATGTGTTATGGGCTGGCTAATGGTGGCTGATTTTGTTCTCAGCTGGAATGTCAACTCAGCAGAGTCGACTCCACTGTGTTATGGTAGAAACGAGGTGGGGGCGGCAGAGGTGGCTGTGGGAGCACAGCGGAAGCCCCGTAGGGCACTTAGAACATTGCATGTAGTAAGTGCATTTATGCCATCATGATGTGGCTGAGGAAGGTCTTGGAGGTCCCAGCTGGAGTTTGGGCAAGGAGGCTTACGCAGGAGGGTGACTGTTCAAATTAATAAATGTTTGAGGGCTTGGTCAGCGCCCGTCCATGTTGGAGATGACAGATGACAGGCAGAGAGACGTCACCTTCTAGATACTGGCCTGTGACACATTATCAACATAGTGACACAGCTGGGGGTGCTTAATGCATGTCTGTGTTGATAAGGGTGGTGTGTCCTGATTGTATTTTTGCTGTAAAAACAGAAAAAAGAGAGAGAAAAAAAAAAGGTTGGTGTGACACTGACTGCCCCCAATCATCTTGCAATATGACAGTCACCTTCTAGCTTCCAGGAGGAGGCTAAGTGGGTCCAGAGGCCACTCTGAAGTAGCTATGCTTTGAGAAAGAGAAGGACAGGGGAATCACGAGTTAAACCTTGGACAGCAAGTCCCCCTCCTCCCAGCTCAGAGTCCAGTCCTGGACAGAGTGACCCACTGACCCTTGTCCCCAGGGAGGGGGGTTGGCAGGTGGAGGAGGCAGTTCTGGAGTTACCATGGCAACAATGGGAGGGTCAGAGACTCCCTCAACCCCCCAGCGCTTGAGAAATTCTGGGTAGGAGCTGAGGTCCAGACAGAGTGTGGGACCGAGAAGAGAAAGAGACACACAGCCTGTTAGGGGCCTGGTGGCATTTGAGAGTTTCTGCACGTCGGACTGGGGATGGTTATTATAATTAATCATGCATATCATTTATCATGGAATTATATACATTCTCATTATTAATAAACAACAGGACTATTTTTGTACCACTGTATCCTAAACCTTTCCCTGCATGAATAGTTCCTTGCAAGGGTCCTCTGAGATCGGGGGTGGTGAGAGTGGGGTGGTCAAGCTATCCTTGCCCATTTTACAGGTGAGGAAACTGAGGCTGAGAGAGGCAATACCACATTTAGAAAGGACTTTAGTCTCACCAGTCATGGTCGCTGCTCAGTTCCCCTCCCAAGACTCTCAACCCCTGCCCAAACTCTTCTCAGGTGCAAAGGGGAAACAGAGGCAAAGTGCTGGGCTCTGAGTGGTTTCCACACTGCTCAGCGATCTTGGCCAAGAGAGGGGTGTTCAAGAGGGGTACTGCCTCTGGGAGCCCCTTGAAGCCCCTGCCTTCTCCCCACAGGCCCATGGCGGAGAGCTCCCTCTACCGGCAGCGGCTAGAAGTCATCGCCGTAAGTGACGCCCTCCCCGTGCCCTGGGCACCCCAAAGTCTGCCCCATGCTCCCCCCTTGTCTCTCCGTCATCCCTGCATAGAGTACCCTCAGCTCCAGCCTCGTCCAGAGCTCCGCACATCCATTCCCAGTCCCCTCTGTCCCCCAGCTCTTGTCTGGTCACTGCTACCCTCAGAATGGGAGACTGTGGCCCCGCATTTCCAGAACCTGCACCATCTGATGCCTCATTCCTGAACCCTAGCCTCCCAAACACCCCATGCCTGAGCCCCATCTCTCGGACAGCTGTTTATCAGAGGCTATCTCTCAAATCTGCCTACCTCGGAGCCCCCATCCTGAAAGTCCTCTCTTGGGGTGAGGACTTTCATCTCTGACTTCCTTGTCTCTCTAAACTCCCCCATCTCTGGGTCTCTACTACTCTGATCCTATCTCTGTCCCCCATCCTTCTCTCCTACATCTCCCTGCACCCCAACTTTCTGCACCCACTTCCATGCCCCATCTATCCATACCGCCACCTCTGTACCCCACATTTCTGACTCCCATATCTGCATCCCATCTCCCTGTTCCCCATCTCTACACCTCAGTATCTCTAGACCCCCATCTGCACCCCCATCTCAATAGCATTCTCCTTTTGATTGCCATCTCTGCACCCCATCTCTCTGGACACCCATGGCTACACCCCCATTTTGGACCCCATCTCACTGGCATCTTCCTTTTTATCCCCATCTATGGAACCCCATCTCACAGCACCCTATCTCCCTGTACCCCACATCTACACCCCATCTCTCTGTACCCCACCTCTCTATACCCCACTTCTGTACCCTCTCTCTCTGCACTCAACTTCTTTTTTTTTTTTTTTTTTTTTTTTTTTTTTTTTTTG
>NW_016107549.1:503595-517622 GCF_001604975.1 Cebus imitator
TTTTTGTATTTTTAGTAGAGATGGGGTTTCACCATGTTGACCAGGATGGTCTCGATCTCTTGACCTCGTGATCCACCCGCCTCGGCCTCCCAAAGTGCTAGGATTACAGGCGTGAGCCACCGCGCCTGGTGCACTCAACTTCTGTATCCCATCTATCTTCACCCCACTCCTGTACCCCATCTCTCTGCACCCCGACCTCTGAACACCATTTCTCCAGATTCCATCTCTACACTCCGGTTACTCTGGCCTCCCATGGCTGCACCCCCATTGCGGATCCCCATCTCTCCAGTACCCTCCCCCCACTTTTGTTTTTGAGACGGAGTCTCGCTCTGTCGCCCAGGCTGGAGTGCAGTGGTGCGATCTCCGCTCGCTGCAACCTCCGCCTCCCGGGTTCAAGCCATTCTCCTGCCTCAGCCTCCCCAGTAGCTGAGACTACAGGCGCGCGCCACCACGCCCAGCTAACTTTCGTATTTTTAGTAGAGCCAGCGTTTCACCATGTTGGCCAGGGTAGTTTAGAACTCCTGACCTCAAGCGATCTGTCCGCCTCGGCCTCCAGATGTCCGGTGATTACCGGCTCGAGCCGCCGCGCCCGGCCGCACCCTCCCTTTGATCCCCATTTTTCTGAACCTCATATCTTGGAGCTCCCCAGCTCTGCCCCTCCTTCGGATCGCTGTCCCAAGCCCCACCCCCTACACCCCCCATCCGCGGACCCCCATTGGGCGCGGGCGAGGCCTCCGCAGCATCCCGGGCGCGGCCGGCCCCGCCCCCGCCCCGCCCTCCCTGCCCCCAGTCCGCCCGCCGCTGAGTCAGCGTCTCCGCAGCCCCCTCCCCGCCCTGGGCGCAGACCCGCGCTGGGCCACCCCCGCCGGGCTCGCTGCCTCGGGAGCCCTGGGAGCTCCAGGGAGCCCCGCGGAGGAGGGAGGGGAAAGGGAGGGAAGAGGAGGTGGCAGAGGCCGCGCCCGGCCGGCGGGCAGCTCCGGGTCCTCTGTGCGCAGGAGAAGCGGCGGCTGCAGGAGGAGATCCGCGCCGCGCGCCGGGAGCTGGAGGAGGAGAAACTCCGCGTGGAGCGGCTCAAGGTTGGGGGCGGGCGGGGGCGCCTGCCTAGCCTGGGGCATGAAGTGGGGGGTGTCTTTGCAAGTCAATGTAGGGGATGATAGGAGCCTGTATCCAATTTTGGGGGGACAGCGGGCGGTTGGGGACATTGGTTCCAGCTTGGGCGCGGCGGGGGATGTCTTTCCTAGCCTGGGAGGGACGAAGTGGGGTGGTCTTGGGGACATTGGTTCCGTTTGGGGAAAAGTCTGGGACAGGGATGGTGGTTTGTCCCAATTTGAGCGAGATGGAGAGGAGCCCGAAGTCCCGCTTTGGGGTAGGGAGGGGCCAGTAGGGAGGGACATTGATTTCACTTTGGCAATGCCTGTTTCATTATGGAAGGGATATGGGAACATGGGGAGTCTGCCCACCTGCAGCGCTGGGGGCACTATGGCCCTGATGTATGTCACAGCTAGGTGGTTGTGAGGTGGTGGTAAGATACCTGCCCAGCCTGCAGCCATCGGGAGGGGACTTTACATGGAGCGGAGTAGTCTGTATGCCCAGCCCCGACTCCCTTCTCCTGACCAGAGGAAGACTCTCCGGGAACGCTGGCTAATGGACGGGGCAGCTGCAGAGCCAGAGCCGTCCGAGGACCCCACCTGGAAGGATCCCCAGTCACCGGAGGGCCAGGCTCAGGCCCGAATCCGGAACCTGGAAGACAGTTTATTCACGTGAGTGGAGACCCGCTAGCGCTGCCCGAACCCTGCCCTAGCTGGGTGAGATCCAGACCCTGGGCACATTCAAGGATGTGGTGGCTTGAGCCTGGGAGCCCAAGGAACCTGGGGGCCCAGCTCCTAGCAGCCCTCTCTCTTCCTCAGACTCCAGTCCCAGCTGCAGCTGTTGCAAAGTGCTTCCACAGGTGCCCAACACAAGCCCTCAGGCAGGCCCAGCTGGCGCAGACAGGTGAGGGGTGGGGATCGGGGAGTGGGATGGGGGTAGTGGCCAGCAGGCGTCAAAGCGGGACATGGAACGGAAGTGGAGCTTTCTCCAAGTGCAGCCTGGCCACCAGGTCTGCATTCGACCCACCACCCGCTGTCACTTTGCTCGGAGGTCTTGGGCAAGTCCATTTCCTTTCCCAGGCCTTAGTTTCCCCATCTCTAAAATGGGAATAACAGCAGTGCAAACCGTCCGGGCATGGTGGCTCATGCCTGTAATCCCAGCACTTTGGGAGGGCAAGCGGGTGGATACGAGGTCGGGAGTTCAAAACCAGCCTGGCCAATATGGCGAAACCCTGTCTCTACTAAAAATACAAAAATTAGCCGGGCATGGCGCCGTGTGCCTGTAATCCCAGCTACTCAGGAGGCTGAGGCAGAAGAATCACTTGAACCGGGAAGGCAGAGGCTGCAGTGAGCTGAAATCATGCCACTGCACTCCAGCCAGGGTGACATAGTGAGACTCCATCTCAAAAAATAAAAATAAAAAATAAACAGTACAAGAATTGCTGTTGGGAGGACTGGTGAGATCATAGCTTAGCACTAGGAACAGGAATAAGGAAAGGCTTTTTTTTCTTTTTCTTTTTTATTTTTTTTGAGGCAGAGTCTTACTCTGTCCCCCAGGCTGGAATGATCTTGGCTCACTGTAACCTCTTTCTTCCAGGTTCAGGTGATTCTCCTGCCTCAGCCTCCCGAGTAGCTGGGATCACAGGTGCCTGCCACCACGCCCAGCTGATTTTTGTATTTTAAGCAGAGACGGGGTTTCACCATGTTGGCCAGGCTGGTCTCCAACTCTTGACCTCAAGTGATCCACTTGCCTCGGCCTCCCTAAGTGCTGGGTTGACAGATGTGTGCCACCGTGCCCGGCCAGGAGAGTTTTGATGTATGGTTACTAATACAGCCAGATGAGAAATGCAGAACATGTGGGCAGGCTGAACACGGCGGCTCACGCCTGTAATCCCAGCACTTTGGGAGGCCAAGGTGGATAGATCACTTAAGGTCAGGAGTTGGAGAACAGCCTGGCCAACATGGCGAAACCCTGTCTATACTAAAAACACAAAAAAATTAGCCCGGTGTGGTGGCATGTCCCTCTAGTCCCAGCTACTGGGGAGGCTGAGGCAGAAGAATCACTTGAACCCTAGAGACAGAGACACAAAAAATTAGCCAGGCGTGGTGGCAGGCGAATGTAATCCCAGGTACTCGGGAGGCTGAGGCAGGGGAATCGCTTGAACCGGGAGGCAGAGGTTGCAGTGAGCCGAGATCACACCACTGCACTCCAGCCTGGATGACACAGCGAGACTCTGTCTCAAAAAAACAAAAACAAAAACAAAGTATGCCAAGCATGGTGGCTCACGCCTGTAATCCCAGTACTTTGGGAGGCTGAGGCAGGTGGATCACGAGGTTAGGAGTTCAAGACCAGCCTGGCCAACATGGTGAAACCCCATCTCTACTAAAAATACAAAAATTAGCTGGACATGGTGGTGCATGTCTGTAGTCCCAGCTACTCAGGAGGCTGAGGCAGGAGAATCACTTGAACCTGGGAGGCGGAGGTTGCAGAGCCGAGAAGGCGCCACCGCACTCCAGCCTGGGCGACACAGCAAGACTCCGTCTCAAAAAAAAATTAATTTGTATTTATGTTTATTGGAATGTAAGTGCCAATGGCAAAAGGCTTAAGTGTCCCTTGTCCATATAACATCAGTAACTGGCAAAGTAGGCCCCTAATACAGGAGACTGGCTATGTGAATGCAGTATTGTTAAGCACTGACTGTGCAAGGCCCTGGAACATAGGGTGAGAGGGCGGAGGTGCAATGTGGAGTTTGATCCTGAAGGTAACAGGGAGCCATCGAGGGTATTTGGGGGTGGCGGGGTGGGGCCTGGCATGCAGGGAGGTTGAGGGTGGGGATGAGGGCCAGCCTGACCTTGTCTCCGCCCTGCCTGCAGGGTCACCGTCCTCTCTCCCAGCCCATCATCGAGGCAGGTTCCGCAGGTAAGTGTGGGAGCCTCTAGGTCTGGGGACCAGGTCACCCCAGAGCCTGGGTGTGAGCAGGTGACCCCAAGGGAGCGTGGATGGGAGTCCTCTTGTTCCCTCTTCACCCTGTCTTCCCTTTTGTCCTCTCCCCTCTGCCTCTGACTCCCCAGGCCAGACTGATCTGAACAAGAGAACCTCCCTGCCGGCCGGAATAGTGGGCACGCCGCCAGAGTCCCCCTCTGAGCCCAGGGAGGATGTCGTGGGGTTTCTGCCAGCCGCAAGGCAGGTCCCCAGGGCAACAGGGGACTCCTCAGAAGCCAATGGCCCCTGTCCCGGCCTGAGCCTCCCTCCAGAGCAGGGGCCAGGTCAGAGGGCAGCGCCATCCCAAGGGCAGGTGGCCGAGGCCAAAGGAGGGGGCGTGGTGAGTGTGGTGTGGGAGGGGCCGAGGGCCACGGAGGACTGTGCCACAGGGGCCACGGGCCCTGAGCTGGAGGCTAAGGTGGAGGAAGTGGTGCTGGAAGCCATCGGAGACAGGAAGAGAGCTGGCAGCCTGGAGCTCCCAGGCTGGGTGAAGGAGGACAGGGGCGTTGTGGAGGTGGTCTGGGAGGGGGTGGGCGGCAGCGACACAGAGGCCATGGGGGAGGTAGGCAGGGTCCCCGAGGCCATGCAGACCAGCTTGCCTAGGCTTCAGGAGAGATTAGAGGCAGCAGCTTCCAGAAAAGGGGAAGATGTTCCCAAGGGCAGCCCTGAGGGTGATGGGCCGGGGGGCTCCGGAGGAGAGGAGGGGTCTTTCATTTGGGTGGAGAGAGTGACTCTGAGCGAGGAGTGGGAGGAGCTGCTGGTGGAAGGGTTGGAAGGGCCCGTGGTGGCAGGGAGGGAAGGAAGCAATGAGAGTCTGTCGGGGGCTCAGGGGGCTGTGACGGGAGGAGGCGAGGAGTCCTGGGAGGCAGAGGAGAGGGAAGCAGAAGAATCCATGGGCATAGCAGGTGAGGAAAAGCCAGGGGCACAGAGGGAGGGGGTGGAGATGTCGCCGGCGGTGGAGAGGAAAGGGGAGGGGTGGAAGTTGGAGCTGGAGAGCAGAGGAGGTGCAGAAAAGCTGGGGACAGAGAGGGAGGGAGTGGAGGGACCACTGGGCATAGAGAGAAAAGAAGTTGAGGGAGATTGGAGGGCAGAGAAGGAAGGAGGTGAGGAAGAGCGAAGGGCAGAGAAGGAGGAGGCAGAAGAACCACGGGGAGTAGAGAAGAAAGGAGGTGAGGAAGAGCCGGAGGCAAGTGAAGAACCACTGCAGGCGGAGAGAAGGGGAGGAGAGGAACCATTGGAGGCAGAGAGAAGAGGAGAGGAGGGACCACTGGAGGCAGAGAAGACCCAGGGGGCCAAGGAAGGTCTGAGTCTAGAACGACAGGAGTCCAGGGAAGGAAGTGAATCCCAGGCAGAGGAGGGGAGTGAGGCAGGGACTCCCCTTGAGGCTAACACGGAGACACAGCCAGAGGAGGAAGGACCCCAGCCTCAGGAGAAGCCTGTAGGAGCCCTGGAGGAGGAAGTGAAGCCCCAAACCGCTGCTGAGGGCCAAGTCCCCTTGGGGGATGCCACACCCCTTCTGGCCGAGACCCCAGCCCCAGAGCAGCACGCCGAATGCCAGCCACTGCTTCGGGGGGAGGGGCCCAGCGCCAACCCCAGTGCCCACCCTGTGCCCACCTATGCGCTTGCCCGGCAGCCTGAGGCACCTGCCCCCACCGAGGGTGAAGAGGCCAGTGGCCCTAAGCAAAAGACGTGCCAGTGTTGTGCGGTCATGTGAGCCCGTGCCCCTCCACCCCACGTCCAGCTCCTCTCTCAGCTACCTCGGCCTCTTGGCACCCAGAAGAGGATCCCAGGCACAGACAGGGCACCACAGGACTGGCCATGGCACCTGGGAGCCAGCTAGCCCGAACGTCCACTTACACCTGGGCTTCCAGACCCCTCGCCCATTGCCTGTGACCCTGGCCTCCTTCTGCGATGAAGCCTTTATACTTGAAAATAAAAGGCGAAAGCACTCAGACAGCTTGAACGTGTGTGTAGTCAGCACAGAATCACTGCATCATCTCCTGGTGGGAAATTTGAGGGCTAAACCCTGCTACAGTGAAAGAATATGAATCAGTGAGTGTATAGATTGAGTTGCTATAACAAAAAAGACCTCAAAGCTACAGTAGCTATAAAAATATAAAAGTTTATTTTTCTCAGTGGTTCTGATCCATGTGGTGATTCAGGATTCAGGTTCCTTTCTATTTCTTCCCCCACCTTCCCCTTGGGTATGGCCAAAACTGGATCATAGGCATGTGTTATGTTCCAGCTCATAGGGAAGGAAAAGGTACGGGGGAGCCCCACCCAGACCCTGTGTTGGTACATGTCACTTCTGACCACATTCTGTTGTCAAGAACTCAGTCCATGCACCTCGCTGCAAGGGAGCTGAGATGGTGCCCAAATGTGGGGCACCGCCTTTTCTTTTTTTTCTATTTACCTTTCTTTTCTTTCTTTTTTTTTTGCTTTTATTTATTATTTATTTTTGAGATAGAGTCTCATTTTGTCACCCAGCCTGGAGTGCAGTGGTGCACACCACAGCTCTCTGCAGCCTCAGAATCCTGGGCTCAAATGATCCTCCTGCCTCAGCCTCCAAAGTAGCTGGGACTACAGGTGCATGCCACCATGCCCAGCTAATTGTTTTTGTTTTTGATGTTTTGTTTTTGTAGAGAGGGGTCTCACTATGTTGCCCAGGCTGTGTCTCGAACTCCTGGACTTAAGCGATCCTTCCACCTTGGCCTGCCAAAGTGCTGGGATTACAGGCTTGAGCTACGGTGCTGGGCTCCAAATGCAGTTCTGTTACAGCAGAACAGATTTTGGCAGGCAGCTGCCACTCTCAAATTTCATGTATTTTCCTTTGCTCCATCTTCCATCCATGTCTTCCCCAGGGGGGCGAAGCCCTTCTCTGTAGGAGTCCTTCAGTCCCAGCTCTGCTTGGCTGGGTGTCCTCAGTCAAGTGACTCAGCCTCTCTGAGCCCTCCATGTCTTCATCCATCAAGAGGGCTAATCCAGGACTGGGGTGCAGCCTGCATGAGCACCCCTCTGGCCTGGCTGGCAGCCCCCAGCCAGAGGTGAGGTTCAGGCCAGAACCTGCTGCCTGAGGGGCCCCAGAAGCCCAAGCTCCTCGGGTGTGGGCAGGAAGTGCTTCTCATACCCAGAGTCAAGCGGGGCGGTGGCCCGGGGCTGCTGGGGGGACTCCATAACCGGCGGTGGTGGCTCCATCTCCTCCACTTCCAGTATGGGGAAGTCCCTAAGGGGCTGGGCCTCAGGGACTTGCTGGGAAGAGAAGAACCTATAATCCTGCCCCAGCCACCCCTGCCCACGCCTCACCCCTCCCTACTGCTCCAGGACTCCCCGATCTCTGCTCTGACGAGCCGGCCGCTGGACTCACCTCTATGTGGGGCTGGCCTGAACTGCTGTTGGCAGGATCAGGAACCTTCTCCCAGACCCAGCGGGGCAGCATCTTATGCCGTAGGTGGTGGCACCTGGCAAGCCGGGAGGAGTCAGAGCAGCGGATCCAGGTGGCCAGATGCCCCAGCCCAGGGTGCAGGGGCCATGAATGTGACTGAGCCCCGAGGCCTCCCTTCAAGCCCCATGGAAGCTCAGCAAGATGGCCAGTTGCCTTCCCCACATGGGCAGAGATGTACGCATCTGACAGCCTCACCTTCCAGAGGTGGCCAGCCTCAGGCCACAGCCCATCAGGAACAAGGCCCACAAGAACAGGAGGCCCGGCAGAACTTTCCACCTCAGGGTGTTATCTGGTAGGGTAGGAAAGAGATCATTCTTAATTTTTTTATTTGATTTGATTTTGTTTTTGAGATGGAGTCTCGCTCTGTCGCCAGGGTAGAGTGCAGTGGCGTGATCTCGGCTCACTGCAACCTCTGCCTCCCGGGTTCAAGTGATTCTCCTGCCTCAGCCTCCCAAGTAGCTGGGGTTATAGACACATGCCACCACACCCAGCTAATTTTTGTATTTTTAGTAGAGACGGGGTTTCACCATGTTGGCCAGGCTGGTCTCAAACTCCTGACCTCGTGATCCGCCCGCCTTGGCCTCCCAAAGTGCTGGGATTACAGGAGTGAGCCACCACACCTGGCCAAGAGATAATTCTTAATTTTTTATTTTATTGTATTTATTTTATTTTTATTTTTGAGACCAAGTCTTGCTCTGTCGCCCAGGCTGGAGTGCAGTGGCACGATCTTGGCTCACTGCAACCTCCGCCTCCCGGGTTCAAGCAATTCTCTTGTCTCAGCCTCCCAAGTAGTTGGGATTACAGCCGCATGCCACCACACCTGGCTAATTTTTGTGTTTTTAGTAGAGACAGGGTTTTGCCATGTTGGCCAGGCTGGTCTCAAACTACTGACCTCTAGTGAGCCACCCACCCCAGCCTCCCAAAATGCTGAGATTATAGGTGTGAGCCAGTTCTTATCTTTTTTTAAAGGCAGTGTCTTGCTATGTTGCCTAGACTGGAGGGCAGTGGTGTAATCAGCCTACTGCAGCCTCCAACTCCTGGGCTCCAGCGATCCTTGAGCCTCAGCCTCTCCAGGAGCTGGGACCGCAGGCGTGTGCTGCCACATCCAGCTAATGTTATTTTTTGTAGAGATGGGGTTTCACTATGTTGTCCAGGCTGGTCTTGAACTCCTGGGCTCAAGTGATCCACCTGCCTCAGCCTCTCAGAGTGTTAGGATTACAGGCGTGAGCCACTGTGCCCCGCTTCCATGTAATGAATCCAGACGCTACCTCTACCCCCGTGGAGCCCACCCCCTCCCTGTGGCAACCCCATCCCAACCCCCCTACCTGGTAGGTGAAGCCGGAGGATGGGACCAGGAGGGCCTTGTCCAGCGATGGTGGATGCCGTCACCCACAGCTCACAGGGACCCCAAGGAAGGTCAGGCAGGGTGACACTCTGTGTGTTGCAACTCACTGGAGAACACAAAGAAGTTGGGGAGGTGGTCAAGCCTACCCCAGGGCCTTTGCACGTGCTCTTCCCACTATCTGCAATGCAGCATTCTCTTCCAGGTATCTGCATAGGTCCCGCCTCATTTTTTTTTTTTTTTTTTTGGGGATGGAGTTTCAGCTTACCGTGATCTCAGGTTACCACAGCCTCCACCTCTGGGTTCAAGTGATTCTCCTGCCTCGGCCTCACGAGTAGCTGGGATTACAGGTATGAGCCACCACGCCCGGCCCCTTGCTTCATTCTCTACTCAGCACTATCACCATCTCATACACTGCTTAGATATTATTTTGTTTTGTTTTTTGTTTTTGTTTTTAGACAGTCTCACTCTGTCGCCCAGGCTGGCGTGCAGCGGGACAATCTCGGCTCACTGCAACCTCCACCTCCCAGGTTCAAGCAATTCTAGTGCCTCAGCTTCCCTAGTAGCTGGATTACAGGTCTGCACCACCATGCCTGGCCAATTTTTATATTTTTAGTAGAGATGGGGTTTCACCATCTTGGCCAGGCTGGTCTGGAACTCCTAATCTCAAGTGATCTTCCCGCCTTGGCCTCTCAAAGTGCTGAGATTACAAGCGTGACCCACCATGACCAGCCTTCTATATATATATTTTAAATAATATATAAATATCGGCCAGGCGTGGTGGCTCACGCCTGTAATCCAAGCACTTTGGAGGCCAAGGCGGGCGGATCACCTGAGGTTGGGAGTTCAAGACCGGCCTGACCAACATGGTGAAACCCCATCTTTAAAAAAAATAAATAAAATAAAATAATAATAATAATATATAAATTTTGTAGATATATATGTACGTATATATATAACTTTTAACTTAGTGACATGTAAAATTTTGCAAGGTACAATCAAGGCAAGGTAATTATGTTAAACACAAGTCTATCAGACAGAAAAACTGAAGTACTGATGTATTTAGGGGTGAAATGACACCAAAGACTCTAAGGAAAAAATATATATGCCAGATAAATTTAAACAAGATTAGCAAAATAGACCAGGTGCAGTGGCTCACGCCTGTAATCCCAGCACTTTGAGAGGCTGAGCCGGACGGACCACCTGAGCTCAGGAGTTCGAGACCAGCCTGGCCAACATGATGAAACCCTGTCTCTACTAAAATACAAAAATTCGCCTGGTGTGGTGGCAGGTGCCTATAATCCCAGCTAATCGGGAGGCTGAGACAGGAGAATCACTCGGACCCGGGAGGCAGAGTTTGTAGTGAACTGAGATCATGCCACTGCACTCCAGCCTGGGTACAGAGTGAGAATCCATTTCAAAAAAAAAAAAAAAAAAAGGAACCATACCATGGAGTTTTGTCATCCTTTTATCTTTTTCACTAATAAAATATGACAAGCATCTTTCTATGCCAATAAATATAGATTGGCGTCTTCATTTTTAATGGTCAAATGAGACTCCATTACACTGACAGCCAAGAAGGCATTGATGACACCATGTATGGTCCCTGGGCCAAAGAGGCCCACGTGGGGACAAGGCGGGGGGCTGACTGATGGGTGGGTCTTGTGGGGGCTGGGAGGACAGGCTGGCAGGCAGGGAAGCTCACCATTCATGCAGACGGAGGGGTGGTTTCCACTCCGTGAACACAGGGTGTAATGGGTGAGGTGGCCCCGAAGCTGGTGCCTTGGGACTTCTCCCCATGCTATGACAGGGGTCCCTGGAGGGGCATCTTGGAGTCGCCAAAGTGTTGGCCCTACTAGGGGTGCTGAGGAGGAAGGCAGTAGGTCAAGGTTGGCCTGGGTTCCAGGAGCCCCCCATCCTCCAGCCCCACTTCTTACCTAGTTCCTCTCTGAACCCCCAGACGGGGGGTGCAGAGGCCAAGCCGGAAGCAGAGACTGCGGTCACAGTGATTCGATAGGGGACCCCGACCGTGAAATTCCCTGAGTGACAAAGGAAAAAAGACCAGTTAGAGTTGGCTCTCCTTCCCCTGCTCATTTCCTACTTGCTAGGTGTCTTCATGGGGGTCCCCAGAAGGACACCCTCAGATAAGGATTTGAGTGTCAGTCATTTATCTGGGAGGTAATCCCAGAAAATCCCAATTGGGCAGTAGGGGAGTGAAATGGGGAAGAAACAAATTCTCACTGTGGACAACTGCATCCCCTGAGATGCAGTCCCACAGGGGACCTCTTGGGGACAGCAGAGAGCAGGCATTGTAGAGTCAGCCCAGCTCAGGAGGAGGGAGCTGGGGTATTTATCCACCAAGCCTCATTACTTATGGTGGAGGGCTGCTTCTGAGGGCCCTTAACTTTTCAGTATTTCCATCTTGCTTCTCCAGCAGGAAAATGCCTCAGTGACCAGAAAAAGCCCTCAGGCTGGGAAACATAAGTGTGGGCAGCTGGAAGGGGCCTTGGGGCTCTGAGGTGGTCAAACATATGAGCAGGCAATTGACAGCACCTGCCTTGGTAGCTGAGGCTGCTGCAATCCCTCCTCTGATTGGAGATTGAATCCTATGGCATCGACGTACCCTTCCCCAACTAGGAATTTTCCATAACTGGGCCTTGACTTCTTTTTTTTTGGCGGGGGGGGGGGCCTTGACTTCTTTGCCTCATATAGCCTTGTGGGTCTTGGGATTGTGTCCTAAATTTGTCATCGAATATCTTCTCAGCTCTTCCAAGTCCTTTTATTTATTTATTTATTTATTTATTTATTTATAAGGATTTCTTGCCAGGTACAGTAGCTCATGCCTGTCATTCCAGCACTTTGGGAGGCCAAGGCAGGCGGATTGCCTGAGCTCAGGAGTTCAAGAACAGCCTGGGCAACATGGAGAAATCCCACCTCTACAAAAAATACAAAAACTAGTGGGGCTTCGTGGTGCATGCCTGTAATCCCAGTTCCTTGGGGCCCTGAGGTGGGAGAACTGTAAGCCATGGAGGTTGAGGCTGCAGTCAGCTGAGATCACGCACTGTCCTCCAGCCTGGGTGACAGTGAGACCCTGTCTCAAAAAAAAAAAAAAAAAAAAAAAAAAAAAAAGGGCTGGGCCCAGTGGTTCATGCCTGTAATCCCATCATTTTGGGAGGCTGAGACAGGTGGATTATTTAAGGTCATGAGTTTGAGACCAGCCTGGCCAACATAGTGAAACCCCGCCTCTACTAAAAATACAAAAATTAGCCAGGCGTGGTGGCAGGCACCTGTGACCCTGGAGGTTGAGCCACGAGATTTGCTTGAACCCCAGAGGCGAAGGCTATAGTGAGCTGAGATCTCACCACTGCACTCCAGCGTAGGTGACAGAGCCAGCCTCCGTCTCAAAGAAAAAAAAATAAAGAAGGCTGGGCGAGGTGGTTCATGCTTGTAATCACAGCACTTTGGGAGGCCAAGGCAAGCAGATCACTTGAGGTCAGGAGATGGAGACCAGCCTAGCCAACATGGTGAAACCCAGTCTCTACTAAAAAAAAAAAAAAAAAAATACAAGAATTAGTCGGGCGTGGTGGCATGCTCCTGTAGTCCCAGCTACTCAGGAAGCTGAGTCACGAGAATCACTTGAACCCAGGAGGCAGAGGTTGCAGTGAGCCGAGATCACACCACTGCCCTCCCGGAGGCGGAGGTTGCAGTGAGCCGAGATCATGCCACTGCACTCCAGCCTGGGCCACAGAGTGGGATCCTCCAAAAAGCAAACAAAAGTCTTGTGTGAATTTACACTACTTTATTATTTATTGATTTATTTACTTATTTATTGAGACTGAGTCTCACTCTGTCATCCAGGCTGGAGTGCAATGGTGTAATCTCCGCTCGCTGCAACCTCCACCTCCCAAGTAGCTGGGCCTACAGGCATGCGCCACCACACCCCGCTAATTTTTGTACTTTTAGTAGAGATGGGGTTTCACCATATTGGCCAGTCTGGTCTCAAACACCTGATCTCAGGTGATCTGCCCACCTCAGCCTCCCAAAGTGCTGGGATTACAGGCGTGAGCCACGAAGCCATCACCTTACTTTAATCATAACACTCCCTCTCTCTTTTTTTTTTTGAGATGGAGTCTCGCTCCTGTCGCCTTGGCTCAAGCCATTCTCCTTCTTCAGCCTCTCCAGTAGCGGGGATTACAGGCATGCGCCACCATGCCCAGCTAATTTTTGTATTTATTTATTTATTTATTTATTTTAGAGACAGGGTTTCACCATATTGGTCAGGCTGGTCTCAAACTCCTGACCTCAGGTGATCCACCTGCCTCGGCCTCCCAAAGTGCTGGGATTACAGGCGTGAGCCAACGCGCCCGGCCTAATTTTCATATTTTTAGTAGAGACGGGGTTTCGCCATATTGGCCAGGCTGCTCTTGAACTCCTGACCTCAGGTGATCCACCCGCCTCAGCCTCCCAAAGTGCTGGGGTCATAGGCGTGAGCCACCGTGCCCAGCCACACTCCCTCTTACAAATCCACCCATCCATCTCCTGTTCTTTAACAGCTGTGATGGAAACCCAGGTGACCCCAGGCCTCACCTGGTAGCAGAGCACTGAGGTTCCCAGGGGGAAGCCAGACCCAGTTGAGTTTCTCTAGGGGGTCCCCATCTCCAGCCCAGTCCACTACGTGCTCCTGTGGCTCCCCAGGCCCTGGCTGCCAGGTCACCAGTAGCTCCGTGCTCCCAGCAATGCTGCTGACGGCCACGCTGTGGGGGGCAGAGGCTGAATCTGGAGGGTAGAGAGAAGACGTCTCAGCTGCCCACTCAGGAAGGCACCTCCCACCCTCCAGGGCGCCGAGCGGAGGGAGGCCACAGTCTCTTACCCAAGCAGACCAGAGAGAGCTTGGTGAGAGGCTCCCAGCTTGTGGCGTTGACAGCAGACACCCTGGCCCACTCTGCCCCGCTGGGAATAGAGGAATTGCAGCAGGTAATTCCTTCCAGACTCAGCTCATGCCCTCCAACCCAGAACCAGACTTTGTAGCTCACCTGTACACAGGGCCCTGGGGGCTGAGGGAGGAAGGGAAAAAGGAGTTAATGTGTCCCATTAATCAGGCACATACGTGTGTCTCCCTGAGGTCACCTGATAAACCACCAGTCAGTTACGTTTTTTTTTTTTTTTTTTTTT
>NW_016107549.1:519689-524770 GCF_001604975.1 Cebus imitator
CTCTTGTTGTCCAAGCTGGAGTGCAGTGGCGTGATCTTGGCTCACTGTAACCTCCGCCTCCCGGGTTCAAGCAATTCTCCTGCCTCAGCCTCCCAAGTAGCTGGGATTACAGGCACGTACCACCACACCTGGCTAATTTTTGTACTTTTAGTAGAGACAGGTTTCACCATGTTGGCCAGGCTGGTCTCGAACTCCTGAGCTCAAGTGATCTACCCACAGCGGCCTCCCAGAGTGCTGGAATTACAAGCGTGAGCCACCTTGCCTGGCCTTATGTCAGTGTTATTTAGGGGTTTCCTGACACGTACAGAGACATGTAGCTGGTCCCTGAGGCTCACCTTCCATAGAAGCAAGGGTTCCTCTCCTCCAGGCGTCCCACAGAGGCTCCCTGATACCCACACATCTTTTGGAGCTGGCAAGGTTGAGGAAACGGGAGAACAAATGAGCAGGACAAGATTGGACAGACTTCCGGGGGTAGGAGGGACGCGGATCGAGGGCCAGCCCGGACATCCTCACCAGAAGGCGGTGTCTGGAAGGACAAAATGGGGCTCCACTCGCCCCACAAAAAATCCTCTTGTTTCTCCATTCGGCAGCGGCCGTGCACTTTGTAGCCAGTGGCTAGCTCCAAATCTTGGATCTCAAGAGGGGCCAGGGGCACCGTCTTCAGCTCTGGTTCCAGCTAGGGGAGAGACAGGCGAGCGTGGCAGGGCCAGGGCCTGAGTCAAGGGTACTTGAACTTAACTTTTTTGTTGTTTTATTTTCGGTTTTGGTTTTGAGACAGTCTTCTTCTGTGGCCCAGGCTGGAGTGCAGTGGTTCAATCTTGACTCACTGCAACCTTCACCTCCCGGGTTCAAGTGATTCTCCCACCTCAGCCTCCTGAGTAGCTGGGATTATAGGCACACACCACCACACCTGGCTAATTTTTGTTTTGTTTTGTTTTTTGAGATGGAGTCTTGCTCTGTCGCCCAGGCTGGAGTGCAGTGGTTCAATCTTGACTCACTGCAACCTTCACCTCCCGGGTTCAAGTGATTCTCCCACCTCAGCCTCCTGAGTAGCTGGGATTATAGGCACACACCACCACACCTGGCTAATTTTTGTTTTGTTTTGTTTTTTGAGATGGAGTCTTGCTCTGTCGCCCAGGCTGGAGTGCAGTGGTGTGATCTCGGCTCACTGCTGAAACCTCTGCCTTCCAGGTTCAAGCGAGTCTCCTGCCTCAGCCTCCTGAATAGCTGGGACTACAGGCACGCGCCACCATGCCCGGCTACATTTTTTTGTATTTTTAGTAGAGGCGGGGCTTCGCCATGCTGACCACGATGGTCTCGATCTCCTGGCCTTGTGATACACCTGCCTCAGCCCCCAAAGTGCTGAGAGTACAGGCCCTCAGCCTCCCAAGTAGCTGGGATTACAGGCGCCCGTCACCATGCCCGGCTAACTTCTGTATTTTTAGTAGAGACAGTGTTTCACCATGTTAGCCAGGCTGGTCTCAAACTCCTGACCTCAGGTAATCCGCCCACCTTGGCCTCCCAAAGAACCTGGGAGGTGGAGGTTGCACTGAGTTGAGATCGCACTGCTGCACTCCATCCTGGGTGACAGAGCAAGGCTCCATCTCAAAAAAAAAAAAAAGTGTAAAGTCTGGTACCCCATATCCTTCTGGGGTCTCCTTGCTCTGAACTTGTCTTCCACTTCCCTGCTGTGTGACCTTGGGAAAACTGCTTAACTCCTCTGAGGTTGACCTTTCCCAACTGTGAAATAGATATATATATATATATTTTTGAGACAGAATCTTGCTCTGTCATTCAGGCTAGAGTGCAATGGCGCGATCTTGGCTCACTGCAACCTCCGCCTCCTGGGTTCAAGCGATTCTTCCTGCCTCAGACTTCCAAGTAGCTGGGATTACTGGTGCCCAGCACCATGTCCGGCTAATTTTTGTATTTTTAGTGGATACCAGATTTTGCCATGTTGGCCAGGCTGGTCTCGAACTCCTGACCTCAGGTAATCCACCCACCTTGGTCTCCCAAAGTGCTGGGATTATGGGCGTGAGCCACCGCGCCTGGCCATGGGAGGAAGATTTGTAGCTGGACAAGAGGCGCATGCAGGCCTTTTGTGCGGCATGCAGACAGAACCCAGGGGCAGACACAGAATGAGTCCTGGGCTGGGTCTCTGATCCTGGGATGATGCCTCAGTCCCTGCCCAGGATAGGATGGGGAGAAGAGGACCGCAGCACTCACCAGGGTCCAGGCCACCTCCTGGCATCTTCGGTAGTGGAACTGGCAGATCAGAACCTTATGAGATGGCCACGTAGGTGGGGTCCAATGGATTGTGGCCTCCAGGGGGTCATCCTCAGAAAAGTCCACATCAGGACCCAGCCGGGGGGCGTTTGGCTTCACTGGGAAAGGGGAGACCAGGGTGTAGTGAGCCACGCCCTCCAAGATCACCCACCCCACATAGAGCACCCCGCCATCCTGCCACATTACTTTGGGTTTCCAGGTTCACGAAGACGGGGGGCCAGAGAGGCTGGCCTGTCTTAGTCCCCCAGACAAGGAGTTTGTCAGACATGGTGAGCTGTTCCCGAGGAATGGACACCCAGCTCTGCCCGGCCGCCACTGCCACCGTCTGGGTTTTGTTGGAACGGCTGTGAGGAGAGAGGCAGGGATGAGACGTATGCTCGGCCAGTCCCGGGGCCGCGGATTACCACCCTTGAACCGACAGAGTGGCTGCAGCCTGCTCTGCTTGGGTTCAAATCCCACCTCTGCTGCTTCAGACCTGTGTGACCTTGAACAAGTAACTTATCTTCTCTGTGCCTCAGTTTCCTCATCTACAAAATGAGGGTAATAAAAGTAACTGCTCTTTTTCTTTCTTTTTTTTGAGACAGAGTCACCCAGGCTGGAGTGTAGCATGATCTCGGCTCACTGCAATCTCTGCCTCATGGGTTCAAGTGATCCTCCCACCTCATCCTCCCAAGTAGCTAGAATTACAGGTGTGTGCCACCATGCCTGACTAATTTTTTTGTATTTTTACTAGAGATGGGGTTCACCGTGTTGGCTAGGCTGGTCTTGAACTCCTGACTTCAAGTGATCCACACACCTTGGCCTCCCAAAGTGCTGGGATTACAGGTATGAACCACTGTACCCGGTCGTAACTGCTCTTTTCTCTCTCTCTCTCTCTCTCTCTCTCTCTCTCTCTCTGTTTCTCTCCTTCCTTACCCCTCCTCTTACCTCCCTCTCCTCCGTTTCCCTTATTTTCCTTCCACTCCTTCCCTTCCTCTCTTTCCCTTTCTCCCTCCCTCACTTCCTTCTTTCTTTTATTTTTTATTTTTATATTTTTTAATTGAGACAGAGTTTCACTCTTGTTGCCCAGGCAGGAGGTACACTGATGTGATCTCGGCTCACTGCAACCTCCGCTTCCCAGATTCAAGCGATTCTCCTGCCTCAGCCTCCCGAGTAGCTGGGATTACAGGCATGAGCCACCACGCCCAGCTAATTTTATATGTTTAGTAGATACGGAGGTTTCTCTATGTTGGTCAGGCTGGTCTTGAACTCGCGACCTCAGGTGATCCACCCGCTTGGCCTCCCAAAGTGCTGGGATTACAGGCCTGAGCCACCGTGCCTGGCCCTTTCCTTTCTTTCTTTCTTTCCTTTTTTTTTTTTTTTTTCAGAGACACGACCTCACTCTGTCACCCAGGCTGGACTGGAGCGGTGAGATCATTGAACTCCTGCAACCTTGAACTGCTGGGCTCAAGTGATTCTCCTACCTTAGCCTCCAGAGTAGCTGGGATAACAGGTGTGCATTACAATGTCCAGCTAATTTTTAAATTTTTTGTAGAAATGGGATCTTGCTATGTTGCCCAGGCTGGTCTCCTCTAATTCTTGGCCTCAAGCAATCACATACTGAGACTCCCATCTCTACAAAAAAATGTTTTAAGAATTAGCCAGGGGTGGTGGTGTGCACCTGTGATTCCAGCTACTTGAGAGGCTGGGGTGGGAGGATCAGTGGAGCCCAGGGGGTTGAGGCTGCAGTGAGTTGCAATCATGCCAGTGCCCTCCAGCCTGGGTGACAGAGTGAGACCCTGTCTCAACAACAACAACAAAACCATATGTGCGCATATACAGAAGGAGAAAGAGGCCGGCGCGGTGGCTCACGCTTGTAATCCCAGCACTTCAGGAGGCCAAAGCAGGTAGATCACCTGAGGTCAGGAATTCGAGACCAACCTGACCAATATATGATGAAACCTGACCAATATGATGAAACCCCGTCTCTACTAAAAATACAAAAATCAGCCAGGCATAGTGGCACACACCTGTAATCCCAGCTACTCGGGAGGCTGAGACAGAAGAATCGCTTGAACGCAGGAGGCGGAGTTTGCAGTGAGCCGAGATTGTGCCATTGCACTCCAGCCTGGAAAACTCTGTCTCAGAAGACAAAAGGAAATCCCGTCATTTCTAACAACGTGGATGGAACTGGAGAATATTATGTTACGTGAAATGAGACCCGGAAAGACGAACACTGCATGTTTTCACTGATACATGTGGAGTCTAAAACCTCTGAACTCCTCCTAGAAACAGAGTAAACTGGTGGTTACAGAGGCTGGGGGGAGAAGATGATGGTCAAAGAGCACAAAATCTCAGGCCGGGCATAGTGGCTTACACCTGTAATTCCAGCATTTTGGGAGGGCAAGGTGGGGGGATCACTTGAACCCAGGAGTTCGAGACTAGCCTGGGCAACTGAGCAAGACTCTGTCTCTGCCAAAAAAAAAATTTTACTTTTTAAATTATTCTTACTTTTTTTCCCTCCTCTTCCTCTTTCTTCTTTTTTATTTGAGACAGAGTTTCGCTCTTGTTGCCCAGGCTGGAGTGCAATGGCACGATCTCGGCTCACCACAACATCTGCCACCCAGGTTCAAGCGATTCTCCTGTCTCAGCCTCCTGAGTAGCTAGGACTACAGGCATGCGCCTGCACACCCGGCTAATTTTGTATTTTTAGTAGAAATGGGGTTTCACCATGTTGGTTAGTCTAGTCTTAAACTCCTGACCTCATGATCCGCCTGCCTCACCCTCCCAAAGTGCTGGGATTACAGGTGTGAGCC
>NW_016107549.1:525129-536196 GCF_001604975.1 Cebus imitator
TTTAGAGAGATGGGTCTCACTATGTTGCCCGGGCTAGTCTCCAACTCCTGGGCTCAAGCCATCCTCCCGCCTCAGCCTCCCAAGTTGCTGGGATTACAGACATGAGCTACCACTACAGGAAATTTTTTAAAATTAGCTGGTCATGGTGGCGCATGGCTGTAGTTCCAGCTACTGGGGAGGCCGAGGAGGGAAATGGCTTGAGGCCAGGAGTTTGAGGTTGCGGGGAACTATGATCGCACCACTGAACTCCAGCCTGGGTGACAGAGCAAGACCTCTTCTCTAAATAAATAAATCAATACATAAATCAATAAAACTAAAATAAAAATAGAAAGAGGGACCTTCTCTGACTCCCCCTCCCTGCACCAATTAAAACTAGGCCCCTGCCAGGTGCAGTGGCTCACACCTGTAATCCTAGCACTTTGGGAGGCCAAGGCGGGTGGATCACCTGAGGTCAGGGGTTCGAGACCAGCCTGACCAACATGGAGAAACCCCCATCTCTACTAAAAATACAAAATTAGGGGGAAGAGGCGGCAGGCAAGAAACAGCCAGGGAGATGGACGAGGAGATAAGGCTTTCAAACAGAAACAAAAAGAGGAGCAGAAGAAACTCGAGGATCTAAAATCGAAGACCGTGGGGAAGGGGCCCTTGGCCACAGGTGGAATTAAGAGATCTGGCAAAAAGTAAGTCGTTCCTGTGCCTGAGGAGACGGTGACCCTTTATTTCATCTGTAAACATCTGTGTTCCCTGCCACAACATCTTTTGCCACCGATAGCTGGAATCGTCTTGGAGGTATTGTACATTTAAGAATAAACTTTTGTTAAAAAAAAAAAAAAAAAAAAAAACTTAAGGCCAGGTGCGGTGGCTCATGCCTGTAATCCCGGCACTTTGGGAGGCCAAAGCAGGCAGATCACAAGGTCAAGAGATCGAGACCATCCTGGCCAACAACGTGAAACACCATCTCTACTAAAAATACAAAATATTAGCCGGGCGTGGTGGCGCGTGCCTGTAATCCCAGCTACTTGGGAGGCTGAGGCAGGAGAATCACTTGAACCCTGGAGGCAGAGGTTGTGGTGAGCTGAGATTGTGCCACGGCACTCCAGCCTGGGCAACAAGAGCAAACCTCCAAAAAAAAAAAATCTAGACCCCCCTCTGGAGGTGAATGGTAGCCAGGATAGCACCATGGGAACATACTTAATGCCACTGAACTGTACAGTTAAATATGGTTAACATCATAGATTTGGGCCATGCATGGTGACTTGCGCCTGTAATCCCAGCACTTTGGGAGGCCGAGGGAGGTGGAGCTCTTGAACCCAGGAGTTTGAGACCAGCTTGGGCAACATGGTAAAACCCCGTGTTTACTAAAAATATATAAAAACATTTGCTGGCTGTGGCGGTGCGTGCCTGTAGTCCCAGTTACTTGGGAGGCTGAGGTGGGAGGATCACCTGAGCCTGGGATGTCGAGGCTGCAGTGAGCTGTGATTGTCCCACTGCACTGCAGCCTGGTGACAGGAGTAAGAGTAAAACCCTGTGCCCACAGAAACTTTGGAAAGATCGTAAATTGTATGTTGTATGGTTTGTTTGTTTGAGTGTTGCTCTGTCACCCAGGCTGGAGTGCAGTGGCACAATCTCAGCTCTTTACAACCTCTGCCTCCTGGGTTCCAGCAATCTTCCTGCCTCAGCTTTCCGAATAGCTGGGAATGCAGGCGCTCGCCACCACGCCTGGCTAATGTCCGTATTTTTAGTAGAGATGGGGTTTCACCATGTTGGCCAGGCTGGTCTCCAACTCCTGACCTCAGGTGATCCACCAGACTCAGCCTCCCAAAGTGCTGGGATTACAGGCGTGAGCCACTGTGCCCAGCCTGTTGTGTATATTTTCACCACTATTATCAGAAATAATAATAATAATAAAACCCAGGACCTCTGTCTTCCATTCTTATCTTTTGTTGACTTAGCCCTTCACTTAGCCCAATTTGAAATTATGAGTTTGTGCTGGGTGCATTGGCTCACATCTATAATCCCAGCACTTTTGGAGGCCAAGGAGGGTGGATCACCCGAGGTCAGGAGTTAGAGACCAGCCTGATGAACATGGTGAAACCCCTTCTCCACAAAAACACAAAAACTAGCCAGGCATGATGGCACACCCCTGTAATCCCAGCTACTCCAGAAGCTGAGGCAGGAGAATCGCTTCAACCCAGGAGGTGGAGGTTGCAGTGAGCCGAGATTGTGCCATTGCACCCAAGCCTGGGCAACAGAGCGAGACTCCATCTCAAAAAAAAAAAGAAAAAGAAAAAAGAAAAAGAAATTATGAGTTTCCAGGTATGATTCATTATGAAGGAACACAGTCCTCGGACTGTGGGCCCCATGAGGGCAGGGCTTTCTGTTTATCCCTTTCATTGTGGCATCCCCAGCACCACACTGAATAATCTTTTCGCATGCTCAGAGAGGTTAGGTGAGTTGCCTAATGTCACACAGCAATAAAAAGCAGCTTCCCATTATGAAGCATTTTCTCCTTGCCAAGCACCTAACTCTTTGAATACTCAGACTCAACCTTCAGAGGCAGGTTCCATTATTACTTCCCTTTTTTAATTTTTTTGAGACAGAGTCTCAGCCTGTCATCCAGGTTGAAGTGCAGTGGCACCATCTTGGCTCACTGCAACCTCTGCCTCCTGGGTTCAAGTGATCTTCCCACCTCAGCCTCCCGAGCGGCTGGGATTACAAGCATGCACCAACACGCTGGCTAATTTTTGTATTTTTAGTAGAGATGGGGTTTCATGATGTTGGCCAGGCTGGTCTTGAACTCCTGACCTCAAGTAATGTGCCCACCTCGGGCTCCCAAAGTGCTGGGATTATAGGCGTGAGCCACCATGGCTGGCCTATTTCCCTTTATTTATATTGTATTTTATTTTTTTAAGAGACAGGCTCTCTAAAACTCTGAACTCTTGAGCTCCTGGGCTCAAACGATCCTCCCACCTCAGCCTCCCAAAATGCGGGGATGTCAGGCTCGAGCCACCTCACCTGGCCCTGTGATTGCCATTTAATAGAGAAATGAAAAGGAGACTCAAATAGGGAAAGTGACTTGCCCAGGGTGACACAGCGAAGAAATGAGGACCGGGCGCGGTGGCTCACACCTGTAATCCCAGCACTTTGGGAGGCTGAGGCGGATGGATCACCGGAGGTCAGGAGTTCAAGACTAGCTTGGCAAACATGGTGAAACCCTGTCTCTACTAATAATACAAAAAATTAACCAGGCCTGGTGGCGGGCACCTGTAGTCCCATGAGTGGCTGAGGCAGGAGAATCAGTTTGAACTGGGGGAGTGGAGGTTACAGTGAGCGCAGATCACGCCATTGCTCTCCAGCCTAAGTGACAGAGCTAGACTCCGTCTCAAAAAGAAAAAAAGAAATGAGGAGGGACACTAGAATTGAAGGGCTTCAGAGTATTGGGGGAGGGGGCAGACTCCTGTGACTTTTCTTTCTTTTTTCTTTGAGGCAGAGTCTTGCTCTGTCCCCCAGGCTGGAGTGCAGTGTGGGATCTTGGCTCACTGCAATCTCTGCCTTTCGGGTTGAAGTGATTTTCCAGCCTCAGCATCCTGATATAGGGGCCTCCCCCCCCCACCCCCGCTAATTTTTTGTGTGTACATTTTTAGTATAGACAAGGTTTCACCATGTTGGCCAGCCTTGACTCTTGGAAAGCAGCCTGGGACCTGCGCGGCCACCTCCAAAGCCTCAGTTTCCCCACATCGCCTCCCTGTACTCACTACTTTTGGCTCTGGAGGTGTAACTTGGAGGGGGCTCCCAGGTCCCCAAGAGGCTCCCATGAGCAGTTCAAGTCGCCGAAGGGCCCAACTCCGTGGCACTGCAGTGGCCCAGCGCTGCCTGGAGAGGGAGGCAGAGGGTCTCAGGGAAGGGGATCGAATTCCCCCCTTCTGCCTGCATACCCCAGAATTTGGACTTCTGACAGTTGCAAGGTCGGGGGGCGCTTAGGGAAAAGAGCAGCCAGCAGGAAGCGGGGCGCTAGGTACCCCTCCCTGGGCTCCAGGCAAAACCCCCCTTTACCCGTGCTCGCCACATCCTGTAACCACTCAGAGAGCTCCCCCACCCCGCCCTGGGGCTCCGGTTCGGAGCTGCCGCCCATTCCCCAGTGTCGCAGGGTCCCTACCGCGGGAGGAGCAGAGTGTCGCCTGCACCTCCGCTGCTCGCTCGGCAAACGGCGTGGCTCACCCTGGAGCATCGGCGCCTTCGCGGGAGCGCAGCGGCTGCGCCCGGGACACGAGCTCCCTCCAGCACTCACCCTGGGGACGCGTCCGCTGGAAAAGCACCCATAACAGAGGCAGCAGCGCCAGCTTGGACAGCGGCCATGGCCGGAAAGGGGCGCCTCTGCCTCCCCGCATGGCGCCCCCCGCGCGCCCCGAGTCCGGCCTAGCCCTGCCGGGCCCGCGCGACCGCGTTGCTCGGCTCCCAGCTCTGGGTACAGCGCCGGAGGCGGCGACGGGAAGCTGAGCCACCCCTGCAGGCCGCCTCCGCACCTTGTGCTCCGGGTCCCCGCCCCTTCCCCGCGACGGAAAGTCCCTGGCTGAGCCTACTGAGGGGGAGTGGAGAGGCGACCTGAGGCGTCTGGGGGTGGGGGACTCCGAGGAGGGAACCATGTACCGCGCGCTCAGTGAAATCTTTCCCACGCTCAACACCCACCCACACCCACACCCACGCACACACACTCTCTCTCTCTGCCAAAGGCTTGAAATTTTTATTATTGGAATTTGGGAAGATTCTCATGTGCCCAGAGCTCTCCTGGGGGGACCACATGCCACCTTTACTGGGGTCCATGGCCTTGGAACTCTGGCAAGGGAGTTGGAGGGAAAGAGGCTGGAAGGCAAGGAAAAGAAACGTGCAAAGGCGGGACTGAGACAGAGGCTTAATTTGAGCTGGCCAGGGGACAACGGCCATAGTTTGGACTGGGCAGGGGACAGGGGTCTCCCTGTGGCCCGTCTAGGTAGGGTAGGGACCCAGTTGTAGCAGTGGAGTGTGTAAGCCAGGCAAACACATGGTTTGGGCTGGGGAGAGGTCAGGGGTCAGGATAAGGGGCACAGCTTGCTCAGGGGACAGGGTCATGACAGGCTGGTCAAAGGGCAGGTGGGGTTGGGAGTCTGTGCCTGGCCATAGTGCCTGGCCTCTGTGACTTGCAGATGAATGAATGAATGTGTGAGGCTGGAAAGGCAGGTGCCCAGCCAGAAACCGGTCTAGTGGATGGCAGGACTGGGGCATTGGTCCTGGCGCCCATGACTGCCCAGCCCTCGAACTAGCAGAGGCTGCTGATTTCACTTTTGCTACAGCCCCACTTGCAGCAGCTGCTGGAAAGGCCAGCCAGGACATCTCGGCTGCCCCGAAGAGCCCGGGGGCTTCCTTGCCAGCTGGGTTGCATCCTGTAAAAGGCCTGGGGGGACTTGGTCAGGGTCAGCCACTTGCTGGACCCCACAGCCTCATCCAGCTCGTGTGCCAGATGGTCTCCATCAGCGTCTGCATCCGGGAAGCTGTCTCCTGCAAAAGATGCATAGTGAGTGCTCAGGGCTCAGCTGCCGCCACACCCACAGACCTAGCTCCTGGTCTAGCTCTGATCTGTGGCAGAACCATAGACAGAGTTCACAGACATAGTTCCGAGTTTTGATTCCACCCAGTCCTGGTGGAAGCAAAATCTGGCTGGATAGGCAGATTATTCAACCTTACTAAGTGTGACTTTCCTCTCCTGTCATTTATTTATGTAGTATTGTTTTTTGAGACGGAGTCTTATTCTGTCACCCAGGCTGGAGTGCAGTGGCATGATCTAGGCCCACTGCAACCGCTACCTCCTGGGGTTGAAGTGATTCTCCTGCCTCAGCCTCCTGAGTAGGTGGGATTACAGGCATCTGCCACCAGGCCCAGCTAATTTTTGTATTTTTAGTAGAGACAGGGTTCACCATGTTGGCCAGGCTGGTCTCAAACTCGTGACCTCAAGTTATCCACCTGCCTCAGCCTCCCAAAGTGCTGGGATTACAGGCGTGAGCCACTGCACCCAGCCTCCCTTACTCTTTATTAATTGAGGACCTGGTACATTTGACAGCTGGGCTGGCTGAGCATGAATCCAGCCTCTCCAAGCTATAATCGTTAGGAAGTGAATTTACTTCTTGGAGCCTCAGTTTTCTTTTCTGCAAAGTGGAAAAAAATAATTACTCCAAACTTCTCAAGCTTTATAAGGAGTAAATGAGTTAATATCCATTTTTTAAAAAACTTAGAACAATGAGGCATGACAAACACTCAAAAATGATTGTTTAAGCCAGGCACAGTGGCTCACACTTGTAATCCCAGCACGTCAGGGCCCCAGGCAGGAGAATCACTAGAGCCAAGAGTTCAAGAACAGCCAGGACAACACAGCACTACCCTGTCTCTACAAATAATAAAAAGTTGGACATGGTGGCGCAAGCCTGTAGTCCCAGGTACTCAGGAGGCTGGGGCAGGAGAGTTGCTTGAGCCCGAGAGGTCGAGGCTGTGAGGCTGCAGTGAGCTGTGATCACACCACTGGACTCCAGCCTGGGCAACAGAGCAAGGCTCTGTCTAAAAAAAAAAAAAAAATTACTGTGTCAAACAACATTTTAAGTGCTTTAGCAGGTTAATTTCTTTATTCCTCTCAATGAAACCAGATGAGGTGGGTGCAGTTCTTATCGCCCCCATTTTCCAGAGGAGACCACAAAGGCAGGACTTAGTAAAGAATTTGCATGGCCAGGTACAGTGGCTCATGCTTGTAATTGCAGCACTTTGGGAGGCTGAGGTGAGTGGATCACCTGCGGTCAGGAGTTCGAGACCAGCCTGGCCAACATGGTGAAACACTGTCTCTACTAAAAATACAAAAATTATCGGGGTGTGGTGGCACAAGCCTGTAATCCAAGCTACTTGGGAGGCTGAGGCACGAGAATCGCTTGAACCCAGGAGACGGAGGTTACAGTGAGCTGAGATCGCACCACTGCACTCCAGCCTGGGTGATAGAGTGAGACTCTGCCTCAAAAAAAAAAAAGAAAAAAAAAAAGAAATTGCACACGAACACATAGCTGTTATGTTGTAGAGCTATCTGAATCCAAGTGGTGTGTCTGCTAGGTCCACGCTCTTTCCCATCCTCCTTCTCACCATCATGAATATCTGTTGATTTGCCAGTCTCCTGCCCCTCATGAAGCGAGGTCTCCTCTTCTCTCAGCTCTCCTGATACCTCCCAGACTGTGCCTCTGCCCTGCTTAGACTCTGCCCTAATCTGCTCTGACTTAGTCATACCACTCAATCCTGCAAGGTTCAGGACCTGTGTTTCCCATTCAGAGATACACTCAGAGACTCTAATCTCAGCACTTAGGGAAGCCAAGGTGGAAGGATCACTTGAGTCCAGGAGTTCGAGACCAGCCTAGGCAACATAGTGAGACCCCCTGTTTCTTTTTTTTTCTTTTTGAGACAGAGTCTTGCTCTGTCACCAGGCTGGAGTGCAGTGGCATGATCTCGGCTCACTGCAACCTCTGCCTCCTGGGTTCAAAGGATTCTCCTGCCTCAGCCTCTTGAGTGGCAGGTGCCTGCCACCATGCCCAGCTAATTTTTGTATTTTTAGTAGAGACGAGGTTTCACCATGTTGGCCAGGATGGTCTCAATCTTTTCACCTTGTGATCCACCCGCCTCAGCCTCCCAAAGTGCTAGGATTACAGGTATGAGTCACTGCACCCCACCTTGAGACCCCTGTTTCTACAAAAAAAAAATCTAAAAACTATCCAGGTGTGGTGTCAGGTGCCTGTGGTCTCCGCTACTCTGGAGGCTGAGGCAGGAGGATTGCTTGAGCCTGAGAGGTCGAGGCTACAGTGAGCAGTGATTGGGCCACTGCATTCCAGCCTGGGCAATAGAGTGAGATCACATCTCAAAAAAAAAAAAAAAAAAAAGACACTCGGAGATGGGAGGAAAAACCAACTTGTGGGGAGGGTCACGTATTAGGTGGCAAAATCCGGCTATGTGTATACCACATGCTTCACATGACCTGCTGGAAAGGGTTCGGAAACACTTGAGTGTTGTCCTTGTGAATGACGCTCTCCCACCCTCACCTCTGGACCATACAAGCAGCAGCTTTGCTTTGCACAGGGCTTGGTTGGCGCATAGCAGGTGCTCAGAAAGGAGTAGACCGTCCTCCGACTTACGGCCCTCATGCATGGCTTGCAACCTCCCAGCCCAGCTCTGCAGCTCTGCTAACTCCTGAGCACTTGTTTCAAGGCTGGGCAGGTGTCCCTAGCTGGTTGTGGCCGGGCGGGGACCCTCCTCCTCCAGCAACCTCCTCTCATCTCTGTCCTTAGCTCCTGGACCCATCCAGGCGCCCGTTCCCCACCTCCATCCTCTTTTCCCCCAGCCTCACCCATAGCTTCACGGGCGAGGATGTCCGATCGCCTCCACCGGGAGCCCCCGCAGGTGAAGATGACTGCTCGGATGAACTCTCGGCCGCAGAGCTTCACTCCGTAAGACGTTGCCCGGGCCTCGGCCCCCCGCCACAGCTCCCCGGTCAGCACCCACATCGCCAGGAGCAGCAGCAGCCTGTACCTGGCCATGCCGGACAGAGACGCCTTGGATTCGAGAGCGGGCCAGTGTCTCCGCTGCCTCCTGGTCCCCCATTTATACATCGTGGCTCCCACCAACTCTGCCTGAAGAAAGCTGAGTGCTTCCCTTATCTTTCCCAGCAGAGGGGAGACAGGCACGGCCCCCCCAACCCGACCTTTCTCATGTCCCCAACGAAGTGATAACCTTTCTCAAGGGACAGGGTGACGTGGCCCAGCTCGTTGTCATCATCATCGACAGAGAGGCGAGAAGGCTTTGATTCTGCAGAGACCAGAAACGTATAATCCCAACGCAAGCAGACACCCGCAACGTTAGAATCCTGGACCTCTTCAAAGGTAACGGTAACAACAACAACAGTGAATGTGTGCTCTGGGGCCAGGCACACTGCTCTGAGCATTTTATTTATTTATTTATTGTTTTTTTGAGACAGAGTCTCGCTCTGTCTCCCATGCTGAAGTACAATGGCACAATCTCGGCTCACTGCAACCTCCGCCTCCCAGGTTCAAGCAATTCTCCTGTCTCAGCCTCCCCAGTAGCTGGGATTACAGGCGTGCGCCACCATACCCAGCTAATTTTTTGTATTTTTAGTAGACATGAGGTTTCACTATGCTGGCCAGGCTGGTCTCGAACTCCTGACCTCTGGATCTGCCCGCCTCAGCCTCCTAAGTACTGGGATTCCAGGTGTGAGCTACCGCACCCGGCCTATTTGTTTTTGAGACAGAGTCTCGCTCTGTCACCCAGGCTAGAGTACAGTCCCAATGGCATGATCTCAGCTCACTGCAACCTCTGCATCCCAGGTTCAAGCAGTTCTCCTGCCTCAGCCTCCCAAGTAGCTGGGATTACAGGAACCTACCACACACCTGGTTAATTTTTGTATTTTTAGTAGAGATGGGGTTTCATCATATTGGCCAGGCTGGTCTCTAACTCCTGACCTCGGGTGATCTGGCCGCCTCGGCCTCCCAAAGTGCTGGGATCACAGATGTGAGCCACCATGCCCAGATGCTCAAAGCATTTTATATCTGTGTAATGTCTTTAATTCCCCCAACAACCCAATGCAATGGTTCTCAAATGTGAGTGAGCTTCAGAACCTTCAGGTGGGCTTGTTAAAATGGAGATCAGGCTGGGTGCAGTGCCTCCCAGCTTTGGGAGGCCGAGGCAGGCAAATGACCTGAGGTCAGGAGTTCGAGACCAGCCTAGCCAACATGGTGAACCCGCCCCCATCTCTACTAAAAATACAAAAAATTAGCCAGGTGTGTGGCTCATGTTTGTGTCTGTAGTCTCAGCTCTTCGGGAGGCTGAGGCACAAGAATTGCTTGAACTTGGGAGGTGGAGATTGCTGTGAGCTGAGATGCGCCACTGCACTTCAGCCTGGGTGTCAGAGTGAGACTCTGTGTCAAAAACAACCAAAAAACACAGATCTTTGTGTCTCACCTGGAGAGTGCTGGACTCAACAGGTATGGAACATATATAAGAATCTGCATTTCCTGCTGGGTGCGGTAGCTCATGTCTGTAATCCCAGCTACGCGAGAGGCTGAGGCAGGAGAATCGCTTGAACGTGGGAGGCAGAGGTTACAGCGAGCTGAGATCGTGCCATTGCACTCCAGCCTGGGCCACCTCGTCCAGCCCAGTAATCACACTTTTAGGAGCACGGGGTTATGAAATCAGGACTAAGATGATTCCCATATTATGAATGAGGAAATGGAAGCACTGAAAGGTGGCCTGAGGCAGCAAACCCCAACTTTTTTTTTTTGGAGAGGGGAGTGGAAACGGAGTTTCGCTCTTGTTTCCCAGGCTGGAGTGCAATATCTTGGCTCACGGCAACCTCTGACTCCCAGGTTCAAGTGATTCTCCTGCCTCAGCCTCCCGAGTAGCTGGGATTACAGGCATGTGCCACCATGCCAGGCTAATTTTGTATTTTAGTAGAGATGAGTTTTCTCCATGTTGGTCAGTCTGGTCTCAAACTTCTGACCTCAGGTGATCCACCCGCCTCAGCCTCGGCCTCCCAAAGAACTGGGATTATAAGCGTGAGCCACCGTGCCCGGCCGATCCCAACGTTTTTGACACCAGAAACCAGTTTCGTGGAAGACAAATTTTCCATGGACGAGTAGGGATGGGGGATGGTTTTGGGACGATTCCAGCATATCACATTTATTGTACACTTTGTTTCTATTATCATTATACTGTAATTGTATATTGAAATAACCACACAACTCACCATAATGTAAAATTAGTGGAAGTGACTCACGCCCGTAATCTCAGCACTTTGGACGGCTGAGGCGGGCAGATTGATTGTGGTCAGAAGTTCAAGACCAGACTGGCCAATGTGGTGAAACCCCGTCTCTGCTAATAGTACAAAAATTAGCCAGGCATGGTGGCACACACCTGTAATCCCAGTTACTGGGGAGGCAGAGGCGGGAGTATCACTTGAACCAGGAGGCAGAGGTTACAGAGAGCAGAGATTGCACCTCTGCA
>NW_016107549.1:537751-539684 GCF_001604975.1 Cebus imitator
AAAAAAAAAAAGATGGAATCTCACTCCATCACCCAGGCCGGAGTGCAGGGGCGCAATCTAACTCAGGTTACTGCAACCTCTGACTCCTAGGTTCAAACAATTCTCCTGCTTCAGCCTCCCGAGTAGTTGGGATTATAGGCCCCCGCCACCATGCCTGGCTAATTTTTATATTTTAGTAGAGACAGGGTTTCACCCTGTTGACCAGCCTGGTCTCGAACTGCTGACCTCAAGTGATTTGCCTGTCTTGGCCTCCCAAAGTGCTGGGATTACAGCTGTGAGCCACTTCGACCCGCCTTTTCTTTTTTTAAAGATGAGGCCTGACTATGTTGCCCAGGCTGATCTCGAACTCCTCAGCTCAAGTGATCCTCCCACTTTGGCCTCCCAGAGATTACAAGCATGAGCCACCAGGCCTGGCTATATTATGTCAATTTCACCTTAACTTAAAACATGGCAAAAACAAGGACTCTGGCAAGAGGGGCCAGCTTGGCTTCAAATTCCAACTCTTCCCCTTTCCTGGCTGTGTGACCTTGACCAAGTCACTTAACCCTTCTGTGCCTTGGTTTCCTCAATTGCAAAATGAGAAAGATTTAATGAGCGAGTCAAATTTTTACAATCTCCAGCATGAAGAAAGTGCTGTTTAAATGTTATTTCTATTGGACATGTTCTGTTTGGATTAGAATTTTATCTCTTTGTCCTTTTCTGTGTCACAAACTCCTGGCCCCAGTGGGCTGCTGTGGATGTCATGGGTCAAGGGCAATGTTCTGGAGGCAGAGATTACCTCTGATGGCACTGCATCTAAAGGGCTGATGAATAATACTCTCTTCCCCTCGAAACTCCTGTAGGGAGATACCCTCCTGCCCTTTTCTCCTGCATCTCCAGCTGGGGAAAAACAGACATTGAGGAAACATCTGCTGCCTGCCTGACTCAGCTGACGGGCCCCAAACCAGAAGCCTCTTTTTTTTTTTCCTTTTGACACAGGGTCTCACCCTGTCACTCAGGCTGGAGTGCAGTGGCCCGATCTTGGCTCACCGCAGCCTCCGTCTCCAGGATTCAAGCTATTCATGTGCCCTAGCCTCATGAGCAGCTAGGATTACAGGCGTGCACTACCATGCCTGGTTCATTTTTGTATTTTTAGTAGAGATGGGGTTTCACCATGTTGGCCAGGCTGGCCTTGAACACTTGACCTAAAGTGATCCACCTACCTTGGCCTCCCAAAGTGCTGGCATTACAGGTGTGAGTCACTGCACCCAGCCCAGAGCCTCTTTTGTGTCTCACATAGAATCAGAGTTTTGGGCCTGATGTAGCTGGGTTCAAATCTCTGTTCCTGTGTGTCCTTGGGCAAGACCCTATGCCTCTCTGAGTTAGTTGTGAAGATGGAGATGGTACATATACCTGCTTCATGAGGCTCAGGGACTTGGGTGATAAAGTCCTAAGCATTCTCCTTAGCACTCAAGTCAGTGGTGTGTGTAAAATGGTGATCTGCAGAAATCTGTGTCCACATACTAAACCCCGAGAACTATGAATGTGATCTCACTAGGAAAAAGTCTTTGAAGCTGAACTTGGTGGCTGATGCCTGTAATCCCAGCACTTTGGAGACTGAGGCAGGAGGGTTACTTGAGCCCAGGAATTCAAGACCTGTCTGGAGGCCAGGTGCGGTGGCTCACGCCTGTAATCCCAGCACTTTGCCTGCATTAGCCTCTCAAAGTGCCATTGTGCTTGGCCAGTGTGTTAAAAACATTTTTTTTGCCAGGCAAGGTGGCTCACGCTTGTACTCCTAGCACTTTGGGAGGCTGAGGCTGGTGGATCACCTGAGGTTGGGAGTTCGAGACCAGCCTGGCCAACATGGAGAAACGCCATCTCTACTAAAAACACAAAATTAGCCAGGCGTGGTGGCGCATGCCTATAATCCCAGCCACTCGGGAGGCTGAGGCAG
>NW_016107549.1:542579-544000 GCF_001604975.1 Cebus imitator
CTTGCTCTGTCGCCAGGTGCCAGGCTGGAGTGCAGTGGCGCTATCTCAGCTCACTGCAACCTCTGCCTCCTGGGTTCAAGGAATTCTCCTGCCTCAGCCTCCCTAGTAGCTGGGATTACAGGCGCCCGCCACCACGCCCAGCTAATTTTTCTATTTTTAGTAGAGAGAGGGTTTCACCATCTTAGCCAGGCCAGTCTGGAACTCCTGACTTTAGGTGATCTGCCCACCTCGGGCTCCCAAAGTGCTGGGATTACAGGCATGAGCCACCACGCCTGCCCTCACCTATGTTTTATAGTACCTGTAGATGATCGCCATCTACATCAGTGAATTTTCTGGCTTTTGCAACATGGTGATTTTCTAATTCTTTCCTTCTACTTTCCTTTTTTTTTTTGGACAGAGTTTTGCTCTTGTCATCCAGGCTGGGGTGCAGTGGTGCGATCTCAGTTCACCTCAGCCTCCACCTCCCATGTTCAACAGATTATCCTGCCTCAGTCTTCCAAGTAGCTGGGATTACAGGCACCCACCACCACACTCAGCTAATTTTTGTGTTTTTAGTAGAGATGGAGTTTCACCATGTTGGTCAGGCTGGTCTTGAACTCCTGACCTCATATGACCCACCAGCCTTGGCCTCCTAAAGTGTTGGGATTACAGGAGTAAGCCACCACAACCGAATCTCACTCTGTTGTCCAGATGCCCAGGCTGGAGTGCAGTGTCGTGCAGCCCCCGCCTCCTGGGTTCAAGCCTTTCTCCTGCCTCAGCCTCCCAAGTAGCTGGGATTACAGGTGCCCACCACCACACCTGGCTAATTTTTGTATTTTTAGTAGAAACGGGGTTTCATCGTGTTGCCTAGGCTTCCCTCGAATCCCTGATCTCCAGTGATCCACTCACCTTGGCCTCACAAAGTGTTGGGATTACAGTGGTGTGCCATAACACTGAGCTAATTTTTGTATTTTAGGTAGAGACGGGGTTTCACCATGTTGGCCAGCTGGTCTTGAACTCCCAACCTGGGGTGATCCGCCCACCTTGTTCTTTCAAAGTGCTGGGATTATAGGCACGAGCCAGCACACCTGGCCTGTAATTATTTATTTGAACTTTTTTCCATTACTTTTTTGTTTTGTAAAGATGGAGTTTAACTATGTTGCCCAGGCTGGTCTTGAACTCCTGGGTTCAAGTGATCCTCCTACGTTGGTCTCCCTAAGTGCTGGGATTACAAGCATGAGCCACTAATCATGGCCTATTTGAGTTTTTCTTTAAATTTTTTTTTTTATTTCCATAGGTTATGGGAACAGGTGGAGCTTGGTTATATGAGCAAGTTTATAGTGGTGATTTGTGAGATTTTGGTGCACCCATCACCCAAGCAGTATACACTGCAGCCTATTTGCAGTCTTTTTTTTTTTTTTTAATGGAGTTTCGCTCTTGTT
>NW_016107549.1:545115-548828 GCF_001604975.1 Cebus imitator
GGCTGGAGTTCAGTGGCGTGATCTTGGCTCACTGCATCCTCCAGCTCCCAGGTTCAAGCAATTCTCCTGCCTGAGCCTCCCGAGTAGCTGGGATTACAGGTGCACACCACCACGCCCAGCTAATTTTTGTATTTTTAGTAGAGACAGGGTTTCACCACATTAGCAAGGATGGTTTTGATCTCTTAACCTCGTGACCCACCTGCCTTGGCCTCCCAAAGTACTGGGATTACAGGTGTGAGCCATCGTGCCTATCCACAGTTTCTTTATCCGTTCGTTGATTGGTGGGCATTTGCATTGGTGCCACAGTTTTGCAGTGGCAGATTTTGCTTCTATAAACATGCATAGGCAAGTATCTTTTTTGTAGAATGACTTCTTTTCCTCTGGGTAGATGCCCAGCAGAGGGTTTGCTCGATCAAATGGTAGGTAGTTCTACTTTTAGTTCCTTGAGGAATCTCCACACTGTTTTCCATAGCGGTTTTATTAGTTTACATTCCCACCAGCTGCGTAGAAGTGTCCCCTGTTAACTGTGTCCATTAGTAGTCATTGGCATCCGCTGTTTTTTTGATTATGGCCATTCTTGCAGGAGTAAGGTGGTATCGCATGGTGGTTTTGATTTGCATTTCCCTGCTCATTAGTGATGTGGAGTGTTTTTCATGTTTGCTGGTCATTCGTGTTTCTTCTTTTGAGACTTGCCTATTCATGTCCTTAGCCCACTTTTGGATGGGATTGTTTTCTTATCGTTGATTTGTGCAAGTTCATTGTAGATTCTGGATATTAGTCCTTTGCCGGATGTACAGATTGTGAAGATGTTTTTCCCACTCTGTGGGTTGTCTGTTTACTCTGCTGTTACTTCCGCCACGCAAAAGCTCTTTTTTTACTTTTTTTTGAGATGGAGTTTCGCTCGTTGCCCAGGCTGCAGTGCAATGGCTCCATCTCGGCTCACCATAACCTCCGCCTCCCAGGTTCAAGTGATTCTCCTGCTTCAGGCTCCCAAGTAGCTGGGATTATAGGCATGTGCCACCACGCCTGGCTAATTTTGCATTTTTAGTAGAGACCGGGTTTCACCATGGATTGGCCAGGCTGGTCTCGGAGTCCTGACCTCAGGTCATCCACCCGCCTCAGCCTCTCAGAGTGCTGGGATTATAGCCGTGAGCCACCGCGCCTGGCTGCAAAAGCTCTTTAAGTCTCAGCAATTTATTTTTGGTTTTATTTTTTTAATTTTTAATTTTTTTTAATTTATGGAACGCTTCACGAATTTGCGTGTCATCCTTGCGCAGGGGCCATGCTAATCTTCTCCGTATCATTCCAATTTTAGTATATGTGCTGCCGAAGCGAGCACTATTTTTGTTTTTATTGCATTTGCCTTTGGGATTTCCGTCATGAAATCCTTGCCTAAACCAATGTCTAGAAGGGTTTTTCCAATGTTATCTTCCAGAATTTTTATAGTTTCTGGTCTTAAGTCCTTAGCCCAACTTGGGTTGATTTTTGTATAAGGTAAGGGATGAGGATCCAGTTTCATTCTCCTACATGTGGCTAGCCAATTATCCCAGCACCACCTGTTGAAAAGGGTGTCCTTCCCTCACTTTATGTTTTTGTTTGCTTTGTCGAAGATCAGTTGGCTGTAAGCATTTGGGGTTGGCTGGGCGTGATGACTCAAGCCTGTAATCCCAGCTCTTTGGGAGGCCGAGGCGGTCGGGAGTTTGAGACCAGCCTGACCAACATGGAGAAACCCTGTCTCTACTAAAAATACAAAAGTAGACAGGCATGGCGGTGCATGCCTGTAACACCTGCTGCTCGAAAGGCTGAGGTAGGAGAATCACTTGAACCCAGGAGGAAGAGGTTGCCGTGAGCCAAGATCGCGCCATTGCACTCCAGCCTTCGTAACAAGAGCAAAACTCCGTTTCAAAAAAAAAAAAAAAAGTTGGGGCCTGCTGCCTCAGGCCACCTTTCAGCGCCTCCATTTCCTCATTCGTAATATGGGAATCATCTTAGTCCTGATCTCATAACCCCATGCTCTTAAGAGTGTGGGTTCTGCACTGGACGAGGTGGCCCAGGCTGGAGTGCAACGGCATAATCTCGGCTCACTGCAACCTCTGCCTCCCGGGTTCAAGCGATTCTCCTGCCTCAGCCTCCTGAGTAGCTGAGATTACAGGCACCTGCCACTGTGCCCAGCTAAGTTTTGTATTTTCAGTAGAGATGGGGTTTCACCGTGTTCGTCAGGCTAATCTCGAACTCATGACCCCAGGTGATCCGCCCACCTCAGCCTCCCAAAGTGCTGGGATTACAGGCTTGAGCCACCACGCCTAGCCTATGTGCTTATTTTTATACCATTACCAGAGCAGACCTATTTCAATGTTTGATTTGCAGTTGGTTGAATCCTCCAATGTGCAACCTGTGGATACAGGGAGGACCAACTATATACTGTACAACGTGCACCAGAGAAAAATATAGAACATTTCAGCCTCCACCCTGCATTTCCAGCCACAAAGTCTTATAATGATTATTTATTTTAAGAAAGAGTTTTGATCTGTTGCCCAGGCTAGAGTTCAGTGGCTTAATCTTGGCTCACTGCAACCTCCGCCTCCCAGGTTCAAGCCATTCTCCTGCCTCAGCCTCTGGAATAGCTGGGATTATAGGTGTGTGCCATCACGCCCAAAGTGCTGGGATTACAGGTGTGAGCTGTTGTGCCCAGCTGAATATTTTTAATGGATGACATGGTCTCCGTGCTTGATCCAGCCACTCCTGGGCATTGGAGAAATGGGTAGGAGGTGGAGAAAGGGCTTCTACGTTCCCACCCAAAAATGAAGACCCCGTGGCTGGTCCTGGGACTCTGCTGTGACTTGTACTGCCACCTGGGATTCAGTCTCGGGCACTGCCTGCCTGCAAGCCTCATTAATTCTTGGAGGTACTTCTCAGGGCTGGGGCTCAGCTGGTGTTTCCAGGCCACCTGGAGCTGCTGCTGTTTCTCTTCTCCCATCCAGGGTCACAGCCGGGGCAGTGGAAAGTCCCATGAAAAGAGATGGGTGGGCTGGGCACGGTGGCTCACGCCTATAATCCCAGAACTTTGGGAGGCCGAGGCGGGTGGATCACGAGGTCAAGAGATTGAGACCATCCTGGTCAACATGGTGAAATCCCGTCTCTACTAAAAATACAAAAATTAGCTCGGCGTGGTGGCACGCGCCTGTAATCCCAGCTACCGGGGAGGCTGAGGCAGGAGAATTGCCTGACCCCAGGAGGCAGAGGTTGCGGTGAGCCGAGATCGCGCCATTGCACTCCAGCCTGGGTAACAAGAGTAAAACTCCATCTCAAAAAAAAGAAAAGAAAAGAGACGGATGGTCCGGGTTCTGCCTCCTCCAGCTTCATGATCCTGGGGTGAAGATGTTACAGGAAAGCCGTCCCGATCCAGACTCCAAAGAAAGAATTCAGGGCGAGTCCGTAAAGTGGAAGCAAACTGATAGGAAAGTAAAGGAATAGCCGGGCGCGGTGGCTCACGCCTGTAATCCCAGCATTTTGGGAGGCCGAGATGGATGGATCATGAGGTTAAGAGATAGAGACCATCCTGGCCAACATGGGGAAACCCTGTCTCGCTGGGCGTGGTAGAGCACGCCTGTAGTCTGGGTTACTTGGGAGGCTGAGGCAGGAGAATCTCTTTAACCCAGGAGGCCAAGATTGCGCCACTGCATTCCTGGTGACAGAGCAAGACTCTGTCTCAA
>NW_016107549.1:549973-555667 GCF_001604975.1 Cebus imitator
AGGTGATCTGCCTGCCTTGGCCTCCAAAGTGCTTGGATTACAGGCGTGAGCCACCATGCCCCGCCTGTCTTTGTTTTTTTAGAGGCAGAGTCTCACTCTGTCAACCAGGCTGGAGTGCAGTGGCCAATCTCTGCTCACAGCAACCTCCACCTCCTAGGTTCAATCGATCCTCCCACCTCAGCCTCTGGAGTGGCTGGGATTACAGGTGTGCACCACCATGCCCAGGCCCAGCTAATTTTTGTAGAGACAGGTGTCTTGGTATGTTGCCAAGAGTGGTCTTGAACTCATTGGCTCAAACAATCCTCCTAGTTTGGCCTCCCAAAGTGTTGGGATTACAGGTGTAAGCCACCATAAATGAAGTCACCTTTCTTCACTTTTATAGCCCAGGGCCTTGCACTGAGGAAATATAATGTTGATTGAACTAGGAAATAAACTCAGAGAGGTGGAGTCACTTTCTGAATGCCACACAGCAAGGCTGGCATTAGACTTCATTTTCTTTTCCCCTTCTTGTTCTAGGCCTTCCTGGGATGAGAGCGCAAAATTTAAGAGAAGGCCAAAGAGCTCGGTCATAAGATAATTGATATTTAAATTAAAAAGTTAAAACCTAAAAATATAAAAACTAAAAAGACCAAAATATTAAAAAGAAACATTTTTTAAAACTCAAGATCTAACCCTGAGCTTGCATGACGCATCTGACCTTAATGCATGTGTTTGCGGGTCCTGTTTTTATTTAAAATTGTGATGTTTTGTTCATCATAGATTTATTTTTTCCCATTAATTTGGATGTTTAACAAATACTGAATTAGATTATTATTTATCTTGATGACTGAGTTTTTGCGCCCAAGATGCTCATCCTAGTGCCGACCCTGTTTCTGTCTCTTGTCCTCCTGCAGCACCGGGACAATCCCTTGGGGAAACTGAGGCAAGGAGGAGCGTATGTGTGGGAGAATGGTGGCGGGGGCTGTGGGGAGCTCTCCTGGGCACACGGAGCTCCCTGAGCTGCGCTGGGCGCTGACCTTTACTTATCTACCGCATTTGAAGCCGCTAATGAAGTCCCCCGCCTTGCAGAGACCTTTCCCAGGGCGGGCGCACTGCCTGCGGGGCAGAGATAGCGGCGGTCACCCTGGCAGCGGTGACCTTTTCCGGTTGGAGGGAAACGGGAGGCGGGAAAGGGCGCGGTGGCCGCGACGTCTGGCCGGTCTGGCCGGAGGAGGATGTCGCTCCAGGGGGTGGGAGCTGGAATCAAACCCCACCCCAGCCTCCCGCGTCCACCCAACCCAGGCCTGACCATGGGCAGTAAGGGCGGGGTGCGTGTTTGGTTGGGGCGGGGGGAAGGAAGAACGCCCAGTGACGTCATCGAACCCAAGCCCGGCCTTCGCCGCTGACGTCACAGAGGGCTGCGCTGCGTCACCTCATTCCTCCCCTGACGTCAGCGCGAGAGGCCAGAAACTGGCCCACCGACAGAGAGAAGTCTGGAGGGGTGCTTTCCTTTGTCGCCTTTTTAATTTGGTAAGACATATAAAGTATACGTAGAGCGGACTACAACTCCCAATCGGCCTTGCGTGCCGAGCATGCGCACGGCCTCCTGCCAGAGACCGCGGAAAACCTTTGGTATATTGACGTCCCTTTAGTCGAACCAGGAGGCCGGTTTTCTGAGCGGCAAACCAATCCCGTCCTCACAAGTCCCACCCCTTTAGTCTTAGCCAGCTGCTTCCCTGCGGGAGTGACGGGCCCCGCTGCCTTTGAGGGTTCAGTTTCTTTTGATGGACATTTATATCGATGAATCAGATCGCCAGGAAGTCGAGAGGGTGTTGAAAAGCGTGCCTCGCGACCAATAGTTTAGCGGCAAGGGTTGGCGCCGTCCAATCACTTCTCCCGGCGCCGCCAATCACCCGGGGCCCCGCCCCCAAAACGTGACGTAAGTAGGGTGGGTAGCAACAGTTGCCCCGGTGAGGGAAACGGAGGCGCCATAGCCACGGTAGTCGTGGCGACCAAGCAACCCGGCAACGCGAGTCAACAACAACAACCGCCTGGCCGACCCCCACCCCCACCCCCCCGGCCCGGCCCGGGGACCCCCCAGCACGTCCCGTCCCCTTCCCAACATCGACTCCGAGACCTCCGAAAAGCCTTTCCGCAGACAGAAGTAGGGAGAAGCGGAGGTAACCGGGGCGGCCCAGGGGTGGCTGGCTGGGCAGGGGTGGGCGGCAGGGACGGGGCAGCGGATGTCTCTGTAATCACAGTTCGGGGGGAAGGGGCGGGCGGTCAAAATGGCGGCGCCGACTGTCTGGACCGTGGGGGAGGGGGCCGGGGCCCGGCTGGAACGACACCACCCGCTCCCGTCCCCGCAGCCCGGCCCCCGCGAGGGGCGGGCGCTTTAAGGCCGGCGGCGAGTGGAGGTCGGCCGGCCGGGGCGGGGGGCTTTTATATGTCGGGAGGCGCGAAGGGGCGGGCCTGGGGAGGCTGGGCCAATGGGAGTGAGGGAGGGACGAGGCGGGTCCAAGGTAGGTGGGCGGAGCCAAGAGGGAAGGTGTGGGCGGGGTCGACTGGGTCTCCCCGACCTCCACCTCCGGAACCGGGTGGGGCAGCCACCACCCCGGCCTCCTTCCACATCCTTGAGCGACTCCCTTCTTCCTTAAGAGCCTTGCACTTGTGCCTAGGACTCAGAGCTTGGTCAAGTGCCTGTCCATCTGAGGCCTCAGTTTTCCATCCTTTATAATGGGGAGAATCATTGACATGACTCTTTTTCTGGAGTATAGGGACTCCTTATTCCTTTCAGGAATTTCACCCAGGACGTATCTTTGAACCTTTTCCTGCTATCTACTATTTCTGAATGTGGTTTGATAAAATGTCAGCTAGTCCTGATTTCAGCACTGCAGCCCACTCCTAAACCTGCCACCTTCTCTCTGGGAGGAAACGAGGGGAAGCAGAGTTTCAGGCTCATGGAGGAGCTAGGAGTTGACTTGGATTTAGCTTGGAGGATTTGGTTTGCAGAAATCAAAGTCCATGGCAGGGAGGAGTGATCATGAGGGACTGCTTTAGAGGAACAGAAACCTGAGCGCTTCTTTCTGGGCTGCTGTTTGAGACCTGATGTTCCCTGGTTTGGGGTTGCGGGGGCTTGTTCTTGGCAATGGCGTGTTTCTGGGTCCTGCCCATCAAGGTCTCCCTTACTGGGAAAGGGGGAGCAAAATAGCGCCTGAGGAAGTTTGTTAGATTTTTTTTAAGCTGCTTCTCTTGGCCAGACACATGTTTTTGTGTCAAATGAGTGTCAACCGAGTCACATGTCACTGACAAGGTCCCAGCCTCTGGGGCCACGTGGGCAGCAGCGGTCAGAGGGAAGGGGAAGCTATCCATATTTGTGAGAGGAGAATCTTTGCCACTGCTTTTTAGGGTGATAAGGTCCTGCCAGCTCAGGGAAGAATTTTTTTTTTTAAGTAGCCAGCCAGGCCAAGTTTACTTGGCATATTCTCCGTCTTGCTTTTTGAGCTTAGTGTCGCTGTGCAAACTACAGCCATTTCCTTTTAAATCAGTCAATAAATTCCATGGAAAAGGATTATTTCAGGCTTTTCCCCAAGAGTTTGAGATAAGGCTGGGGGTGGGGGCAGGTTCTCACTTTTCCAGGTACTTCTTGGAGAAAAAAAGGGCAAGGCTTTTTAGAAGAGGCAAGGCTCCTTGAAAGTTAGGACAGGTAGAGATTAATTTTTCAGTAAAACAAACAAAAAATCTAGACATGCCAAGTTGCTAGAAGGATCATCAGCACTTTTTTTTGAGATGGAATCATGCACTGTTGCCAGACTGGAGTACAGTGGCATGATCTGGGCTCACTGCAACCTCCACCTCCCAGGTTCAAGTGATTCTCTTGCCTCAGCCTCCTGAGGAGCCGGGATTACAGGCGGCCACCACCACGCCCAGTTAATTTTTGTATTTTTAGTAGCGATGGGGTTTCACCATGTTGGCTAAAATGGTCTCCATCTCTTGACCTTGTGATCTGCCCGTCTCGGCCTCCGAAAGTGCTGGGACCCGGCCAGTGCTTCTTAGAAAGGCTAACTGAGCAGGCCAGGCATGGTGGTTCATGCCTGTAATCTCAGCACTTTGGGAGGCTGAGGCAGGCGGATCACCTGAGGTCAGGAGTTGGAGACCAGCTTAGCCAAGCATGGTGATGTGTGCCTGTAATCCCAGCTACTTGGGAGGCTGAGGCACAAAAGTTGCTTGAGTCTGGGAGGCAGAGATTGTAGTGAGCTGAGATTGTGCTATTGTACTCCAGCCTGGGCAACAGAGTGAGACTCTGCCTCAAAGAAAAACAAAAGCAAAGAAAAAAAAAGCTAACCGAGCAGAAAGTGATGTTACCAATTATCTGGTCTTGCTGCTTGCCTCAGCCTCCCTTACCCACCAGTTGCATTTACAGGTAAAGGACCTGAGCCCAGAGGAGTCATTTGACTCGAAAGAGAACACTGGGTCGGTTTGCTTGTCCTTGAAACAGTCAGCTTTTCTAGCTGTGTGCTCTTAGCAAGTAACTTAACTTCTCTGGGCCTCAGTTTCCCTCCTTTCATCTAGGGGCAGTAATCCTTGGGAGCCATTTCAATCTCATGTTTTTGTGCTATGGATCCCAGAAAACAATACCTGTTGAACATCAAATACATAGGAATTGCTGAAACAAACTAAATACAAAGTAATTGCTAACATAGTTACGTTGGCCTAAGCTGTTGTGGTGACTGCTGCTTGATGCCCAGCACTCGGAAATACACTGTTGGCTTTTGTTTTATCATCTTGAATGCAGTGAGAGCCCTGGTGGCTTTAAAGGTTGACTTCCTTCTCACTTGCTGGGCCGTGTGGGTTGGTAACAGGGATCCAGGAAGCTGGATACCAGGAATCCAGTTTATAGTGGGAAAGTCACTCCCCTTGCTGCTGAATGGCCTTTCTCCGGCTTTAGGAGAGTCACCAGAAAGAAAACTCCTGGCTTTGCACCCGTGGCTAACTTTGGGTGCACACTCTCCTGGCACTTTGGCAGGCCGAGGCTGGTGGATCACTTGAAGTCAGGAGTTCGAGATCAGCCTGACCAACACAGTGAAACCCCATCTCTCCTAAAAATACAAAAATTAGCCAGGGACGGTAGCACATGACGTAGTCCCAGCTACTTGGGAGACTGAGGCAGGAAAATCTTTTGAACCCGGGAGGTGGAGGTTGCAGTGAGCCGAGATCGCGCCACTGCACTCCAGCAGCAGAGACAGAGCAAGACTTCGTCTCAAAAAAAAAAAAAAAAAAAGACAAAAGCCAGCTGGGTGAGCAGGGATGTGGATGTGGTGGGAAGCTGGGAAGGGCGTCTCTGGAGCTGAGATTCTCACCCTTCTCCTCTGTCATGTACCGGAGCATCTAGGGTAAGGGGATGGCCAGGCTGTGCCTCCCAGAGATGCTGCCTTCATTAGCAGCTGCACAGGATGTGGTCTTCCTAGGCCATAGAGACTTTCTTCCGCGTGCTCCCCAGGCCCATTCTGGACCAGAAGGCATTTCCTGCCTCTGTAGCACAAGCTGGCTGCTGGCAGGAGAAAAGTCTCAGCAGTTCATAGGTTGGAACCAGCCTTTGATGCTCACTAGCAGTGTGTTCTGGTGCTTCAGGCGCCACTGTGTACCTGTCAGTTTCCTTTCTTTTTTTTTTTTTTTTTTTTTTTTTTTTTTTTTTTTTTTTTTTTTTTTTTTTTT
>NW_016107549.1:557067-566691 GCF_001604975.1 Cebus imitator
GTCTCAAATTTCTGGGCTCAAGCAGTTCTCCCGTCCTGGCGTCTCAAAGTGCCGAGATTATAAGTGTGAGCCACCATGCCTGGCCGGGATATGTTCTCATTTGTCACCCAGACTGGAGTGTGGTGGTGTGATCATAGCTCACTGCAGCCTGGAACTCCTGGGCTCAAGCGATCCCCCCACCCCAGCCTCTTGAGCAGCTGGGACTACAGGTACCTGGCTGTTTTTTTTTTCAATTTTTTATAGAGACAAGGCATCGCTTTTTTGCTTAGGCTGGTCTTGAACTCCTGAGTTCAAGTGATTCTCCATTCTTGGCTTCCTAAAGTGCTGGGATTATAGGTGTGAGAACCGCACCCAGTCATTAGGAGATATATATATATGTGTGTGCGTGTGTGTGCACAGAGTGGCACATTCTCAGCTCACTGCAACCTCCATCACCCCAGACTCAAGCAATCCTCCTGCCTAAGCCTCCTGAATAGCTGGGATTACAGGCACACACCACCATGTCCCGGCTAGTTTTCGTATTTTTAGTAGAGACCAGATTTCACCATGTTGGCCAGGCTGGCCTCAAACTCCTGACCTCAAATGATCTGCCCGCCTCGGCCTCCCAAAGTGCTGGGATTACAGGCATGCACCACCACACCCAGCCTCTAGGATATATTTTGAAGGAGTAATTGACAAATTGTATAAACGAACTAGATACAGAAGATGAGAGAAACATGTATCATCCCATTTAATTGTACTGTTCTTCTGCAAGTTCATTACTGAAGCCATTCTATAGATGAGGAACATGAGTTTTCTTTCTACGTCCTTGGGAGGGCCTTGCTGAGGATGTAAACTATTTGATTAGAGAATGTGGCATCCAAAACAGAGATCAGGCCCGGCTGAGGTGGGAGGATCACCTAAAGTCAGGCTTCGAGACCAGCCTGGCCAACATGGTGAAACCCCGTCCGTATTAAAAATACAAAAGCTAGCCAGGCGTGGTGGTGGGCACCTGTAATCCCAGCTACTCAGGAGGCTGAGGCAGGAGAATCACTTGAATCCAGGAGGCGGAGGTTGCAGTGAGTAGAGACTATGCCGTTGCACTCCAGCCTGGGAGACGAGAGTGAAACTCTGTCTCAGAAAACACCAAAACACAAAAAACAACACAGCGGTCAACAAGCTATGGCCTGCTGCCTGTTTTTATTTGGCTGGTAAGCTAAGAATGATTTTTACATAATTAAATGATTAGAAATATCAAAACCAGGATTATATTTCATGATAGGTGAAAATTACATGAAGTTCAAATCTCAGTGACTAGAAATAAAGTTTTATTGGCACAGAGCCTGCTCATTTGTTTACCTATGGTGTGTGGCCACTTTCACATGACAATGGCAGAGTTGAACAGCTGCTACAGAGACTACCCACAAAACTGAAAACGTTTACTGCTTGGCCCTTTACAGACTTTGCCAAGCCCTCATTTAAAGTAATAGATTTCAACAGTCTCCATAAACACCTGCTGCCTTTGAAGACAGGTGCAGCCACTAGTGCTTTTCTTGGCAGATTCACTGCCAAAGAACAGTTTGTTCAGTAATTACCTTGTTTTGTGTGCCAAGCTCTGTAAGTAAAGGGTTATCATGCTCAAATATATGGGCAATACCTCACGCTATGTATGTATATGTGATTTATTTCTCTCTAGGGAGCAAACCTGTGTAATTGCTTAATGTAGTCTCCTTAAATGGTAGAAAAGGGTTCTGTGGCCAAATAATTGTAGGAAAAAGATTGACAATGATAGTGCTGAGAAGGCCTTCGATAGAGAAGTTGGGGCCGGGCACGGTGGCTCACGCTTGTAATCCCAGCACTTTGGGAGGCCGAGGCGGGTGGATCATGAGGTCAAGAGATCGAGGCCATCCTGGTCAACATGGTGAAACCCCGTCTCTACTAAAAATACAAAAAACATTAGCTGGGCATGGTGGCGCGTGCCTGTAATCCCAGCTACTCAGGAGGCTGAGGCAGGAGAATTGCTTGAACCCAGGAGGCAGAGGTTGCGGTGAGCCAAGATCGCGCCATTGCACTCCAGCCTGGGTAACGAGCGAAACTCCGTCTCAAAAAAAAAAAAAAAAAAAAAAAAAAAAAAAACCTTATTTAAAAAAAAAAAAAAAAAAAAAAAAAAAAAACGTAGAGAAGTTGGTTTAGTTGTTCCTTGATCTCCTACCTCCTCCTTTTGAGTTCAGGCTTTTAGAAATTAATCATTGCCTCCTCTTCTTGCCCCTGAGTTGGAAGGGATGAGGCCCATGGGCTTTGTGTCCATAGGAGACAGAGTCAGTAAGTGAGGAGCTTTTGCAGCACTTTTTTTTGTGGGAGGGGCCACAAGAGGCCAGCTGTCTTAGTGCTGAGAAAGCCAAGGCCAGCGTTTCTTAGGGTGCCTCAGAACCATCTAAGGGACTAGTAAAACAGACTCTGGGGCTGTTTCCGACTCACTGAGCAGTGGAGCCCAGGAATCTGCATGACGATGCCAATGACAGCTTAGGCTGAATTCCCTCTTGGCATCTCCTCTCAAGAGCTTGAAGAGCCTGTCTCTGCCCCCACCTGGCTTGGATATTGGTTGAATGAATAATGACACCTGCCTCTTATTAGTGTTTATTGGGTGCTCAGCTGATCTCACTGGATCTTTTTTTTTGCTCTGAGACAGAGTCTTGCTTTGTCACCCAGGCTGGAGTGCAGTGGTGTGATCTCGGTTCACTGCACCCTCTGCCTCCTGGGTTCAAGTGATTCTCCTGCCTTAGCTTCCCGAAGAGCTGAGACTACAGGCCACCACACCTGGTTAATTTTTGTGTTTTTAGTAGAGATGGTGTTTCTCCATGTTGGCCAGGCTGGTCTTGAACTCCTGACCTCAGGTGATCCACCTGCCTTGGCCTCCCAAAGTGCTGGGATTACAGGTGTGAGCTGCTGCACCCCACCTGATCTCATTGGATCTTTATAGCAATTTGATGAATTGGGTGTTCTCCTTATCCCCAGGTGATAGGCAAACTGAGGCCCAGAAGAAGGTTGGTAATATGCTGATGAGTTAAGAGACAGCATCAGGGTCCATGTGGGTGAGGGTCTGACACCAGGCAGATGAGGGCTTGTCAGCGACAGTGAGACAGTGAGTTGAGTACCTGAGCCAGGCCAGAACTGGACCTGATGGTATGAGGAGCCTCTTCCCCTCTAACTCCGGGAGGAAGGAGTTTGGGGAGGGCAGGGGCTGGAGGAAGATGGTCTTGCCCCCATTTGAGGCAGACAACAGTGTTTCCCTCTTGAGGTGACAAGTTTCCCTGCTGCGAGTCCCTGGGCCACAGAGCACTAAGGCTGGCCACCTGCTGGGTGGGAAGGCCCCAAATGGCTTCTCCTTCCTGCCTCCACCCCTCCCACCAGAATGACCTCACCTGTAGAGAGGGTGGCCCCAGGGCCCTGCCAGCTCTGTCCCTGCCAGCCAGGAAGGTCCTGGGGTCCCTCCCCAGCCTGCTCCAAGCAGAGAGAGCACACCCAAGAGGCAGGTAAAGGCTCCTGTTTCCTTCGTCCTCCGCAGCCCAAAGCTCTGGACGCTGGAAGGGAGGCAGGGCCAGGAGGTAGTTTCATCTTTCCTGGAACTTCGTTAAAGGGCCTTGGGCAGTGAAGGGAGCCATAGCCATTTCCTGTGTGCTTATAGCATGCCAGATGTCTGGCCACGCGCTGCCCACGGGATCAGATTGAACCCCTCAGCAGCCCCGCCTGGTAGCGCTGGCTGGCCTCCCATTTCACAGATGGAGCTGTAGAGGCCTCCCCAAACGTCACTCGGCTAGGAGGTAGCCAAGTTCAAATCGTGGTGCATCCGTCCCTGTCCAGGGCTTGTTTCTCACCTGCCTTGCCCCCTTCTGACTCGGATGGCTCTTGAGTTTGGCATCAAAGGGCAGAACCTGGGTCCCAGGGGAGGGAGGTATAGGGAGGTGTGAAGGACGGGTGTCATGGCGCTGCCCGGCCTCCTCAGGGCTGCTCAGGCCAGCCTTCCCCTTGCAGGTTCTGTTGCCCTATCTGGGACCTTGGGCAGGGGGCGTAACCTCTGCAGGTGACGCTTGGGTCTCCCTGTGGGAAGAACTGGCAAGATGCTGTGTACTGATTTAAGAAGCAAATGAAGGCTGGGCGCCGTGGCTCACGCCTGTAATCTCAGCTCTTTGGGAGGCCAAGGTGGGCGGATCACTTGAGATCAGGAGTTTGAGACCAGCCCAGCCAACATGGTAAAACCTGTCTTCACTAAAAACACAAATTTAGCCACATGTGGTGGCAGGCGGCTGTAATTCCAGCTACTCAGGAGGCTAAGGCAGGAGAACTGCTTGAACCCAAGGGGTGGAGGTTGCAGTGAGCTGAGATCACACCACTGCACTCCAGCACTCCACAGTGAAACTCCGTCTGAGAAAAAAAAAAAAAAAAAAGCAAACGAGCCCCGTGCCTGGCATGCTGAATAGCGCTGGGGGCTGAAGAATGTATCTGGGGGTCAGAGAGATCCAGGTTCAATCCCTGCCTCACCGGTTACTTGAGGCTTTCAGCAGGCTACCCCTCAGCTTCGCTGAACTTGGCTGTAAAACGGGCATGATGGCACCTCCCTCACACAGCTGCTGGGAGGTGACCTCAGTGGAGGGGTCTGGGGGCTCCTGGTCAACCAGCAGCCATTGTTTTCTACCTCCTCTTTCCTTTGAGGGTCACCCTGCAGCTGGAGGGCCACCTGGGCACATCATGGCCCACAGGTGCTGTTAGTGCAGAAGAGGCTCCGGTCCAGCTGCCTGCCAGGATGTAGTACTGGCCAAAGTCACTGCCGATTGCAGGCAGGGCTCTCAGACCCCAGTACCTCCAGGGGCCAGGCAGGGGGGCCACAAAAGCATGGAGCTGAAGCCTTTCCTCTTGACCACTCGTGCCTCTGTCCCACCGACCCTCAAATGCTTCAGACCTGGGGATGGGGCTCATGAGTACAAGGGCCCCGAAGCCACTGCCCATTCACTGCTGCAATGCGGCTGAGCCAGAGGGAGGCCATGCCCAGCCCAGAGGGACACACCCTTTTGCCACGCCCGCCCTGTTCTTTCATTTTGTTTTGTTTGGCTCTGAGACACGGTGTTGTGCTGTCACTGAGGCTGGAGCGCAGTGGTGCAATCTCAGCTCACTGCAACCTCCGCCTCCCCGGTAGCTGGGATTACAGGCATGCACCACCATGCCCGTTTATTTTTATTTTTATTTTTTTGAGACAGTGTTACCCTCAGCCTCCCAAGTAGCTGGTATTACAAGCACATGCCACCATGCCCAGCTGATTTTTTTTTTTTTTTTTGAGATGGAATTTTGCTCTTGTTGCTCAGGCTGGAGTGCAGTGGCACCATCTCAACTCGCTGCAGCCTCTGCTTCCCAGGTTCAAGCAATTCTCCTGCCTCAGCCTCCCGAGTAGCTGGGATTACAGGCGCCTGCCACCACACCTGGCTAATTTTTGTATTTTTAGTAGAGTTGGGGTTTTGCTATGTTATCCAGGCTGGTCTCAAACTCCTGACCTCAGGTGATCTACCCACCTCGGCCTCCCGAAGTGCTGGCATTACAGGCCACCGTGCCCGGCTTGATTTTTGTATTTTTAGTAGAGATGGGGTTACCATGTTGGTCAGGCTGATCTTGAATGCCTGATTTCAGGTGATCCAACCAGCTCAGTCTCCCACAGTGCTAGGATTATAAGCGTGAGCCACTGTGCCTGGCCAAGGCCGGCCCTGTACCGAAGTCAGCCACAGCTGTCAGGTTCTTAGTGTGGTCTGGGCGGGCTCCCAGCCCTGTTGTCCCTGGCCACGGAAGGGCACTGTCCCGCTGATGAGCTTACATCTGGTGTCAAGACCCATAACTGCCCGCAGGCAGAGGGCCCCGAAAGCCACTGTGGCCCCATGAAGCTCACAGGGCCTTTTGGACTCAAACACCTTCCCACTGGGAATGCTGGTCAGCTGAGAATCCCAAGTCCAGATGGCAGGCACGCAGGGAACCGGCACGGGCTCCTCAGAGGCCGCTCTCCCCTTGACTCTGCTCTCCAGCAATCAATTGATGAGTTAGGAGCGCAGAATACCCAGGGTTCAACCGCAGCCCTACCGCTTCCCTGCTCTGTGGCTGGGGCAAGCACCTTAACCTCTTTGAGCCTCTGCTCCCTGCCTAGCAGGCAGAACCCAACCCTAGATATGCTTGTTGGAAAGTTGACAATGATATAGGCCGGGCACGGTGGCTCACACCTAGAATCTCAGCACTTTTTGGGAGGCTAAGGCAGGAGGATTGCTTGAGCCCAGGAGTGCGAGACCAGCCTGGGCATGATAGTGAGACTCCTGTCTCTGAAAAAAAAAAATTGTGTGTCTGTGTGTGTGTGTATGTGTGTGTGTGTTTGTATTGGCAGAGTCTTGCCATGTGGCCCAAGCTGGAGTGCAGTGGCATAATCTTGGCTCACTGCACTCTCTGCCTCCTGGATTCAAGAGATTCTCCTGCCTAAGCCTCCCTAGTAGCTGGGATTACAGGCATGCACTATCACGCCCAGCTGACCTTTGTGTTTTTAGTGGAGACGGGGTTTCACCATGTTGGCCAGACTGATCTTGAGCTCCTGACCTCAATGATCCTCCCACCTCCGCCTCCCAAACTTTGGCTTGGCTTTTGGCCGGAATTACAGGTGTGAGCCACCGCACCCAGCCTCATCTCATTGGATCTTTATAGCAATTTGGTGAATTGGGTATTCTCCTTATTCCCAGGTGACAGATAGGCAAACTGAGGCCCAGAAGAGGTTAGTAATATGTCATGAGTTAAGAGACAGTGGTAGGGTTCATGTGGGTGAGGGTCTGACACCAGGCAGATGAAGGCTTTTCGGCTACAGTGACTTGAGTTTTAAAAGGTGAAGTAAGGCCGGGCCCAGTGGCTCACGCCTGTAATCCCAGCACTTCGGGAGGCCCCGGTGGGCAGATCACCTGAGGTCAGGAATTCGAGACCAGCCTGACCAACATGGAGAAAGCCCGTTTCTAGTAAAAATACAAAATTAGCCGGGTGTGGTGTCGGGTGCCTGTAATCCCAGCTACTAGGGAGGCTGAGGCAGGAGAATCGCTTGAACCCAGGAGGCAGAGGTTGCAGTGAGCTAAGATTGCACCATTGCACTCCGCCTGGGCAATAAGAATGAAACTCCTCCAAAAAAAACATGAGGTAACGAAGGGAAAGTGTCCAGCCCTGGGCCTGGCTTATAAGGAGCCTTCAGGAAGTGCCCACTTGGGTTCCTCAGCTAAGGAGATGGAGGGAAGGGAGGGGGCAGCCCCTGGCATCTGACAGTGACCCAGTGAGAACCGTACCATTTATCTCTGGGTGAGGGTACAGAGCCACCACATGGCCCTGAGTTCTTCTGCAGGGTGAGGAAATGGATGTGGGGGTCCCTGGGTACCAGGGACTGGAAGGTGGGCATCCCGGCTGGGAGTGAGTGTGGGTGCGGATTGGGGCTCCAGCCCTGGTCTACAGCTGGTACCCCTGCGGTGACAGGTTGGATATTTCTGGCCACCAGCCTGGGGATTTAATTAAGTTAGTGATGAACCCAAGCACATCTCCAGGGAGCCCAGAGCTGTCTCTGCTTTCTCTGCCTGTAGATTAATTCCTGTTTTTCCTTCTTTTGTTTTGTTTTGTTTTTTTTCTCTCCCCCCTCCCTTTCTTCCCAAGGAATAAAAAAAAAAGCCTTATTTATTATCATTTTCCCCACCGTTGGCATGGCAACGCAGGCGTATACTGAGCTCCAGGCAGCCCCGCCACCATCCCAGCCGCCACAGGCCCCTCCGCAAGCCCAGCCCCAGCCACCACCACCACCACCCCCAGCGGCGCCCCAGCCCCCTCAGCCGCCCACCACTGCCGCCACCCCTCAGCCCCAGTATGTCACCGAGCTGCAGAGCCCCCAGCCCCAGGCACAGCCACCGGGCAGCCAGAAGCAGTATGTGACGGAGCTCCCAGCTGTACCCGCACCCTCGCAGCCGGCCGGTGTGCCCACCCCGTCGCCCGCGCCCCAGCAGTACATCGTGGTCACTGTCTCCGGTAAGTGCCGAGCACTTGTGTGTCCAAAAACTCCTCTCAGAGTTGTTCAGCTAGCCCAGCCCCCTGGGTGTGAAGGCACAGGGCTGCCTTGCCCCCCAGGGTTTCTGGGTGGGACATCGGGCATCACTAGGGCAGGGGTACTCACGCCATGCAAGGAGGCCTCTGGCCTCCCAAACTCCTTCCCACCAGAGCAGCTTTTAGAGTTGCTGTTTTGTTTTTGTTTTGTTTTTTGAGACAGGGTCTTACTCCATTGCCCAGGCTGGAGTGCAGTGGCTCAATCACAGCTAATTGCAGCCTCCACCTTCCAGGCTCAAGCAATCCTCTCACCTCAGCCTCCCAAGTAGCTGAAATCACAAGTGCCCACCACCATGCCTGGATAAGTTTTTAAATTTTTTGTGGTGATGGGGTCTTCCCATGTTGCCCAGGCGGGTCTCAAACTCCTGGCCTCAAATGATCCTCCCACCTCTGTCTCCCGAGTTGTTGGGAGTATAGGCATGCAGCCAGCCCAGCTAATTGTTTTTTTTTTTTTTTTTAAGTAGAGTTTCGCTCTTGTTGCCCAGGCTGGAGTGCAATGGCACCATCTCGGCTCACCGCAACCTCCACCTCCCAGCTTCAAGCGATTCTTCTGCCTCAGCCTCCTGAGTAGCTGGGATTACAGGCATGTACCACCACGCCCGGCTAATTTTGTATTTTTAATGGAGACAGGGTTTCTCCATGTTTGGTCAGGTTGGTCTTGAACTCCTGATCTCAGGTGATCCGCACACCTTAGCCTCCCAAAGTGCTAGGATTACAGGCGTGAGCCACCACGCCCAGTTTTTGTATGTCTATTAGAGATCGGGTCTCCCTGTGTTGCCCCTAGGCTGGTCTCGAACTGCTGGGCTCAAGCAATCTTCCTGCCACGGCCTCCCAAAGTTCTGGGAATACAGGCCTGAGCCATCATGCTCAGCCTCTTAGATGTCTTTTGATCTCTCTTTGCATGTAAAGATGACGCTGGAAGAATGGTTTGGGCAGTGCAATCAAAGCGCGCACACACCTGTGGGAGGCTGAGGGCGAGCTCCGGGCCTGGCCTGGCTGCACGCCAGTCTTTTGGCCTCCCGCTTCAGTTTCCTCATTTGTGGTGGGATGGTGATACTCCTCGCTCTCAGGGGACACACGTGAGGGTCTCATAGCCAGGCTGGCCTCAAGTGGGCACTTCAGGGAGGTCAGCTGGGGGCCTGTCCTCCCTTCCTAGAGGAGCCACCCTGTTGTTTTGGGGAGGATCCAGGGACCAGCCCTTTTTTTTTATATTTGCTTTTCTTTCTCACGACATAGGCTAAGGTGGGGCCGGGCGTGGTGGTGCACGCCTTTCATCCTAGCACTTTGGGAGGCCAAGGCAGGCGGATCACGAGGTCAGGAGATCAGACCATCCTGGCTAACACGGTAAAAAATTAAAAAAATTAGCTGGGCATGGTGGTGGGCACCTGTAGTCCCAGCTACTCAGGAGGCTGAGGCAGGTGAATCTCATGAACCCAGGAGGCAGAGGTTGCAGTGAGCCCAGTTTGCAGCACTGCACTCCAGCCTGGGCAAAAAAGTGAGACT
>NW_016107549.1:566716-584207 GCF_001604975.1 Cebus imitator
AAAAAAAAAAAAAAAAAAAAAAGACATAGGCCAAGGCATGCAATACCAGTGTTGAGAGCAGGTCATCTTGGACAGGCCTGTTACCCTGTGAGCATCTCCCACAGGAAACACAGTGACAATGTTCTGGCTTGTTTGGGGTCTGTCTGAGGTGTAGATCTCTGTCTCGACTGACGCAGGGCTTTGATGGAAATGGCAGCACAGCCTGGACATCAGGCTAGATTCCTGCATGTTTTGGTTTAGAGATGTGGTCTTGCTGTGCTGTCCGGACTGGCCTGGAATTCCTGGGCTCAAGCGATTCTCCTGCCTCAGTCTCATGGGTAGCTGGGACTACAGGTGCGTGCCACTGTGCCCAGCTAGTGTGTTTTTAATGTGCTCTGTGGAGGATGGAGGCCTCAGTGGGAGCCTGGATCAAAGTTGGCCCTGGTCTTCTCAGAGTGGAAAAGGAAGGGGTGAGACCATCAGGGCATCCTGAGGGGCTGTGGAAAGGGGGGGTCCAGATGGGGTTGGGGACAATCAGGTCATAAAGAGTCATCAGGCTGGGCGCGGTGGCTCACGCCTGTAATCCCAGCACTTTGGGATGCCAAGGCGGGCGGATCACGAGGTCAGGAGATCGAGACTATCCTGGCTAACACTGTGAAACCCCGTCTCTACTAAAAATACAAAAAATTAGCCAGGCCTGGTGGCGCATGCCTTAGTCCCAGCTACTCAGGAGGCTGCGGCAGGAGAATCACTTGAATCCAGGAGGCAGAGGTTGCAGTGAGCCGAGAATGCACCACTGCACTCCAGCCTGGCGACAGAGCAAGACTCCGTCTCAAAAAAAAAAAGAGTCATCAAAATATGTAGCAATTGGCTGGGCGAAATGGCTCACACCTATAATCCCAGCACTTTGGGAGGCCTAGGCAGGCAGATCACTTGAGGTCAGGAGTTCGAGACTAGCCTGACCAACATGGTGAATCCCTGTCTCTACTAAAAGTATAAAAATTAGCTGGGCATGGTGGCACGACCCTGTAGGAGGCTGAGGCATGAGAATCACTTGAACCCAGGAGGCAGAGGTTGCAGTGAGCTGAGTGCCACTGTACTCCAGCCTGGGTGACAGAGTAAGAATCCATCTCAAAAAAAAAAATGAAAATGTAGCAATTGGCTCTATCATGGAACACAGCAGTTGGGGCTGGGGCCCCGGGCAGTGTCCCAGAGGTTTCTTGCAGTGTCTGTGTGGGAGGTCTGGGGTCCCCGGGAGAGGTTTGGGGTGGGGACATGCAGCGACTCAGGGCAGTGACTCTTTACTGTATGGCAGGAGTGGGGGTGTCTGCAAGAGCGCCACACTTAGTGCCCCCACCCCTGTGTAGACACAGCCCTGCCCTGGTTGAGGTCGGGCTGCAGACATGGGCAGGGTCTTCTGGCCACACACCTTTGGTGGGTTCTCACTGCTGCTCAGAAATCCTGCAACATTTCCTTAACAGTGAACTTCCCGCTCCAACAAACCTGTTCTCCCTCTGCCCCGCCTTCACCTCCATCACCTCTGCCTCATACTATGCCCCTAACCCTGCAGACAACCTTCCTGGGGATAGAGTACCATCAGGCCACCACAAGGACCCCTTCTCCTGCCCAGCTCCTGGGGTCCATCTGCATGCACCACCTCTGCCTTCTCGCTGGATGAATCGGCACTGCCCATGTCCCAGGCCACCCCATCCAGGACATGCTCCTGCCATTGCTCCTTCCAGTTCCTTCTGCATCACTTAATCCCCTCTTGCAGATCTTCCCACCCATCCATCAAGGGGGAACAGCACCCATTTTTTTTTTTTTAATGTGTTTATTTTTTGAGACAGGGTCTTGCTCTGTCGCCCAGGCTAGAGTGCGATGGTGCAGTCGTGGCTCACTGTAGCCTCCACCTCCTGGGCTCTGTGATCCTCCCACCATAGCCTCCCAAGTAGCTGGGACTGTAGTCATGTACCACCGCACCCGGCTAATCTTTTAATTTTTTTGTAGAGATAGAGTCTTGCTGTGTTACCCAAGCTGATCTTGAACTCCTGGCCTCAAACGGTCCTCCCACTTCGGCCTCCCAAAGTGCCAGAATTATAACTGTGAGCCACCTAGCCCAGCTAAGCCCTCATTTTATCTGGGAACCTCCAGCTCCTGGACCCCCTGCAGCTGGCCCCCTTTCTCCCAAAGATCCCCTCCTGTGAGTCCTCCAGGAGCCCACACTGCCCTGGTCTCCACCCGCCCCCCTGCAGCCCATCTGTGGTCCCCTCTGCTGCTTCCTCCTCATCTCCCTGACTTTGTCAGCAAAGGACTCAGGCCTGGAAAGCCCTCTTGGCTCCCCTAGCTCCCCCTTCATGATGGCGTCATTCTGTGTCACACCTCTCAATGCCCACATTGAGGTCTCCAGCCTGGGCTGCAACCCCGAACCCCAGGACCCCACGTCCAACCACTCTTTACTTATCCACCCAGTGTCGAACTCACCTCAGTCCAGCTCAGCCAATCTGAATTCTGCATTTTTCCCTCTTCAGATCTTCCTTCAAGACTTCCTCATCCTCCCAGCCCAGGGTCAGTCTTGTTTCTGTCCTGCTGCTCCTTGAGTAAAACCTCTTGGCTCTGCCTCGTAGACTCTTCCAGAACTACCCGCCTCTTGCACCTCTATGACCCCAAGCCTGGTCCAGCCTCTGCCCTTACAGTCTGACCCATCCCAGCAGCCAGAGGGAGCTGGCTCACAATTATCAATTAGGTCCCATCACATCCTAGCTCGACCCTAAGGGCTCCAAGGCAGGTGGTCCCAGGGGCACTCTTTGAGAAACCCTAGCCTAGGCTATCTGAGCTCTGGGAGAGCAGGCTCCTTCCTCTCCCCTGATACCTGACAAAAAAGGGCTTTAAAAGCTACACACACAGACACACACACACACAGACACACACACACACACTCTAGATATATATACATTTATTTATGTAGGAGTCTTGTATACACACACACACACACACACACACACACACACACACACACGTAAATTAGCTGGGCGTGGTGGCAGGCGCCTGTAATCCCAGTTACTTGGGAGGCTGAGGCAAGAGTTTTGAAAAAATGTTCCATGTACCCTGTGCCCCTTCTAGTAAATGCCAAGCCCCTTCATCTCTGGCCTGCCAGCCCCCTGGCCTAATGTACCCGGTCCAGCCCCCTGGCCTTCCTAGCTCCACAAACCCAACAGGCCCAGCCCTGCCTCCTGATCTTTGCACTCTCGGTGCCCTGCCAGGAGCACTTCCCTCCCAGACTCTCTGGGAGCTTGTCCCTTGTCTCCCTCAGGTCTCTGCTCAGCTGCCACCTCCTGACTCCCTCCCTCTATCCCCACTGCTCACCCTCTGTCTTCGTGTTTACAACCTCTGCCTCCTGGGCTCAAGTAATTCTCCTGCCTCAGCCTCCCGAACAGCTGGATTATAGGCGCATGCCACCGTGCCAGGCTAATTTTTGTATTTTTTGGTAGAGATGGCATTTTGCCATGTTGGCCAGGCTGGTCTTGAACTTCTTCTTTTTTTTTTTTTTTTTTTTTTTTTTGAGACGGAGTTTTGCTGTTGTTGCCCAGGCTGGAGTGTAATGGCGCGATCTCGGCTCACTGCAACCTCCGCCTCCTGGGTTCAAGCAATTCTCCGGCCTCAGCCTCCTGAGTAGCTGGGATTACAGGCACGTGCCACCATGCCCAGCTAATTTTCTGTATTTTTAGTAGAGACGGGGTTTCACCATGTTGACCAGGATGGTCTCGATCTCTTGACCTCGTGATCCACCCGCCTCGGCCTTCCAAAGTGCTGGGATTACAGGCTTGAGCCACCGTGCCCGGCTGGTCTTGAACTTCTGACCTCAAGTGGTCTGCCTGCCTTGGCCTCCCAAAGTGCTAGGATTATAGGCGTGAGCATCACACCCGGCTGGTCTTCTTAACACTTATCGCCACTTAAAGTTACGATAATGGGATGGTGGCCATGCCCACCTGCAGGCAGGGCTCTCTCACTGCTCAGTCTTTGTGGAATGACTGGTGAGCACCAGCCTGATCCAGAACAGCCTAGAGGAGGAGAATCTAGCAAGCCATCGTGTCCAGTCAGCTCCTCCATGGCTAATGGTTTGCAGGAAGCCTTGCATGTCACCAGTGGACAGCTCCCCTTGGCCCCCAGAGTGTCTGACGGGTCCTGATCCATGTCCTGGGTGTGGGTCTTACCTGCTTCAGGGTCCGGGCTCCCTAGAGCCAGGGTCTGGAGTGGGCACACAGCTCCAGGCTCCACAACTCCCCAAGTCCTTCTACTATTGGCCTTGGCTTCTCCTGTTCTTCTTGGCACTTCCCCAGGGATGCCCTGGTGCTGCAGAGTTAAGAGCAAGTCCCAGCACTTTGGGAAGCTGAGGCGGGCAGATCACCTGAGGTCAGGAGTTCAAGACCAGCTTGGCCAACATGGTGAAACCCCATCTCTACTAAAAATATAAAAATTAGCCGGGCATAGTGGTAGACACCTATAAGTCCAGCTACTTGGGAGGCTGAGGCAGCAGAATCACTTGCACCCCGTAGGTAGAATTTGCAGTCAGCTGGGATTACACCTGAACTCCAGCCTGGGCAATAGATCAAGACTCTGTCTCAAAAAAGAAGTGAAGATCAAGGCAAACTGTTTGGGTCAGACAGAGCCTGGCTGGACCCTAAGTAGCTGTGAGGCATGGGGAGGTGGCCTCTGTCTTCCCCCATCTTGGTCGTGTTCCCAGGAGGGCACTCTGTACCCATGAGGGCAGGTTACAGCAACCCTGCTGTCCACAGAACTCTCTGGGGCTTACTTTGGTCAGGCGGTGGCTTAGTTGTCTTTCACGGTGGTCCCAGGGAATTTCATTTCTCTGCTATTCCACATTCTGGCAAGTGCCAGCCTGTCCCCGGAAGGGTCACTGGGCAGCGCTTCCTGGATTTGTTCTGAGGAAGAGGAGGTTGGCTTGTGCCCTGCCAGTCATCCCTTCTCCCCAACCCCCACCACAGTAACTCCTCAGCCTTCCTCCCTGACCCTCTGCCAGGTTAGGGTGCCTCATCTCAGGGTAGCTGAGGCCACGTGAGCACCAGGGAAGCAGGAGTAACTGACACCGGTGAAGGCTGCCACAAGGCACCTGGGACTTCTCCCAAGCCAGGAGCAATCGGAGCTGACCAGGGACCCAGGGAGTGGGCAGGGAAGAGGGAGGGAGAGGCCTGGACCCAGACTTGGAGCCCGGGGCTGGACGCCAGCTGAGAGCAACACCAGACACAGCTCACCCAGCTCGGTCCCCGCCTGCCCTCCCCAAAGGTGACTTTGGGGGTGGTAGGAAGGAAGCTCAAGTTTCTGTGGTCAGGAACAATACTAGATCCATAAATCCCCGTCCTCAGAGGCCACCAGACTCTCCCGGAGCCCAAGGCGGAAGGAGAGTATTGTGGGCTCTGGCAGCCACTCCCGGGAAGGTGAAAGTGACTCGGCCTGCAGGGAACAGGCCGGCCCGAAGGAGGGGCTGAGTCCAGCCCTTCCCCGTTTCTCTCTCACTTGGGGTTCTGGGGGGGTCCAAGAAGACTTGTGTCCAGATGGGGAAGTGGAGGGTATTTGTCAGCATTCCCAAACACAGTTGGGGAACTGAGGTTGGAGCCGACAAGGGACACAGGACACTGGGGGCAGGCGAGGCCCCTCCAGGAGCCCCCGACCAACGTCATCCCAGGGAGCCCAGGGGCAGGAGGCAGAGTGTCAGATGGCTCCATCTGTCCTTGGGGAAGGGGGCCAGGCCCCCCAGGTGGATGCCAGGGGCCCAAACTCTGCCGGGCTCAGAGCCCAGCCTCTCTGGCCTCCCCTTGGCTCCCCCACGTAGCTCATTTAAGGCTTGAGTAGGTCTAGATGGGGAAGTGTGGGGCCTGGGGAGAAGGGGGCGGCTCACTTGTCAGAGTCATTCCACTGCTCAGAGACGTTAATGTGTCAGATTCAGGGACAGGAAATCAGCTGCCGTTTCCGGAGACACTGGGGGCCTCCCTGGCCTCCTGCACATGCCCAGAGCGGCGATCCTGGCAGATAGATGCACACGCTCACTCGCAGATCCAGTGCCACCCCCCACTTCCCCTCCTGGCTTCCCCTCCCTGAAACACAGAGAGGACCAGACCCAGCGGTGGAGGGGCCCTGGCCCGGCCACAGGCAGACAGGGACACCTGCACAGGAAGCCCTCATCCGCATGAGTCGCTCAGGCTCACCTGCTCAGCCTCGTGGTGCATCCCCTGGTGCCCTCCTGAACTGGCAGGCATGGGGTCCCAGCCTTGAGGGCTACCCCAGAGGCAGGAGACATGCCAGGCTGTTTCCTGGAGACAGCCACCTGGTCTCAGCAGCTCCCCAGGCTTCCTTCTGCCGTGGGTCCTGCGCAGGGACCAGCCTCTGAGCCCTGGAGGTGGTGAGGGCCAGACCACCACTCCCTGCCCACCTTGAGCCTCCTGGATGAGGCACCATCCCTTAGGCTGGGCTTGAGTCCTTGTGCCCCACCATCCAGGTGTGTAGGACCGGTCATGTGACTTGAGGCTGTCTCAGGTTTCTCCCAGAGGGGCCTTCTCAGTGAGGCTTCCTTCTCTATGGCCCAGGGAAGCCTAAAGCAGATGCCAGGGAAGAGTCCAGCAAAACATAGGGATTGGGGCCTGTGGAACTGGCACAGGGGCAGCTGGTCAGGCAGGCCTGGGATTGACCAAATGCCCCATAGCCCACATGCAGCCAGCCACACGGAGGCCTCCTCCGACACCTCCTCCCGCATCTGGCAACCCATGCCCCCAGCACACACTCGTGTGCTCTGCCCTTGACTTGGCCTTTGCATCTGCCCTGGCCAGGCCTCTCTCCTTCCTGTGCCCTGCCTGCACACCCAAGACCCAGTCTAGATGCTCCAGACCTCGAGGGGACCCCGTAGACCCCCAGCTTACTTTCCTTCCTGTGCCCATGTGCCCAAGTCCACACATCACTGCCCTTTGGGTTCAGCGCAGGCAGGACCAGTGACTCCAGGTTCCATGTGTGGGATGAGGTTCATGTGGGGCCAGAGGGGAACCTGTGTCGTGACCTGCATGGTGGATGGTGCATTTGACCTTGGACAAGTCCCTTTCTTGCTTCTGAAAATGGGTAATAAAAGCTCATACTGTCAGCCAGGTGCAGTGGCTCATGTCTGTAATCCCAGCACTTTGAGAGGCCAAGGTGGGCGGATCACTTGAAGCTAGGAGTTCAAGAGCAGCCTGGCCGACACGGCAAAACCCTGGCTCTACTAAAACCACAAAACTTAGCCCGGCGTGGTGGTGTGTGCCTGTAGTCCCTGCTATTCGGGAGACTGAGGCAGGAGAAACGCTTGAACTGGGAGGCAAAGGTTTCAGTGAGCCAAGATTGCGCCACTGTACTGTAGCCTGGGCGACAGAGCAAGACCCTGTCTCAAAAAAAAAAAGGAAAGCTCTTACTGTCAGCCGGATGCAGTGGCTCACACCTATAATCCCAGCACTTTGGGAGATGGAGGCAGGTGGATTGCTTGAGTCTAGGAATTCAAGACCAGCCTGGGCAATATAGCAGGACTGCCATCTCTACTAAAAATACAAAAATCAGCCAGGCATGGTGTTACGTGCCTGTAGTCCCAGCGGCTCGGGCGGCTGAGGCAGGAGAATTGCTTGAACCCCAGGAGATACACTCCAGCCTGGGTAACAGAGCGAGACCCTGTCTCAAAAAAAAGCTCTTATTGTCTCTGGCTGTCCAGGGAGAGCCTAGCACAACACCTGGTGTGCCAGAAGCAACACTAGTGTCTGCAGTGATAACTCCTTGCCCATGGCTGTTCGGTCCTGCCGGGGGTGAGGTTGGATAAACCCCTCTAAATTTCCAAGAGAGGTGGGCCTGGGACCTTGGCTCCTTGGCGGTGGAGGAAGGACATGTAAATGTTCACCCCCAGCCCCACCCCCGCCTCTGGAGCTGCTGGGGGTAGCCTGGGCCACATGGAGGGGACAGGATGGATGGTGTCCCAGCTGGGGTGAGGGTCTTCTAGCCAGCGCCTCTTAGGCACTCCCCTGTACCCCCAGCACTCCTGCTAATCACTCAGCAGATGTGCATGAAATTTGACCTGCGCCTGCCCGATAGTGTCTCTGGGTACGAACCTCCCTCCTCACCCTGCAGCGCTGCCCCAGCCTCTCGAAGGTCCCGCTCTGCTGGGGAGGGGAGTGTTTATCCCAAGAGGGCAGGCAGGCTCTGCCTCCACCGGGGGGATTAGCTCCCCAAGGTTGTGGGTATAAAGCCGCCTGCACACCCTGCTGTTCTGTAGAGGCAGGCAAGGAGCAAAGAGGGCCAGGCAGGCCCCCCTGGATGGACGGGGGGCAGGTGGGGTGGGGGGACGAGCACCATGTTCTATGATTGTCTCTTCTCAGCTGCCTGCCAGCGTGAGTACCCGCCTCCCCCACTCCTAGCCCCTGTGGTCCCACCCCACTGAGGACAGGGAGCTGGGAGGGAGGACTTGGCTACAGGCTCTCAAGACCTTCCAGGGAGCACTCCTCTCAGCAGCTTCCACTCCCAGGAAGCCTGGGGTTACCCCAGGGAAGGTGGCCCCAGCACCTCGGTTCTTTCAGCATTGCCAGGACCGTGGAGTGGACAGTCAGTTCCCTGCCTGTCCACAAGTCCTGTCTGCTGGGAAGGGTCCAGTCTTCTGGATCTTGAGCGTCATAGCTCTTCGGTCACCCTCTCTGGTCTGGCTTCGGGATGAGGAAAGCTGATGGGGGCTGCTTCCAGGTATTAAAGATCCTGGTTCCTGCGGGCTCCAGCCCACCCTGCCACGTGGGCCCCTGATGGGTGCAGTCAGCGCCGGCTAGGGGTGAGCAGGACTCCTGGAGGGGCCTGACCTTGCTGGGGGCTGGCTTCAGACTGCATCTTCCTCTCCAGGTGGGCTCAGGCTTAGGCTGGGGGCGGGGACAGCAGGAAGAACTGACCTGGTGGCCCCTCCCTACAGAAGGTGCCATGCGGGCTAGTGAGACGGTGTCAGAGGCCAGCCCTGGCTCCACGGCCAGCCAGACCGGCGTCCCTACTCAGGTGGTTCAGCAGGTGCAGGGCACCCAGCAGGTAGGATATGGCCCTCCCAGGGGGCAGGGGAGGGCCGGTGAGGGTGGCAGTGCAGGCTGCGGCCTCGGGGGCCTGGCCTCCCCTCCCTGCTTCCTGCCGGAGCCATCTGCTCACCTGTTCTTATCAAGATGTGCACGGCAGCCACCCTCCACTCACCACTCCAGGCCTCCCGGGGGAATCAGTGGCTCAGCTCTTCCTGCCTTGTCCCCACAGCGACTGCTGGTCCAGACGAGCGTGCAGGCCAAGCCGGGCCATGTGTCACCCCTCCAGCTGACCAACATCCAAGTGCCCCAGCAGGTAAGGCCACTGCACCTGGCCCCACCCTGAAAGGCTCCCTCAGGGTGGACGACCAGCCCCCTATGGCAAGCCTGGATCTGTCCTCACCAGGATCGAGGGAAGAGGCCCCATCCAGGGGCTGCCCTGCCTCCTGGCTCTGGGCAGTCACCTCCCCACGGTGAGACTATCAGGTAGGGGCCATCTCAGCAGAGAGAACAGGTGTAGCGGGGAAGGTGGTTTTCGGGTCCAGCCCGGTGTTCCGAAGCAGTGAACCCACACCAGGTTTAGAGTCAGGTGTCCGTAGCCAGTGCAGGGTGGTCTGTCCCCAAGAAGGCCACAGATGGGGTACAGCACTCACCCGTTTCCAACTGATCAGCGCAGAACTGGACAAAGTACTGTCAAGTTTTTTTGGGTTTTTTTTGAGACAGAGTCTCACTCTGTTGCCCAGGCTGGAGTGCAATGGCGCAATGTTGGCTCACTGCAACCTCCGCCTCCTGGGTTCAAGTAATTCTCCTGCCTCAGCCTCTCAAGTAGTTGGGATTATAGGCATGCGCCATCACGCCCGGCTAATTTATGTATTATTAGTAAAGACAGGGTTTCACCATGTTGGCCAGGCTGGTCTCAAACTCCTGACCTCAAGCAATCCACCCGCCTTAGGCTCCGAAAGTGCTAGGATTATAGGCATGAGCCACCAGGCCCAGCCTAGTACTGTCGGGTTTTAAGGATGATAGCACATTCCACGTGGCCTGACAACAACTCCAGCTCTGCCACTTCCTGGCTCTAGGACCTCAGATAAGCGCCTTTGCGGTCCTGAGCCTTGGTGTCATCCTCTGTGAAGTGGAGGCAGTAGCTGAGCTGCATTTGGGGCTGTCAGGGTTCTGTGGGCTAACAGGTGTGAAGCACTTACAACATCAGCTGCACTGCACACATGCTCGGTGCACCCGTGCTGGCTGTCATGAGTGATCCACCTCCCTCTCCCTCCCTGGGTCCAGGCTCTCCCCACGCAGCGTCTGGTGGTGCAGAGTGCAGCCCCAGGCAGCAAAGGCGGCCAGGTCTCCCTGACGGTCCACGGCACCCAGCAGGTGCACTCACCCCCGGAGGTAAGTGGTGGCCCTGTCAGCCACCCTCCCCAGTGCTGTCTCCCCAGGTCAGCAGTGTAGCCCCATAGTATATTTGGGGCTCTCTGCCCCCCCAGCCCACTTGCTCCTCCAAAATCCTGCATCCTCTCCACTCCCAGTGTGATGCCCTTGTGGACCCCAGGTAGGGTGGCTTGGCTGCCCAGTTCCTGGCCCTGCCAGCTCTGAGCCAAGCAGCCGTGGAGCTCTGCTATGGGAGAAGGAGGTGACTTCCTGGATTGAGATGACCTGGCAGCACCAGCTCAGGGAACTGCATTCCAGGAAACAAAGCGGGTTCTTCATAGGGGGAGAGTCTCTACCACGAAGCCTCGGACCCCAGGGTAGATTCTGGGGACCAAACACCAAAGAGGGTTTTGAAGACAGGCTGTGGGTGTTGTCTGCATCAGGAGCTCAGGGTCAGATGGCTGGCCCAGCGCATTCACTTCGTCTTCTGGGACTCTGGGCAGGCCTGTGAGCCTTCTTTTGTTTTTTGGTTTTTGTTTGTTTGTTTTAGACAGAATCTTGCTCTGTCGCTCAGACTGGAGTGCAGTGGTGCTATCTCAGCTCACTGCAACCTCCAACTCCTGGGTTCAAGTGATTCTTCTGCCTCAGCCTCCCAAGTAGCTGGGATTGCAGAGGTCCACCACCACGCTTGGCTAATTTTTGTATTTTTTGTAGAGACAGAGTTTCACCATGTTGACCAGGCTGGTCTTGAACTCCTGACTTCCTCAGGTGATCTGCCTGCCTTGGCCTCCCAAAATGCTAGGATTGCCAGTATGAGCCACGGCACCTGGCCCCTTTGAGTCTTCCGAGCTCCAAGTTTTCTCCATGTCAAACAGCTGATGGTAAAAACCGCCTCTCAGTTTGCTGTGAGAATTACAGCCTGAGGCACAGCGGGGCTCAGAGCCAACACAGGGCTCCATGGCCAGCCTGTCCAGGCCCAGCCCTGTGCCTCACCGCCTGCAGCCATGTCACCTGGGGCTTGTCCCTTCCCTTCTGCGCCTCCATTGGGAAGAGAGGATGCTGTGAGATTCCAGTGAGTACATTTAAAGCACTCAGCCAGTGTCTGGTAGGAGTCAGCCCAGTATCACACCAGAGGCTGCTGTTCTCATTGCTATAACCTTTGAGGATCAGCCCCAGGAGAGCTTCAGGGGTGTTGCAGGCACCACCTACCATCAGCCATCCTTGCTGGGGAGGGTGAAACCCCAGTCATTGCCAGGAGTTGACTGGGACTGTTACAGGGAGTAGGCATTTGGATGCATGGGATGTGGTCAGTTACCAGCCTGAGTGTTGGTAATTGCGACAGGTGGTTGGGACAGGTCCTTGCAGGCTGCTACCCTCCCCAGTCAGCTCTCCTGAGAAGGGTGTGTATGAGGGCCCAGGTGCCCCAGAGAGGATGTGAGCCTGTCCCAAAGAGGGTTCGAGCCCTCCCCAGAGAGGATTCAAGCCCACCCCAGCGCACTCCTGTGTCTCCTTCCCTTACAGCAGTCGCCGGTGCAGGCCACCAGCTCTTCCAGCAAGACAGCCGGGGCCCCCACGGGCACAGTGCCACAGCAGCTGCAGGTCCACGCTGTCCAGCAGAGCGTCCCCGTCACCCAAGAGGTGCCAAGCCAAGGCGGGCAGCAGCTCGGGCCAGGGGTCCCGGCCAGGCAGCCTCTGCAGCCCCCCATGGCTGTGCCTCTGGCCTATTAGAGCCCAGCCCCGGCCTGCCACCCAGGCCTTTGATAAGCATCTCTGCCTGTCTCCAGACTCGGCATCTTGGGGCTGGAGGACGGGGATGCCGTGGGGAGTCTGAAATTTGAACTTGTGGCATAGTGGGCCAAGGGAACCTCTGGGAGGAACCACCTTGGCCTCTTTGGGCCCATTTGCCTGAAGGAAGCCCCGAAGCCACGTCCTGGCTTATTCCTGGAAGGGTCATTCCGGGAAGGGTTTCAGGAGGGGATCCCACCCTCAAATCCATGCCCATCTGGGGCTGCCTGCCACTGGATGTTAGCAATGAAGTTGAGGGGTTCCCAGCCCCTTGAAAAAATAGATGAAATCCATAGATCCTTCCCCAAGTATAAACAGAAACCCTGTCCCAGAGGATTTACAGATACTCTTCTGACTGGCGCTGGAGCCCCCCCCAGACCTCCAGATCTGGGTCCAGGCCCGAGCTCCTCCATTCAGCATCCCCCTCTGCCAGCCTCAGTCTGGTTCTGCGCCCCTAGGATAATCCCTGCATCCCTGCCACGGCACAGAACAAGGCAGAGAGTTGACGTGGGAAGGATGCAGGGACAAAATATAACCAAGGCCATGCCTGTGGGTTCTTGGCACAGCTTCAGGGGCCTGTAGGGAAAGGAGGCAGAGAGCAGAGACCCCTCAGTCCCAGGTTCAATTCAGCCTGGCAGCCTCACTTTGCCCCTGTAAGTGGGTGCCCATTAGTAATGGACCGGGACGTGCTTGGTGCTGGGCACGGCACCCTCCCTGTTTGGCTGGAGAATGGCAGCCTCTTGCTTGCCGGGCTGCTGTGAGGTTACAGAAGCTCACCTGTGCAGGGGCTGGGCGGGTTGACAGCCATCGTTCTCATGGTCATCTTAACGTTCCCTTTCCCTTTCCAGAGGTCTGTGGTCCAGGCCACTCCACAAGCGCCCAAAGCCGGCCCGGTGCAGCCACTGACCGTCCAGGGCCTCCCGCCAGTCCACGTGGCTCAAGAGGTGTGTGTCGCGCTCCTACCCCAGGGAAAAACGGACTGGTCCCGGGCTGGGGCTGGGGAGTGCAGGCCCCTGAGGCCGCAGGGAGGGAAATGCCTCTGTGAGCTGCAGACCCTGCCCTAGATCCTTCCCCTTTCCCGGCCCCCTGGCAGCTCAGGGCCCAGGTTTTGCTAAGAGAGGTCTGGATTCGAATCCCGCTTCATTCTTGCGTGGGCGTGGGTCAGTTCTTCCCCTCTCCAAGACCCCGGGCGGCGGGGAATCTTCCCTCGGGTGGCTGCGTGCGCGCTCAGCAACCCGGTGGGTGGAGGCCTGGAGCCGCGCCCGCGGCCGCCCCTGTTGACCCCCCAGTGTCTCTGTTTGTCCTCCAGAGCTCAGGCAGTCAGTTTCCCGCTAGGAAGGCAGAGCAGCGAGATCCCCGGCTCACGCCGCCGCCGGAGCCGCCGCCCCGGCCGCCCCCGTGCAGCGGCGAGGCCCAGCAGCTAGGCAGCCCCGAGCTGCCGCCGCCCTATTACGAGCCGGGCACCGAGCAGTGGGTGGAGCTGGTGGGCGTGCTGCCCCCGCACCTGCTCCTGCCGCAGCAGAAAGTGGTCTTCGAGCCACTGCCCCGGCTCCCGGCCCGAGCCAGCCCCGACCAGAGGGTCAGGATCCAGAGAATCCCCCAGGTGCTAGTGTTCGGCACGGCCGCCACGGCCCTCAAAGTAGGTGGCGGACGCACGGACGGGGGGCAGCGGGCGGGCAGGGGCGGGGGCGCCCGGTCCGGGCCGCCCACCAGGCCCCGCAAGCCCTGTAGACCCCACCTCCGCCCAACGGGTCGGTCTGGGGATACGCCTCTGACTCCCGACCCAAGCCCTATCCTGGTCCCAGCTCCACCCCTGCAGACTTGGGTTGAGGGATGGAGGTGGGGGACTCAGGCCCCGCCCCTAAGGCCCTGTCAGTGATTCCAGGTTGTTTCCCACCAACCAGGACCCCAGGCTCCGCCCCTTACATCCTGTGCCCGGTTTCTAGGCCCCGCCCCTGAGGCCTTCGGGCTCTGTAGCTTCGGGCTCTGGCTCCAGGCTCCATCGACAGCCTTGCCCCTGTGCCTGGGGTCCAGCCTTAACGCCCACTGCAGGACCCTGTCTCGCATCCACTCCACTACCCGTCATGCCCCACCCTTGCTGGCCCCAGCCGAAGCCGCGTCCTGGCTTCTGCTCCTGAAATAGCCTTTCCTGATTCCCAGCCCTGGCGCAGGCAGCAGCCCCTGGGCCTCTGACCCCAGGCCTCCTCCAGGGTGTTTTGTTCAGAGCCCAGAGCTGCCCTTGAGTCCGGGAGCTGGGCGTCAGGGAGAGCCTGGGTGGGCACCAGCCCTTTAGAGGCAGAACGGGAGGAGCTGGCCCACCTTGACCCTCCATGTGCCCTTCCTCTGCCCCAGGTGCAGCAGCTCCAGCAGGTGCCCGTCCCACACGTGTACTCCAGCCAGGTGCAGTATGTGGAGGGCGGTGACGCCAGCTACACGGCCAGTGCCATGTAAGTGAGGGGAGAAGGGTGGGTGAGGGGCTCCGGTCAGCACAGGACCTTCCCCAGGCTCCCAGGACAGCAGGCCCCAGTCCCAGCCCCCAGCAGGCCAGTTGGCCTTCAAGCCCTTAGGAGACAGACACTCAGGTGGCACTCCCCAGGGGCAGCCACAGCCAGGAAAAGTGGCAAAGCAGAGGGACCCTCGAAGGTTAGGGTCCCTGGCATAGCTTAGGGCTTGGGAGTCATATGAGCCCGGTTTTTAACCAAAAAAAAAAAAAAAAAGGCCAGGTATGATAATTCAACGTGTGTAATCCTAGCACTTTGGGAGGCCTCAGTGGGTGGATCACTTGAGGTCAGGAGTTCAAGACCAGCCTGGCTACCATGGTGAAATTCCGTCTCTACAAAAATTAGATGGGCGTGGTGGCAGGTACCTATAATCCCAGCTACTTGGGAGGCTGAGGCAGGAGAATCACTTGAACCCAGGAGGTGGAAGTTGCAGTGAGCTGAGATTGTGCCACTGCACTGCAGCCTGCTGACAGCGAGATTCTATCTCAAAAAGAAAAAAATGATTTGACTTCCAACCCTGTCCCAGAGGGAATGCTGTGACCCATTTCTTTGTTTCCTTCCAGTGATACTCCAAGAATAGAAACTCTACCCCTCTACCCTTTTTTTTTTTTTTTTTTTCTCTTTTTGCGACAGGGTCTCACTCTGTCACCTAGGCCAGAGTACAGTGGTGCAATCAGGGCTCACTGCAGCTTATGGGCTCAAGTAATGCTCTGACCTCAGCCTCCCTGGTAGCTGGGACTACAGGTGTCCAGCTCCACGCTCAGCTAATTTTTGTATTTTTGTAGCGATTGGGTTTTGCCATGTTGCCCAGGCTCATCTCCTTGAACTCTTGGACTCAAGTCATTTTCTCCTCTTAGACTTCCAAAGTGCTGGCATTACAGGCATGAGCCATGCCCGGCCTCTACCCCCTTTCTTTGGTCAGAAATAGAGGCAGGCATTCCATCCATACCTTGTTTCTTTCCTGGCTCTTCTCCCACGTGTCCTCGTGGGTCCCGGTCACCCTCTTAGCTGCTGTGTAAATAATCCTATGTGGATGCAGCAGCCACTATATCGTCAGTCCCCACCCAGTGGCGCGTCGGGGACTTCCCCTCCCTGGGTGCAGCACTACCATTCCAGTGTGTGGGCCACGTCAGGCAGGTGCCACGTCCGGGCCCCGCGTCAGCCCCAGCTCTGGCTCCTCGCTGGGGGTCCTCCCTGCCACCTTCCCTCTCCCATCTCCACAGGAATTACTGCAGTATTATAATTACTGTTGGTTTAGTTTCTAGAAGTTTCACTTGGTTTTCTTTGCATTTGCATGATTTCTTTTTTCGTCCCTGCCACTTGTTCTTCTGGGGACAATGCTGGGATTGGTTAGCTCATGGATTGACTGAGTCCTAAGGTCATGAGGCTCTGACTGACCCCCGGGGCATGGTCCAGGCACCTGAATTGTGAGGCTTGGTCCCCACCATCGTGCTGCCTCACAGTTCCATCCGTTTATTTCCAGTGCTGCTAATCTTTTCATTGTGTGGTTGACCCAAGCTGGCAAGGGCCAGACAGGGCGTTGCAAAGAGGAGACCAGCTCCTGCTGGCATCCCTGGGAGCGCCTCTCCTGTCTCTCCTTTGCTTCCGTCCGAACTCCTCACTCAATGATTGTAGTGTGTCATTGCACTTAGTTCATCATTGCTATTGGATTTTCCTGCTATGTAAAGTTGTTGGGGGCCACTCCTCCTGTGAACCGTCCACTCCTGTTTCTTCCTCTGAGTGAATTACTGCTGAGTTCCTGACCCTTTGCCAGCCTGATCCCCACCCTGGCCAGAGCCACAGCCCCTGGGCCTCCCTCCCTGGTTCTGCTCTGGGGGGCATCCAGAACCACACACATTCATTTATTGAGGCATTCAGCAACCGGCAACCGAAGCAACATTTCTGCAGCACGCGTTGCATGCTGGGTGTGCAGGGGTGAGCAGGCTGCGGCCCCTGCCTTGGAGAAGTGGGGGCACTTGCTCAGGTCATGTGCTCTTGGTGTCACTTTGTGTGGTAGACATAGGGCAGGGCAGAGAGATTGAGAGCTGGACCTGGTGTCTGACGAAGACCATGCTTCCATATCTCCTTCCACTGTCCTCCTCAGCTCCCTCTCCTTGTCCTCCCACAACCACTCAGGCCTGCAGAGCTCTGTCCCTTGCCACTTTCAGAGTCTGAGCCGGGTCACCTCTTGACTAACCTCACTGTCTTTCTGGATGTTAAATTTTTTTTGAGATGGACTTTTGCTCTGTTGCCCCGGCTTGGCACAATCTCTGCTCACTGTAACCTCCGCCTTCAGGGTTCAAGCGATTCTCCTGCCTCAGCCTCCCAAGTCGCTGGGATTACAGGCATGCGCCACCACACCCGGCTAATTTTTTGTATTTTGTATTTTGTATTTATTTATTTTTTAAAAATAGAGACAGAGTTTCACCATGTTAGCCGGGCTGGTCTCAAACTCCTGACCTCAGGTGATCTGGCTGCCTCGGCCTCCCAAAGTGCTGGGATTATAGGCATGAGACACCATGCCCGGCATATTTTTTTTTATTTAATTTTTTGTATTTTTTAGTAGAGACGGCGTTTCACCATTTCACCGTGTTGGCCAGGCTGGTCTTGAATTCCTGACCTCAAGTGATCCACACACCTCAGCCTTCCAAAGTGTTGGGATTACGGGAGTGAGCCACTACACCTGGCTTAATGCTATGTGTTTAATCACTAATACATTGAAAGAGTTCAAAAATCAAGACTAGGCCGGGCGCGGTGGCTCACGCCTGTAATCCCAGCACTTTGGGAGGC
>NW_016107549.1:585447-593518 GCF_001604975.1 Cebus imitator
AATTTAGCTGGGCCTGGTGGCGTGCACTTGTAGTTCCAACTCTTCCAGAGGCTGAGGCAGGAGGATCGCTTGAACCCTAGAGGTAAAGGTTGCAGTGAGTCAAGATCAGGCCACTGCACTCCAGCCTGGCTCAAAAAATAAATAAGTAAATAAAAGAATAAAAATAAAAAGCCAGGGTCTTGCTGTCAAATAGGCTTCAAAGCAGTGGTGGCGTGGTTATAGCTTACTACAGCCTCGAACTCCTGGACCGAAGGGATCTTCCTGCCTCAGCCTCCCCAAGTAGCTGGGATTGCAGGTGTACACCACCACCCCTGGCTAATCTTTATATTTTTTGTAGAGATAGGGTCTCACTATGTAGCTTAGGCTAGTCTTAAGCTCCTGGCCTCCAATGAAGCTTCTGCCTCTGTTTCCAAAGACTACAGGCAGGAGCTGCCATACCCGGCCAAGTCCCCTAGTCCTTCTATCCCTATTTCCAAATTTCCCAAGTGGAGAAGGTGACTCCACTGCCAGAGGACTGGCTGCTTTGGCGATTGTATGAAATATTGCCCATCAGGCACTCAGGATGGTACCCAGTCCATTGTAGGTGAATGCCAGGATCTGGTCCTGGCGTGGGGGAGCTGCTGCTTTCCCAGTCCCCTCCTGGCACCCCCACTTCCTGCACAGTCATGCCCCTCGGCCCCCCAGTTCTCATCCCCCTGACTGTTCTCCGGCTTTGCCTCTTTCCCAGCCGTTCCAGCACCTACCCCTACCCCGAGACGCCGCTGTACACACAGACGGCAAGCACCAGCTACTATGAGGCCGCAGGCACGGCCGCCCAGGTCAGCACCCCCGCCACCTCCCAGGCGGTGGCCAGCAGCGGCTCCATGCCCATGTATGTGTCTGGCAGCCAGGTCGTCGCCAGCTCTACCAGCACTGGGGCTGGGGCCAGCAACAGCAACGGAGGTGGTGGCAGTGGCGGTGGCAGCAGCGGCGGGGGAGGTGGTGGCGGGGGTGGAAGTGGCAGCACCGGAGGCGGCAGCGGCGGAGCAGGCACCTATGTGATCCAAGGCGGCTACATGCTGGGCAGTGCCAGCCAGTCTTACTCCCACACCACCCGTGCCTCGCCAGCCACGGTAAGTGCCCCAGCCTGGGCCCCGGAGGAGACAGGTGGTGGTGGGTGGTGGGCACTTGAAGCTCAGTTTATGATGGCAGCTGCCAGCCAGCGTTAGCAGGAGTCTGTGTGCCCCCCGATGAGCACATATGCAGATGTCTTGGGATTGACTGCTGTGTGGCCTCAGATAAATTACTCAGCCTCTCTGGCCCTCAGCTGATATGCATGAAGTTCCTAGAACATGACCACAGTTGGCTGGGCGCAGTGGCTCACACCTGTAATCCCAGGACTTTGGGAGGCTGAGGTGGGTGGATGAGGTGAGGTCAGAAGTTCAAGACCAGCCTGGCCAACATGGTGAAACTCCATCTGTACTAAAAATACAAAAACTAGCCAGGAATGGTAGCAAGTGCCTGTAATCCTAGCTACTCAGGAGTCTGAGGCACAAGAATTGCTTCAACCTGGGAGGCAGAGGTTGCAGTGAGCCAAGATCGTGCCACCGCACTCCAGCCTGGGAGACAGGTTGTCTATTCTTTTTCTTCTTTTTTCTTTTCTTTTCTTTTCGAGCCAGAGTCTTGCTCTGTCACCCAGGCTGGAGTGGTAAAATCATAGCTCAATGCAGCCTCAAACCTCCAGGCTCAAGTGATCCTCCCAGCTTACCCTCCCAAGTAGCTGGGACTACAGGCATGCACCACCATGCCTGGCTAATATTTTTTTTTTTTGAGATGGAGTCTCGCTGTCTCGCCAGGCTGAGACACAGTGCACGATCTCGGCTTACTGCAACCTCCACCTCCTGTGTTCAAGCGATTCTCTTGCCTCAGCCTCCCAAGTAGCTGGGACTACAGGCATGCACCACCATGCCTGGCTAATATTTTTTTTTTTTGAGATGGAGTCTCGCTGTCTCGCCAGGCTGAGACACAGTGCACGATCTCGGCTTACTGCAACCTCCACCTCCTGTGTTCAAGCGATTCTCTTGCCTCAGCCTCCCAAGTAGCTGGGACTACAGGCATGCACCACCATGCCTGGCTAATATTTTTTTTTTTTGAGATGGAGTCTCGCTGTCTCGCCAGGCTGAGACACAGTGCACGATCTCGGCTTACTGCAACCTCCACCTCCTGTGTTCAAGCGATTCTCTTGCCTCAGCCTCCCAAGTAGCTGGGACTACAGGCATGCACCACCATGCCTGGCTAATATTTTTTTTTTTTGAGATGGAGTCTCGCTGTCTCGCCAGGCTGAGACACAGTGCACGATCTCGGCTTACTGCAACCTCCACCTCCTGTGTTCAAGCGATTCTCTTGCCTCAGCCTCCCAAGTAGCTGGGACTACAGGCATGCACCACCATGCCTGGCTAATATTTTTTTTTTTTGAGATGGAGTCTCGCTGTCTCGCCAGGCTGAGACACAGTGCACGATCTCGGCTTACTGCAACCTCCACCTCCTGTGTTCAAGCGATTCTCTTGCCTCAGCCTCCCAAGTAGCTGGGACTACAGGCATGCACCACCATGCCTGGCTAATATTTTTTTTTTTTGAGATGGAGTCTCGCTGTCTCGCCAGGCTGAGACACAGTGCACGATCTCGGCTTACTGCAACCTCCACCTCCTGTGTTCAAGCGATTCTCTTGCCTCAGCCTCCCAAGTAGCTGGGACTACAGGCATGCACCACCATGCCTGGCTAATATTTTTTTTTTTTGAGATGGAGTCTCGCTGTCTCGCCAGGCTGAGACACAGTGCACGATCTCGGCTTACTGCAACCTCCACCTCCTGTGTTCAAGCGATTCTCTTGCCTCAGCCTCCCAAGTAGCTGGGACTACAGGCATGCACCACCATGCCTGGCTAATATTTTTTTTTTTTGAGATGGAGTCTCGCTGTCTCGCCAGGCTGAGACACAGTGCACGATCTCGGCTTACTGCAACCTCCACCTCCTGTGTTCAAGCGATTCTCTTGCCTCAGCCTCCCAAGTAGCTGGGACTACAGGCATGCACCACCATGCCTGGCTAATATTTTTTTTTTTTGAGATGGAGTCTCGCTGTCTCGCCAGGCTGAGACACAGTGCACGATCTCGGCTTACTGCAACCTCCACCTCCTGTGTTCAAGCGATTCTCTTGCCTCAGCCTCCCAAGTAGCTGGGACTACAGGCATGCACCACCATGCCTGGCTAATATTTTTTTTTTTTGAGATGGAGTCTCGCTGTCTCGCCAGGCTGAGACACAGTGCACGATCTCGGCTTACTGCAACCTCCACCTCCTGTGTTCAAGCGATTCTCTTGCCTCAGCCTCCCAAGTAGCTGGGACTACAGGCATGCACCACCATGCCTGGCTAATATTTTTTTTTTTTGAGATGGAGTCTCGCTGTCTCGCCAGGCTGAGACACAGTGCACGATCTCGGCTTACTGCAACCTCCACCTCCTGTGTTCAAGCGATTCTCTTGCCTCAGCCTCCCAAGTAGCTGGGACTACAGGCATGCACCACCATGCCTGGCTAATATTTTTTTTTTTTGAGATGGAGTCTCGCTGTCTCGCCAGGCTGAGACACAGTGCACGATCTCGGCTTACTGCAACCTCCACCTCCTGTGTTCAAGCGATTCTCTTGCCTCAGCCTCCCAAGTAGCTGGGACTACAGGCATGCACCACCATGCCTGGCTAATATTTTTTTTTTTTGAGATGGAGTCTCGCTGTCTCGCCAGGCTGAGACACAGTGCACGATCTCGGCTTACTGCAACCTCCACCTCCTGTGTTCAAGCGATTCTCTTGCCTCAGCCTCCCAAGTAGCTGGGACTACAGGCATGCACCACCATGCCTGGCTAATATTTTTTTTTTTTGAGATGGAGTCTCGCTGTCTCGCCAGGCTGAGACACAGTGCACGATCTCGGCTTACTGCAACCTCCACCTCCTGTGTTCAAGCGATTCTCTTGCCTCAGCCTCCCAAGTAGCTGGGACTACAGGCATGCACCACCATGCCTGGCTAATATTTTTTTTTTTTGAGATGGAGTCTCGCTGTCTCGCCAGGCTGAGACACAGTGCACGATCTCGGCTTACTGCAACCTCCACCTCCTGTGTTCAAGCGATTCTCTTGCCTCAGCCTCCCAAGTAGCTGGGACTACAGGCATGCACCACCATGCCTGGCTAATATTTTTTTTTTTTGAGATGGAGTCTCGCTGTCTCGCCAGGCTGAGACACAGTGCACGATCTCGGCTTACTGCAACCTCCACCTCCTGTGTTCAAGCGATTCTCTTGCCTCAGCCTCCCAAGTAGCTGGGACTACAGGCATGCACCACCATGCCTGGCTAATATTTTTTTTTTTTGAGATGGAGTCTCGCTGTCTCGCCAGGCTGAGACACAGTGCACGATCTCGGCTTACTGCAACCTCCACCTCCTGTGTTCAAGCGATTCTCTTGCCTCAGCCTCCCAAGTAGCTGGGACTACAGGCATGCACCACCATGCCTGGCTAATATTTTTTTTTTTTGAGATGGAGTCTCGCTGTCTCGCCAGGCTGAGACACAGTGCACGATCTCGGCTTACTGCAACCTCCACCTCCTGTGTTCAAGCGATTCTCTTGCCTCAGCCTCCCAAGTAGCTGGGACTACAGGCATGCACCACCATGCCTGGCTAATATTTTTTTTTTTTGAGATGGAGTCTCGCTGTCTCGCCAGGCTGAGACACAGTGCACGATCTCGGCTTACTGCAACCTCCACCTCCTGTGTTCAAGCGATTCTCTTGCCTCAGCCTCCCAAGTAGCTGGGACTACAGGCATGCACCACCATGCCTGGCTAATATTTTTTTTTTTTGAGATGGAGTCTCGCTGTCTCGCCAGGCTGAGACACAGTGCACGATCTCGGCTTACTGCAACCTCCACCTCCTGTGTTCAAGCGATTCTCTTGCCTCAGCCTCCCAAGTAGCTGGGACTACAGGCATGCACCACCATGCCTGGCTAATATTTTTTTTTTTTGAGATGGAGTCTCGCTGTCTCGCCAGGCTGAGACACAGTGCACGATCTCGGCTTACTGCAACCTCCACCTCCTGTGTTCAAGCGATTCTCTTGCCTCAGCCTCCCAAGTAGCTGGGACTACAGGCATGCACCACCATGCCTGGCTAATATTTTTTTTTTTTGAGATGGAGTCTCGCTGTCTCGCCAGGCTGAGACACAGTGCACGATCTCGGCTTACTGCAACCTCCACCTCCTGTGTTCAAGCGATTCTCTTGCCTCAGCCTCCCAAGTAGCTGGGACTACAGGCATGCACCACCATGCCTGGCTAATATTTTTTTTTTTTGAGATGGAGTCTCGCTGTCTCGCCAGGCTGAGACACAGTGCACGATCTCGGCTTACTGCAACCTCCACCTCCTGTGTTCAAGCGATTCTCTTGCCTCAGCCTCCCAAGTAGCTGGGACTACAGGCATGCACCACCATGCCTGGCTAATATTTTTTTTTTTTGAGATGGAGTCTCGCTGTCTCGCCAGGCTGAGACACAGTGCACGATCTCGGCTTACTGCAACCTCCACCTCCTGTGTTCAAGCGATTCTCTTGCCTCAGCCTCCCAAGTAGCTGGGACTACAGGCATGCACCACCATGCCTGGCTAATATTTTTTTTTTTTGAGATGGAGTCTCGCTGTCTCGCCAGGCTGAGACACAGTGCACGATCTCGGCTTACTGCAACCTCCACCTCCTGTGTTCAAGCGATTCTCTTGCCTCAGCCTCCCAAGTAGCTGGGACTACAGGCATGCACCACCATGCCTGGCTAATATTTTTTTTTTTTGAGATGGAGTCTCGCTGTCTCGCCAGGCTGAGACACAGTGCACGATCTCGGCTTACTGCAACCTCCACCTCCTGTGTTCAAGCGATTCTCTTGCCTCAGCCTCCCAAGTAGCTGGGACTACAGGCATGCACCACCATGCCTGGCTAATATTTTTTTTTTTTGAGATGGAGTCTCGCTGTCTCGCCAGGCTGAGACACAGTGCACGATCTCGGCTTACTGCAACCTCCACCTCCTGTGTTCAAGCGATTCTCTTGCCTCAGCCTCCCAAGTAGCTGGGACTACAGGCATGCACCACCATGCCTGGCTAATATTTTTTTTTTTTGAGATGGAGTCTCGCTGTCTCGCCAGGCTGAGACACAGTGCACGATCTCGGCTTACTGCAACCTCCACCTCCTGTGTTCAAGCGATTCTCTTGCCTCAGCCTCCCAAGTAGCTGGGACTACAGGCATGCACCACCATGCCTGGCTAATATTTTTTTTTTTTGAGATGGAGTCTCGCTGTCTCGCCAGGCTGAGACACAGTGCACGATCTCGGCTTACTGCAACCTCCACCTCCTGTGTTCAAGCGATTCTCTTGCCTCAGCCTCCCAAGTAGCTGGGACTACAGGCATGCACCACCATGCCTGGCTAATATTTTTTTTTTTTGAGATGGAGTCTCGCTGTCTCGCCAGGCTGAGACACAGTGCACGATCTCGGCTTACTGCAACCTCCACCTCCTGTGTTCAAGCGATTCTCTTGCCTCAGCCTCCCAAGTAGCTGGGACTACAGGCATGCACCACCATGCCTGGCTAATATTTTTTTTTTTTGAGATGGAGTCTCGCTGTCTCGCCAGGCTGAGACACAGTGCACGATCTCGGCTTACTGCAACCTCCACCTCCTGTGTTCAAGCGATTCTCTTGCCTCAGCCTCCCAAGTAGCTGGGACTACAGGCATGCACCACCATGCCTGGCTAATATTTTTTTTTTTTGAGATGGAGTCTCGCTGTCTCGCCAGGCTGAGACACAGTGCACGATCTCGGCTTACTGCAACCTCCACCTCCTGTGTTCAAGCGATTCTCTTGCCTCAGCCTCCCAAGTAGCTGGGACTACAGGCATGCACCACCATGCCTGGCTAATATTTTTTTTTTTTGAGATGGAGTCTCGCTGTCTCGCCAGGCTGAGACACAGTGCACGATCTCGGCTTACTGCAACCTCCACCTCCTGTGTTCAAGCGATTCTCTTGCCTCAGCCTCCCAAGTAGCTGGGACTACAGGCATGCACCACCATGCCTGGCTAATATTTTTTTTTTTTGAGATGGAGTCTCGCTGTCTCGCCAGGCTGAGACACAGTGCACGATCTCGGCTTACTGCAACCTCCACCTCCTGTGTTCAAGCGATTCTCTTGCCTCAGCCTCCCAAGTAGCTGGGACTACAGGCGCGTGCCACCACACCCAGCTAATTTTTGTACTTTTAGTAGAGACGAGGTTTCGCCACATTGGCCAGGATGGCCTCAATCTCTTAACCTTGTGATCCACCCACCTTTGCCTCCCAAAGTGCTGGGATTACAGGCATGAGCCACCATGCCTGGTTTCGATTTTTAAAAATTTTTTTGTGGAGACAGGATCTCACTCTGTTGCCTAGGCTGGTCTCAAAATCCTGGCCTCAGGCAATCCTCCAACCTTAGCCTCCCAAAGTGCTGTGATTATTCTGATTAAAATTGATAACAGAGAAGAGATAATGCGGGAGAAGCCAGCACTGCCATGTGGAGCTTCCAGAACAGGTTTCTCCGCCATCTGGAAGGGTGGTACTGGAACTTCTTGTGCCAAGAAGTGGCTTCATGAAGTCCTTGGGGCAGCCTTAAATTCCAGCCCCAACTGGGCCCCTCGACAATTGTGTGACTGTGGGGTGGGTCAGTGCTGGTGGTCCTGGTGTCCCTCTTGGTCCTGATGTAGCCTGGCTTCTGTCCATTCTAGTCTTTTTTTTTTTTTCTTTTTTGGAGATGGAGTTTCGCTCTTGTCACCCAGGCTGGAGTGCAGTGGTGCAATCTCAGCTCACTGTAACCTCCCCACCTTCCAGGTTCAAGCAATTTTTGTGCCTCGGCCTCCAGGGTAGCTACAATTAAAGGCGCCTATCACCACACCCAGCTAATTTTTTTTTTTTTTTTTTGGAGACAGAGTCTCACTCTGTGGTCCAGGCTGGAGTGCACTGACTCAATCTCGGCTCACCAAAACCTCCGCCCCACCCCCCCGCCCGGGTTCAAG
>NW_016107549.1:594133-598045 GCF_001604975.1 Cebus imitator
GCCTTGGCCTCCCAAAGTGCTGGGATTACAGGCTTGAGCCACCGCGCCCGGCCAATTTTTTTTTTTTTTTTAAAACAGAGTCTCGCTTTTGTCGCAGTCTTGCAGTGGTGAAATCTCGGCTCACTGCAACCTCTGCCTCCCGGTTTCAAGCGATTCTCCTGCCTCAGCCTCCTGAGTAGCTGGGACTACAGGCATGTGCCACTGCACCTGGCTATTTTTTTTCTTTTTTTGTATTTTTAGTAGAGACAGGGTTTCTCCATGGTCACCAGGCTGGTTTCGAGCTCCCGACCTCAAGTGATCCACGTGTCTCAGCCTTCCAAAGTGCTGGGATTACTGGCATGAGCCACTGTGCCTGGCTGACACTGGCTAATTTTTTAAAAAATTCTTTGGTAGAGACAGGGTCTCCCTATGTTGCCCAGGCTGAACTCAAGTGATCCTCCCACCTTAGCCTCCCAAAGTGCTGGAACTATAAGGGGCAAGCCGCCGTGCCCGTCCCTTAATGTTTTTAACTAGCTGCACGTGGCAAGTGTATAGGACAGTGCAGCTCTGGAGAGTTCTGTGGGACGTAGTTCCTGGGGAGGATGGCAGTAGGATGTGCTAACCTATGGTGGGCGTGGCTGTCAGGATCCCAGCTGGAATTCGATACAGGGCACTCAGCCACAGCACTCAGAGATGACGGAAGCACCGACCGGCGCTCTCCCTTCTCCCTCCGGCCCCAGGTTCAGTGGCTCTTGGACAACTATGAGACAGCCGAGGGCGTGAGTCTGCCACGGAGCACCCTCTACTGCCACTACCTTCTGCACTGCCAGGAGCAGAAGCTGGAGCCCGTCAACGCCGCCTCCTTCGGCAAGCTTATCCGCTCCGTCTTCATGGGTCTGCGAACCCGCCGTCTGGGCACCAGGTAGGGCCATCCGTCTACTCCCAGCAGCCCCTGGGGAATCGGGGGGCACACTGAGACCCACCCCCACTGCAGGTCATCTCAGACACTCCAGCCCAGCCCAGCCCAGCCCAGCCCACCGCCTCCACAAGGTTCCTTTACACAGCCGCTGACTCCCACCCCAGGGCCTTTGCACTGGCGGTGCCTTCCACCTCATGTGCTTCTAACCCTATCCTACTCACGCGTCCCCTGGCGGCCTCAACTTAAACTGCAGCCTTCCTCTGTCCTGGCCTGTCACCCCCAACCCTGCTTCATTTTTCTCCTTAGCCTTGAGCACCCTCACACCTGCCTTTTTTTTTTTTGGGAGACAGAGTCTCACTCTGTGGTCCAGGCTGGAGTGCACTGACTCAATCTCGGCTCACCAAAACCTCCGCCCCACCCCCCCGCCCGGGTTCAAGCAATTATCTGGAGAAGTTTCAGCATCTTGTGTAGTTTGGGACTTAACAAGCAATGCACAACCATGCCCAGCTAATTTTTTTGTTTTGTTTTTTTTTGAGATGGTGTCTCTGTCGCCCAGGCTGGAGTGCAGTGGTTTGATCTTGGTTCACTGTAACCTCCACCTCCTGGGTTCAAGCAATTCTCCTGCCTCAGCCTCCTGAGTAGCTGGGATTACAGGCAGGCACCACCATGCCTGGCTAATTTTTATATTTTTAGTAGAGATGGGGTTTCACCATGTTGGCCAGGCTGGTCTCAAACTCCTGACCTCATGATCCGCCCCCCTCATTGGCCAGGCTGGTCTCAAACTCCTGACCTTGTGATCTGCCCACTTCGGCCTCCCTAAGTGCTGGGATTACAGGCGTGAGCCACCGCACCCGGCTAGCCCAGCTAATTTCCAAAAAATATTTTTAGTAGCCAGGCGAGGTGGCTGATGCCTGTAATCCAAGCAATTTGGGAGGCCGAGATGGACGGATCACAAGGCCAGAAGATCGAGACCATCCTGGCTAACATGGTGAAACCCTGTCTCTACTAAAAATTCAAAAAATTAGCCGAGCGTGGTGGCAGGCACCTATAATCCCAGTAGGAGGCTGAGACAGGAGAATTGCTTCAACTCAAGAGGCAGAGGTTGCAGTGAAGCTGAGAGCATGCCACTGCACTCCAGCCTGGGTGACAGTGTGACTCTGTCTCCAAAAAAAAAAAAAAATTATTTTTAGTAGAGGCAGGGTTTCTCTATGTTGACGAGGCTCGTCTCGAACTCCTGTCCACAAATGATCCACCTGCCTTGGTCTCCGAAAGTGCTGGGATTACAGCCATGAGTCACCACGCCCAGTCCGCACGTGCCATTTACGTGACTTGTTTCAGATTGTTCTGGTCCGTCTGCAATGCTCGTACCTTGATGATGCGGGGTTGAACCTAGTCAGTGCTAAATCAGAGCCTGTGAATCAGTGAATTCATGTGGGAAGGAACAAGGAGCCATCTGCCCCTCTCTTCCTCTCCTTTGCAACCCCATGGCTGCCCCCTGCTCATCTCTTGGTTCCTGTTCCCAGGTTCAGTGTCACCCCATTCAGTCATTGATACCCACTGCCCCTGTGCCTCTTCAGTACAGCATCCCCAGCTCTGCAGGGCAGGGCTCTCTCCATCTGTCCCCCTAATAGAGAAGATGGGTATGCTGTGAGGCACTCCGTACCCTGCTAGCCAGCAGACCCCCAGCCCAGCCCTTACCCTCCACCTTCCTCCCAGGGGCAACTCTAAGTACCACTACTATGGCCTGCGAATCAAGGCCAGCTCACCCCTGTTGCGGCTGATGGAGGACCAGCAGCACATGGCCATGCGGGGCCAGCCCTTCTCACAGAAGCAGAGGTAAGAGAGCAGGGCTGGACCCGGGGCAGAGGAGGCAGGGAAGGACATGCAGGCCATCCCCCAGCTGGCCCGCCTGCCCATTCTCCTCCAGGCTGAAGCCCATCCAGAAGATGGAAGGCATGACCAACGGCGTGGCGGTAGGGCAGCAGCAGAGCACAGGGCTGTCGGACATCAGTGCGCAGGTGCAGCAGTACCAGCAGTTCCTGGGTGAGAGCTTCCGCCCCCGCCTGTGCAGGCGGCTCCCAAAGCCAGGTGGCAGCCTCTGAGCCAGGGGAGGGCTTGGTGAGAGATGCCTGAGGACCAGCAGGGGTTGCGTGAGACATCACAGTCTCTGTCCACAGTGACAATTCTGTCTCCAGAATTTTTCTTCAAGGTAGATTCTCATTTCTTTCAATGCAAAGCATTTTTCTGGGGTTCTGGGCTCTCTAGTCAATCCCCTTTTGCTACATGAGATTTTATTTTATTTTTGAGATGAAGTCTCGCTCTGTCACCCAGGCTGGAGTGTAATGGCCTGATCTCGGCTCACTGCAATCTCCACCTCCCAGGTTCAAGCGATTTCTCCTGCCTCAGCCTCCTGAGTAGCTGGGATTACAGGCACCTGCCACCACCCATAGCTAATTTTTTTATTTTTAGTAGAGGCGGGGTTTTACCATGTTGGTCAGGCTGGTTTCAAACTCCTGACCTCGTGATCCGCCTGCCTCAGCCTCCCAAAGTGCAGGTGTGAGCCATCGCACCCAACCGAGATTTTATTTTTTAATTTTTGTTTTTATTTTTTGAGACAGATTCTCTCTGTTGCTGAGGCTAGAGTGCAATGGCACCATCCTGGCTCACCACAACCTCCACCTCCTGGGTTCAAGCGATTCTCCTGCCTCAGCCTCCTGAGTAGCTGGGACTATAGGCATGTGCAACCATGCTCGGCTAATTTTGGTATTTTTAGTAGAGATGGGGTTTCACCACATTGGCTAGGCTGGTCTTGAACCCCTGACTTCAAGTGATTCTCCCCGCTTGGCCTCCCAAAGTGCTGGGATTACAGGCCTGAGCCACCGTACCTGACCTACATGAGATTTCAGATCCTACCCAGATGGACATAGTTACTTGTTAGAGATGTGATGGGGCAGGTCCTCCTCCTTCGTGAGTCCTGTGAAGGCCACTCCTTTTCCCATCCAGGTATCCCACAG
>NW_016107549.1:598624-614839 GCF_001604975.1 Cebus imitator
AAAAAAAAAAAAAAAGACAAAGTAAAAATCCATGAAAACAAGGCCAAAGGATGCTAAGTAAACAAGCAAACCCTTGGAGCCCATAGTCCAGCCACACATCCTCAATCCTGAGCACATAACAGCTAATTTCCTCATCTGCTTAGGAGGCCTCGATGTCCTACGTGTCCCTTCTGTGCCTGGGGACCTAGAGGAGGGTGGAGAACAACTCTTCTGGCAGAGTTGAGGGGGCATCCCCAGGGTGACTCTCCATGGCTAGTGCCCACTTGGGGGCAGAGTCCTGTGGTCCTGACTGCACCCTGGGGGCCACCCACTCCCTGGCCAGGTGGGTGCAGGGTTGCAGCCGAGACTCAAAGGCCCGTGTCCTGAGGGCTGGTACAAGACCCTCCTGTCCTCTCTGCCAAAGGAGCATGGGCTCTCAAGTTCTCCCTGTCCTCGGCCCCTCGCCAGGCACTCGCCTCCTCCCCCACCACCATGGCTTGTCCCTCACAGGCACATGGGGGACCCTGGCCTGGCAGAAAGGTGGTGACAACTCAGTGGGACCCCAGGGTGGGCCGGCAGGTGGGACAAAGGGCCTCATGGTTTTCCCCGGCCCCCAGATGCCTCTCGGAGCCTCCCTGACTTCACAGAGCTCGACCTCCAGGGCAAAGTGCTGCCCGAGGGTGTCGGACCTGGGGACATCAAAGCCTTCCAGGTCCTGTACCGGGAACACTGTGAGGTAGGGCAGCCAGGTGGGCAGGCGAGTGGGCGGGGATGAGAGGGCCACACTGCCGCCAGCCTCCCTGAGCCTCCGCCTCTGCCGCAGGCCATCGTCGATGTCATGGTGAACCTGCAGTTCACCCTGGTGGAGACGCTGTGGAAGACCTTCTGGAGGTACAACCTCAGCCAGCCCAGCGAGGCGCCGCCACTGGCCGTGTGAGTATTGCCCAGCGACACGGGAAGGGCTGGGGGGAGGAGGGCGTGACCCCCAGATGATTTTGATACCCAGGGTTGGGGCGCCTGATTGTCCCCTGCAGTTTCTGGGGTGCACATGCCCCTGACTGTGTAGAATGTGTGTGTGTAACCACCCATCACTCAGGGCCAGGGGTGGCGTGCCTGAGCAAGCCCACACGTGGGGCACGGCACCACCCCTACCTGGAGTGGCGGGTTCTGGAATCTGTTTGACCCCTGGATCCCATCCCACCCCTTGGGCCTGTGCCAGCCGGACCCTGGGGATCCTTGGGAGGCAGGGGTGCTTACCTGACCCTGGGCAGGGGATGGGGGTACCTGTGCACTTCTGACACTGGGGGCAGGGTCACAGACTGCCCCAGTGACCCTGGCTTGGGGACAGGGTGTACTTGTGCTGTTATAGCACTTGGGACAGGACCATAGAGTGCCCCAGTGACCCAGGGTTGGGGTTAGGGGGTACCTGTGCCTTCTGACGCTGGGAGTAGAAATACAGAGTGCCCCAGTGACCCTGGGTTGGGAACAAGGGGGTACCTGTTCCCTTCTGACAATGGAGTCAGGACCATAGAGTGCCCCAGTGAACCGGGGTGGGGTGGGTACCCACAGGCATGACGAGGCCGAGAAGCGGCTGCCCAAAGCCATCCTGGTGCTCCTCTCCAAGTTTGAGCCCGTGCTCCAGTGGACCAAGCACTGTGACAACGTGCTGTACCAGGGCCTGGTGGAAATTCTCATCCCCGACGTGCTGCGGCCCATCCCCAGTGAGTGCTCGGCCTCCTTGGCATCCCCTGGCACCCACATGCCCACCCTGCCCTGACCGCCCCCTCATTGCCTCCGCCCACAGGTGCCTTGACCCAAGCAATCCGGAACTTTGCCAAGAGCCTGGAGAGCTGGCTCACCCACGCCATGGTCAACATCCCCGAGGAGATGCTGCGGGTGAAGGTGAGGGTGTGGAGGGTCCCTTCCTCCTAGCTCTGGGGCTTAGGCCTCGTCTCCTCTGCTCCCAAAGGCAGGAAGATTTGTTCCCACACCTGTTTTGGGGATGCTGCCCGTCAGGAAAGGGGAAGTCTCCTCTGCCTTGGGGAGTGCCCTGGGTGTCGTCTTTATAAACCAGTGTTCTCCAGCACCCACTTCTGAAATGCAAACCTTTTGTGGTGGTATTGTACTCAACACGGCATCTTTAAAAAATAAAAACCAACTGCAAATGTACAGTAGTTCCCTATTCAGACAAGCCTTGCTAGAAAGTGCCCCAGGTGTGCAGAAAGAGAAACTTCAGAAAGCCAACAGCATCTGTAAGGAAACGTAATACTTGTCGTTTTCATCAATACTGCGCATTCGCTGACTACGTAGATGTTAGGAGTTTGGTGGGATGTGCTTGGGCAACAAAACGAAACAAAAAGCCGCCACTGGACACAGGGCGGAGACGGGCCTGCGGAGACAGCAGACGCCAGAACCCGGAGAAGAACCGGCAAGACTCACGCATTCATGTATTCACCCAGCCTCCTTCTCATACACAGCAATGAACCAGGTGGACAAAACCCCGGTCCTCTCCCAAGCTGAGATTCCAGGGTATGAAAGAAAACGAGGCAGAGCGCAGTGGCTCACGCCGTAATCCCAGCACTTTGGGAGGCCGAGGCAGGCAGATTACTTGAGGTCAGATCAATCGAGACCAACCTGGCCAACATGGTGAAACCCCTTCTCTACTTAAAATATAAAAATTAGCCGGGCGTAGTGGTGTGTGTGCCTGTGGTCCCAGTTCCTTGGGAGGCTGAGGCACAAGAATCGCTTGAACCCGGGAAGCAGAGGTTGCAGTGAGTCAAGATTATGTCATTGCACTCCAGCCTGGGTGACAGAGGGAGATTTCTGAGACTCAGTCTCAAAAAAAAAAAGAAAATCGTTTACCAAAGCAGTGTTTACCCTTTCTACCGCAGTGCCCTCCATATTTCCTATTGTGTACTTTTCCTTAAAAAAACAAAAAAAAAATCAGGCGCAGTGTCTCATGCCTGTAATCCCAGCATTTTGGGAGGCGAGGCGGGTGGATCATGAGGTCAGGAGTTCGAGACCAGCCTGGTCAACATGGTGAAACCCCATCTCTACTAAAAATACAAAAATCATGCAAATATGTAGGGCATAATTTTAAAAAATATAAAAATCAGCCGGGTATGGTGGCGGGCACCTGTAATCCCAGCTACTCGGGAGACTGAGTCAGAAGTCACTTGAGGTTGCAGTGAGCTGAGATCGTGCCACTGCACTCCAGCCTGGGCAACAGAGCGTGACTCTGTCTTAAAAAAAAAAAAAAAAAATTGGCTCTTTCCGGCCGGTGGCTCAGTCCCAACAGTTTGGGAGGCAGAGGCAGGAGGATGACTTGAAGCCAGAAGTTTGAGACGAACAACATGGTGAGACCCTGTCTCAATTTTTTTTTTTTTTTAATTTAAAAAAATTTAAAATACTATGCCCTGGTCAGAACACAATAAATTAAATTGGGGAGAGGGGCGGCGCTTGTGAGTGTACACCCAAAGTTTGAAGGTTCCAACCCTTCTGTCTCCCAACAGAAGTAGTGAGGCACATCCCTCCTTTTTTAGCAAAAAGGAAACAGGCTTGGAGAGGTTGCAGCGAGGTGGGGCTAGGGCTGGCGAGCTGGGGTTCCTCGGAAGGAGCAAGCCCCCCATCCCTGCACGCAGGTGGCCGCGGCCGGCGCCTTCGCGCAGACACTGCGGCGCTACACGTCTCTCAACCACCTGGCGCAGGCAGCGCGCGCTGTGCTGCAGAACACCGCGCAGATCAATCAGATGCTGAGCGACCTCAACCGCGTGGACTTCGCCAACGTGCAGGTGAGCGCGGGGCAGGGCGGGGCGGGTGAGCAAGGAGCAGCCCGGCGGGGCGTTCCAGGCCGAGGTGATGGCGGCTGAGCCCCGGGCACCTGCCCGTCCGCCCGCTGTGCCCCAGGAACAGGCCTCCTGGGTGTGCCGCTGCGAGGACCGCGTGGTGCAGCGGCTGGAGCAGGACTTCAAGGTGACGCTGCAGCAGCAGAACTCGCTGGAGCAGTGGGCGGCCTGGCTGGACGGTGTGGTGAGCCAGGTGCTCAAGCCCTACCAGGGCAGCGCCGGCTTCCCCAAGGCCGCCAAACTCTTCCTCCTCAAGTGGTCCTTCTACAGGTGCGCTTGCGGTGGGATCGGGCCTGGGCGGCACCAGGGAAGTCCCCACGTCCCTGGGGGGCTCAGGTACTCTTCTGCAAAGACCCGAGCCTGCAGGCGGGCTGGCTGGGGCCCTGGACTCTCTACCATGTTCACCCTAGGGAAGTCTGTGCGGGATCCAGGCTGAGTCGCTGAGCTGGTGCGAGGCCGGGCGCATCTTGGTGGGGAGGGGGCAAGGGGTTGAGCGGGACGGGGCCTGACTGTCTTCTCTCCGTTGCCCTCCCCAGCTCCATGGTGATACGGGACCTGACCCTGCGCAGCGCGGCCAGCTTCGGCTCCTTCCACCTCATCCGGCTGCTTTACGACGAGTACATGTACTACCTGATCGAGCACCGTGTAGCCCAGGCCAAGGGCGAAACCCCCATCGCCGTCATGGGCGAGGTGCGCACGGCAGGGAACTGCGGCCGTGCGAGCGGAGTGCCAGGCAGCAGGACCCTCATCCTTATTCTTCTCTCTTCCCTCTAGTTCGCCAATCTGGCCACCTCCCTGAATCCCCTGGACCCCGACAAAGGTAGGTGAAGCGTGTTCCCACCCAGGGAGCAGGGTCGTGGGGCTGGCAGACAACCGAGGGGCTAGGGTGGAGGAGGAAGCCGCGGGGCCCCGGGGGTCGTTGCCACCACCCCCTGAGCCGGACTTGGTCCCTGTGCCCCAGACGAGGAGGAGGAAGAGGAGGAGGAGAGCGAGGATGAGCTGCCGCAGGACATCTCGCTGGCAGCCGGTAGCGAGTCTCCCGCGCTGGGCCCAGAGGCCCTGGAGCCTCCGGCTAAGCTGGCGCGGACTGACGCGCGTGGCCTCTTCGTGCAGGCGCTGCCATCCAGCTAAGCCCTTGGCCTCCCCATCCTACCTGCCCCCGTCACCCCTCCACACCAGGGTCCCTCACAGCTTCTGTGGCTTCGTGGTCACCGCTCCAGCCTCTGCCAGGGCAGGGAGGGGGCCTCCGAGACAGGGAAGGTCGGGGGAGGGCCCCCCTCCCCCATGGGGCCGGCACAATCAGCGGGCTGGGCGGAGCCGCAGCTGCAAACTCTTGACACAAAAGACGTGCCTTAAGGAACCCGCCGCGTGCCCAGGTGTCCCGCAGGGCATCCACCTCGGCCCCTTGCCCCCCTACCCCACCGCAGGCCGCAGCACCTTCCCCCCAGCCCCGTCCTCCCGTCACCCCAGGGGGCAGGCAGGCAGGCCCCCTCTAGTGCGAAACTGTTAACTTATTCAGCTCGCTGGCTTTGCACAGCCTGTCCTGGGCCCAGTCCTGAGCCTCGGGCCGGCGCAGGTGGGCGTCACCTGGGGACACCCCCACTGTCAGCAGCAACCCCGGTACCCCCTACCCCCCGCAACCCCACTGCTTCCCCTTCTTGGTATTAAGTGCAATTAAAGCCGTGGGTGTCGCATCTTCTCCAGCGCTGGGCCCTCCTTTGCCCCCAAGCCCGAGAAGGGGGCATTGCTCGGGCTGGCTGGAAGGGGGGTGGCAGGGGGCATGGCCTGCAGCTTCCAAAGAGCCACGGGGCCGGGGAATGCCCGCACACCACAGCCCCTGCGCCCCGCTATCCGCCGCTGGTTTGTAATGGAACCTTCTCTGTGCTATGTTCCCGGAGACCGTGCTCCTCCATGCCGTGCACCCCCTGCCCCCATGACTATTGTGCGATTTGTGAGCGCCGCCCAAGCGGAGTTGGTAACTTGTTGGGTTTTTTTCCAACCATCATGGCCTTATCTGTTCCAGTTTTCTCAGTGTTTTCAACCTGTGAGATAAATGTTTATGGCAAGAAAAAGGAAAAAAAAGGCAATCTGACCTGTTGTATAAAAATCACTATTTTGTGTGCTCCGCGTGCTACAGCTTTTGGGGCGGCCCTGCCCAGTCCCCGCGCCCACGGGCTCCCCCTCCCGGCGGTGAGTGTCCACGTGTGTGGTAGTCTAGTGTGCCGAGCTGTTTTCTACCTTTTTGTAGTCTTTCTTAAAACAATAAATTCCGCTGTGGTATTTGTCTACTGCTGACTTGCTGGGCTCTGGGGGGGCCTTGGGGCGGGGGCTCCAGGCTGCAGTTAGTTATGGGGCCTCAATGAGGTTCAGAAGTTAAAACATTTATTACATTAAGAACGGAATGGGAATGGCCAGGAGGTTGCTGGCCTGGGTGGGGAGGCTGGAGGCCGAAGGGCAGGGGGGAACGGGGTCCATTCGGCCTCCCCGAGGGCAATGTCCACAGCTGTAGCCGAGCAAAGGGGCGAATGCATGAGGGGCCAGGCCCATGCCCAGCTTGGGGCGAAGGCGGGGCATTCGGGCTGGTGGGGCAGTGGGCACCCTCTCTCGGCCCCTTCCCAACTTAAATAGGCATAAATAAAGTGTCCAGACCCTCGGGCCACCAGGGGCTGCTCTGCCCAGCCCTGTTCCGCAGCCTAACACTAGTGCCGGTCATCAGTCGGTGGGCCAGCCGGCCGGGAAGAGGCCACCCCGGGGAGGTAGTTGGAGTCAGTGTCCGGGGCGGCCCGGCCCTCACAGCACGATCCACGTGTATCGCTCGCTGTCTGCCAGAACCTTCAGGGAGCACCCTGCAGGGACAGGTGAGGAAAAGGCATGGAGGCCCTTCCTGTCCAGCCCTGAGGCTGCACCCTCACCTGACTGGCTTCTGGGCCAGAAGGTAGGGACCCTGCTGAGTTGTCCTCCACCTCTAGCCTGCAGCATGAAGCAGTGACCGGCTCCCGGGCCCTACATCTTCAGGGCCCCTGAGCTGGGCCTGGCCTGGGCCGCCCTCTCCTCGCCCCGATTCCAGCCTTCCCACCCATTTCATCAGTGCTCAGGAATCAGTGCCTGGTTGAGGGCAAGTGTCCTCGGGGGCCCTGACCATGGTGGGGTCGTCGAACCCCACCTTTGTGCAGCGCCTCGTTGGTCATCCTGTTGACGTAGCGGCCGCTGCTCTCGGGCACTAGCCACTTCATGACCATGTCCACGCAGCTCTTGCGGTAGGAGCTCCAGACGCTGCCACTGCGGGGCCAGGGGGTGAGTGGCTCTCATGGCTTGGCCGCCCCGACCCTGCCCCCCAGCCCTGCCTCACCTGGTCTGCCCTTTGACTTCGGTGAGGTCGCCCACACTGACTGTCTCGAAGATGCCTGTGTTGAGATCCCATGCTACCTTGAGGCTGGTGTGATAGGTCTTTGGTCTGCATTGGAGAGGGACAGAGGACAAGCGCTGGTACGGCCTGGCTCCTGAACCAGGCCCCATGCCACCTTGAGGGGTTTTTGTCTTTGGAGCAGCTATAGAGGGGGCCAGCCAGGTTGCGGCACAGCGAGGGCCTTCTCCTGTCCCCACGCCCCCACCCTGAAGTGTCTGCAAGTGGCACCCCTGATGGACAAGGAGGGCAGGGTCCCCATGCTCACCGGAGCTGGCCCTCCTCAGTGGGGGACGGGAAGGCCAGGAGCAGCAGGCCAATGTTGATAAGGACCTGGTTGGTTTCTGGGCAGACCTGGGGCGGCGGGGGGGGGGTGGACGACACCAGCTCCTGAGCATGACCCAGAGTAAGGGAGGCCCTAGACCCACCTTGCCCGCCCTGGGCCCACCTCTAGAATGACTATGTCGTAGTCACTGAAAGAACAGAACTGGTGGCCCCAGGTGGCGTCATGGCGGATGACCTCATTGATGACATATTCGAAGTCCAGTGTGAGCTGCTCCACCGTCAGGTACTGGCCCTGTGGGCGAGGGGGCGGGCACAGAGGATAGTGCCAACCGTCCCCCAGCAGTTCCCAGGGGCTGCCCTCGGCCTGCCCACCGCCTGCACCCACCTGGGCAGCAGTCCGCTCCCGCATGGGCCGCAGGTTTCGGCCATGAAGATCGGTCACCACGAAGGGCAGGGAGATCTTGTCATCCTCGAACTCTGGGGAGGCAGGAAGTGGGGGTGGGGTGGAGGGAGGCCAGGGCCCCCTAGGTTGGCCTTCCCATTCCAGGCCCTGCCGCAGACCTGCTCCCTGCTCACCATCCTCCGGCTCCGTCCCCTCTCCGGACTCCAGCACATAGTACAGCTTGGTGTAATTGACGTAGCCAGGCTCAGGGGCAGGCGCCTCCGAGGCAGAGGGGCTGTCCCGGGGTGCCGCCTCCCCACCCAGGGCTGGGGCTTCAGAGTGCGCACGGCAGTGGCTGCCAGACGGTCCTGGACACGGGGCAGGCCGGGCTTCCTCAGGGGCCCCACCCTTGGCCTCTTTGGCCCGGCGAAAGATGTCAGCCACAAACTCCTTGGCTTTGGCGATGGCAGGTGAGGTCTCAGGAGACCCAGAACGGGCTGGGGCTGCGTCAGGGCAGAAGATAGGGAGGGCAGGGGGCACCTCTGGGCTCTGGGGCTCAGGGGGGCTGGCAGGCGCTGGGGGGCAGGTGCTGTGGTCATACAGGATTTGGCAGAAACTCCTGTCACCTGGAAGAAGAGATGGGGGTGGAGAAGTGTCAGTAAACCTGTTCAAGTCTGGGGCACTCCCAGCCTCGCTCAGTGTCCCCAGAGGTTTTCAGAAACCCACCTTGAGGAGACGATTCTAGGAGACTTGGCTACGCTGAGATCAGTTTGAAACACCCAGAAGGGGAAAGACTTTTCCACGCATGCACACCACGCACACATGCATGCAGACGTTCGTTCAAACCCCCCCTTTTATTTTTTTTGAGACAGAGTTTCATTATTGTTGCCCAGGCTGGAGCGCAGTATCGTGATCTCGTCTCACTGCAACCTCCACCTCCCGGGTTCAAGTGCTTCTCCTGCCTCAGCCTCCCAAGTAACTGGGACTACAGGCGTGTGCTACCACGCCCGGCTATTTGTATTTTTAGTAGAGACAGCGTTTCACCACGTTGGTCAGGCTGGTCTCGAACTCCTGACTTTGTGATCCACCCGCCTCAGCCTCCCAAAGTGTTGGGATTACAGGGCATGAGTCACCACGCCAGGCATCAAGCCCCTTTTTCTTTTTTTTCCTGAGACAGAGTTTCGCTCTTTTTGCCCAGGCTGGAGTGTGTTGGCACAATCTTGGCTCACCGCACCCTCCGCCTCCCAGGTTCAAGAGATTCTCCTGCCTCAGCCTCCCGAGTAGCTGGGATTACAGACATGCACCACCACACCGGCTAATTTTGTATTTTTAGTAGAGTCGGGTTTCTCCATGTTGGTCAGGCTGCTCTTGAACTCCCTGACCTCAGGTGATCCACCCACCTCAGCCTCCCAAAGTGCTGGGATTACAGGCATGAGCCACCGTGCCTGGCCTAAAACATCTTCTGACACATGCTCCGTGGATGCACACACAGAGACCTTCATTGGTGCTTCACAGATACCCCCAACGCCCCCCACCTTCTAACTCCCCAATCCCACGGAGGGTTCTTCAGGTGGCCCCCAGCTCTCCCTCAGCAGCCCTAGACATACGGATCCAATGGGAGAGACCTGGGCACAGGGCAGCTGGGTCTGTCAGTCACAATTCTGTTACCAAGTGGCCCCCAGGACCCCCTCCCTCCCATTGCTGCCAGCCGATAGCATAATCCAGCCTCTTAACATCTGCACTGTCAAGGGCCTATCTTGTGGTTTTGACTGGCATCTTTCCGACATCAAAGATGTAAAGCAAGTGCCTGCCCATGAACCATGCCCCGAGATATCACGAGTGTTTCTCTTTTTCAGAGAAAGGAGCGCTTCCCCGTCCAGCACGGCCGCCGCTAGCCACCTGTGGCCACTTCAAGTTAGCTATAATGAAATCCATCACAGGCTGGGCGCGGTGGCGCACACCTGTAATCCCATGGCTTTGGGAGATTGAGGTGAGTGGATCCCTTGAGGTCAGGAGTTTGAGACCAGCCAGACCAACATGGTGAAACCCTGTCTCTACTAAAAATACAAAAATTAGCCAGGTGTGATGGCAGGCGCCTATAATCCCAGCTATTAGGGAGGCTGAGGCAGGAGAATCTCTTGAGCCTGGGAGGTGGAGGCTGCAGTGAGCGGAGATCGTGCCTCTATACTCCAGCCTGGGCGACAGAGCGAGACTCCATCTCAAAAAAAAAAAACAAAGTAACAAAAGCTCGGTTCCTCGGTCACATGAGCCACAATCCAAGTGGCTCCTGGAGGCAGCCATGGTGGACAACGCAGATATGGGACATCTCGGCCACGGGAAAGATCCCTCGGGCAGGGCTGTGGAGGGCGTGGCCATTTTTGGACCCCTGCATTCCTGCCCCCAGGCTGTGTGACCTAGGGGAGCAGGGTCTACCTCTCTGTGCCTGGGACCCGTCTGTGTGGTGGGGTAGGGAAAGGCTGGCCTCACACACTGCCGGACTGCCATAAGCCCCCAGGGCCTACCTGCCGAGTGGACAGAGACAGCACAGGCCACCAGGGAGTAGCTGGTGTTGAGCAGCACCACCTGGTCCTTCTTGAGCTGGAAGGCGGGCTGGAAGGTGGGAAAGGGGTAGACCACCTGGTACTTGGTGTGCAGCATGAAGCCGTGCCGCAGGCACTGTGCATTTGGATCTCCTACAACAACACACGCCACAGCAGCTCACACTCGGCCCAGAGAAGGGAGGCAGCGGGGATGGGGGCAGGCCGCCCTCACCCCCTTGGTCCCCTCACCTGGGTGGGCCCGGCTGGCATCCTGGCAAGCAGCACAGCGGCCCGGCGGTGGCACAGCCACGGTGCTGACGTAGATGTCACGGTGATTCTCATCGCTCATCATCATCATGTTCATGAGCATCCCATTAGCCGAGCGGGTGCTGGGGGCCGGCATACCCTCAGCAGCCTGGTAGGCGCCTGGGGGCCCCCGCTGCACACCCCCAGCCCCACCCAGCCATGGGTCCCCTAGGATTGGAGTCTCACTTGAAGCCGAAGACGATGACCTTAGAGGCATCGCTGGGCCACTCGCATACGGTCAGGTACAGGTCGCTGTAGATCTCCTCGTCCTGGAAGAGCCGGACCTGGCGGACCTGCGAGGCACGTTCAGGATCAGTGCCAGGCCAGGGTGGGATGCAGCCGATGGGAACGCTGTCTCAGTGGAGACTGCCCCAGGCACTGGTCCCAAGCCCAGCCCACCCTAAGGCCCATTCAGCTGAGTTCACGCATATGCTGAGGTTACAGCACCCAGCTCCTGGGAGGGGGGGGGTTCCAGGAGTCACGGGTGAAAGCTAAAGCCAGGTGGCTTGGTCCTAATAAAGCTAACTGACCTGAGCGGATATCTTCTATAGTTTTATAGGCTATGTGGAACCAAATTGAATTGCCCTATTTTTGAACCATAAAAATGGTAATTCCTTTTTTTTTTTTTTTTTTTTTGAGACAGTCTCACTCCGTAGCCTAGGCTGGAGTGCACTAGTGTGACCTTGGCTCACTGCAACCTCTGCCTCCCAGGTTCTAAGTGATTCTCCTGCCACAGCCTCCAGAGTAGTTGGGATTACAGGTGCACGCCATCATGCCCGGCTAATTTTATATTTTAAGTAGGGACAGGGTTTCACCATGTCCACCGGGCTGGTCTCAAACTCCTGACCTCAGGTGATCCACCCACCTCAGTCTCCCAAAGTGGTGGGACTACAGGTGTAAGCCACCATGCCTGGCCCTGGAATTTCATATGGTTGGATCTAACACACAGAATCTTGATAATGACCCCATGAGTACACGATGATCATTTTACACCCAAGGAATTCCTTTACACCAAGGAATCAGGACCCATGTCCTGCTGGGCCATGCTATCTGAAGGGCCAGCCTGGTGCTGAAGCCTCCCACGGGGGAGGGCCTGGCCCTACCAGCTTGAGCTTGCTGTGGACGTTGAACTCCCACCAGTACAGATGGTAGATGTAGAAGGAGAAGTCATCATCCCCACTGCTGCTGGTGTAGGAGAGGACGTAGCGGCCACATTTGGAGAAGCCCAGGAAGATGTGTCTGTGGGGGTGGAGAGGACACAGCAGCCAGGTCAGGGCAAACCCACCACCCTCGCCCAACTGCCCCCCGGCCCGGCCCCAGCCTCACCCTGCGTAAAGGAAGTCCTCATCCACGATGTTTTTGAGGGACACACAGACCCGGGGAGGCAGCTTCCGGAAGAGGCGAGGGGAGAGCTGTCCACTGATCTGGGGAAGGGGTGGTCAGGGCACTTCAGGCCCCATCTGCAGCCCCCAGCCCCCTCACCCAAGGGAGATAGGCAGAGCAGTTCTCACCGGATCCAGCCCGGCCCAGCCCACCATAATGGTCAAAAGGAGGCCAAGCTCTGGAAGGTGGGAACAACCAAGGCAGATGGGGAAACTGAAGCCAGGTGGACCTCACTTGAGCCTCCATCTCCACCAGAGACCCATGCCACACTTCAAGTTCCACACCACTTCAGCCTCAGGTCCCTCCTGCCTGAGCCCAGCATCACCGCCTAAAGAAGGCTCTCCAGTCACCCTGTCCCATGCTGGGCCACCTGCTTCCCTCCCTGAAGGCTGTCCCTAAGCTGTGGATATTCATCCTCCTTTAATAGGATGACCTGCACCCATCTGTCCCCAACCCACCAGCCTTCAAACAAGGGGGCTCCTGCTCCCCAGGGCAGCTCTGGTCTCTGCTGGAGGCCAGTTGAGGCAGATAGAAGGGTGAGCCTAACCAGTGACCCAACTCCCCCTTCCCAATTAAGGGGGAGACACCTTCCATTGCCACCTTCCAATGGAATCCCTCAACCCCAAAACCTCACCATGGAAGGATATGGGGGGACTGACAGGCACAAGCCAGGCACAGGGATATCAGAGCAGCCTCAGTCTTGCTATGCAGGCTAACTGGGGAAACACAGCTCTGCCTTCAAGAGATTCCAATCTGATGGGATGAGTCCTGTCTGGGAAGTTCCCTGATGGGAGACAGCCCTGCTCTCAAGGAGGTCTCAGAGGTCTGCCTGATGGAGGAAACAGCCAGGCCAGCCAGGCCCAGGCCGAGAGAGGAGGCACAATCCCTGCCCAAGGAGCTTCCAAGCTAAGGGCGGAACCACAGCCAAGCCCAATGGAGCTCCCAGGCTAAAGGCGGAGACTGTCCCAGCCCAGGGAGCGCCCAGTCAAAAGGGGGAGACACAGCTTTGCCCTTAGGAAGCTATCAGCCTCGCGAAGAAGGCGCAGTCCCTGTCCACAGAGACACGGCTTTGCCCCAGTTACTCCCCACCTGCAGGAGATTCACATTTCTGCCCTTCAGAGCTCCCAAATTGATGGGGGAGAGAGACATCGTCTCCCAGCTCTGGGAGTTTCCAGTCTGATGGAGGAGACAGAGCCTGCTTCGGTAACTCCCACTCTGCGGGGGAAGACTCAGCCCTATCCAGGGAGCTCCCACTTTCAATGGGGGAGGCCCACCCAGGTACAGGAACTCCCAGCTCCTGTGTGGTCGGAGCTCCGGCAGGGAGAGGAACACCAGGCGGAGGAAGCCCAAAGCCAGCGGCAGGGGCTCTGCAAAGGGGGTGGGAAGGTTCCATTGCCTAGGGGCCATGAGAGCAGGGCTTTGAAAAATGGATCTGAACCTGGATCGCTTCCCTCCTGATTCTCCCTGCGGCCTCTGGGGTCGCCTCCCTCCGAACCCCCTCCCCAGAGCCCCGCCCCCAACTCCCTCCATCCAAGCCCCTTTGCCGGTCACCCGACACAACCTCCAGCATCCAGACCCCCGCCTGAGCCCCTTCCATCCAAGTCTTCTCCCCCGAGCCCCGCCCAGGCCCCTCATCCGAGCCCCCTCCCCTGGGGCCCCGCCCCCAACCCCTCACCCGCGAACGCCCTCCTCCCTCCGCCTCCCTAGTCCCTACTCCCCACCCTCCGGCGCACTCCCCACCCTCCGGCGCGCTCCCTCCAGGCCTCACCTTGACCCGCTCCAGCTGCTTGAGGACGTGCTCCCGCCGCCGCCCTGCTGCCCGCTTCCCCCCGGCTCCCCCGGGGCCGCCGCCGCCGCTCCCAGCCCCGCTGTTCCGCTCCGATTTCGAGCTGGGCGCCATTTTCACCCCCTCCCTCCACTTCCGGAGCAACCGGCCCCTTCGCCCCACCCCTGCCGCCTCGTCATTGGTCCTTCCTGGGGACAGCGGCCCGCCGGTTGGGTGAAAGCCCGCACTCGCGCTATGCCTGTCCATCAAAGCCGCCTCGACTCTTGATTGGTAGCGACAGTAACAGCCCCCGCGGCCCTTTGCCGTATTCCCGCCCTGCCTTAAGGACGCACCACTCAGAGGTCCCGTTTGTTCGTCTAGCCCAGAAAACTTTGATTTGATAGGTGGGTATCTCCGTCTGTCTCAACGGCGTCACGCCCCCTGTGGCTAGCGGGTTTCCATGGAGACCACCGGCGGTCCAGGCACTTGGGCTGGGCGATGGGATCCTGTGGTCCACCAGGGCTCGAATCCTCAGCCAGGGTCTGCCCACTCCCGGTCCGGGTGGGCAGAGGCCTGACGACCATGCCTAGGCCGAGGAAAGAGATTTAAAAGGAAAAAACGATGGGATTCGATGAAAGCTTGTTTCCGATGGGCGGACTGGTGGGAGCATGGAGGTGGTAATGATAGCGTCAATCATGCATCGCTTTACGTGTGACAGACACGGTTCTGAGCTTAAATAGTTCGATGTGGCAGGGCGCTGTTGTGCCCATTATGCAGATGATGGCGAAAAAAACAATTGTTGAATGCTGGCTCCGTGCATCATATTCGTATGCATTAACTCGTTTATTTTCTTTTTTTAGACAGATCTCCCTTTGTCACCCAGGCTGGAGTGCAGTGGCGCAATCATGGCTCACTGCAGCCTCCACCCTGGGCTCAGGTGATCCTCTCACCTCTGCTTCCCAAAGTGTTGGGATGACGGGTGTGAACCCCCACCCGTGGTCAGCTCATTTAATCCTCTGAACAATCTAGAAGATAGGTGCTTTTATTATCTCCATTAAATTTTTTTTTTTTTTTTTTTAGAGACGGGTCTCACTATGTTGCCCAGGCTGCTTGCAAACTCCCGACCTCAAGCGATCCCCCCATCAGGGGACACTGTTGAAATTCAAATGAAGTCTGTGTCACTCAGTAAATAGCACTGTTCCAAAGTTAGTTAATCTCTTAGATATGACAAACGTACCATAGTTATACAAAATGTTAACACTACGGGAAGTTAGGCCGAGACGGGAGGATGGCTTGAGCCCAGGAAATCGGGACCAGCCTGGGTAACATAGGGAGACCCCCTTCTCTACAAAATGTTTTTTTTTTTTAATTAGCAGGGTGTGGTGGTGTGAACCTGTGGTCCCAGCTGCATAGCAGACTGAGGTGGGAGGATCATGCAAGCCTGGGGGTTCGAGGCTACAGTGAGCAGAGATTGAGCCACAGTGTTCTGGCCTGGGCGACAGCGTGAGATCCTGTCTCAAAACAAAACCCAAAACCAGAAAAAATTAGAGGAAATTAGGTGAAGGGAATAAAAGAACTCTCTGTACCTTCTTTGGAGATCTTCTGAAAATGTGGAATTGTTTTAGACTGGGCACAGTGGCTCACACCTGTAATCCCAGCACTTCGGGAGGCTGAGACAGGAAGATTGCTTGAGGGGAGGAATTTGACCAGCCTTGGCAACTACCGAGACCTGTCTCTACAAAACAAAAAAGTTTTTTTTCATTAGTCAGGTGTGGTAGCACGTCTGTATTCCTATGTACTCGGGAGGCTGAGGCAGGAGGATCCCTTGAGCCCAGGAGTTTGGAGTTTGAAGTTACAGTTAACTGTGATTGCACCACTGTATTTCAACCTGGACGACAGACCAAGATCCTGTCTCTAATAACAATAATAATAAAATTAAAAATAAAAATAAGGTTGTTTCAAAATAAGGTTTATTGTTTGTAGAGTGGCTGGAGCTTGGATGAGTGGTCTGAGGGTGTCCACACACAGGTACATGAGACCCCTCACACTGCATGGCGGACTGGGAGGTACAGAGGCGTGACATTCAGAAGAGTCCTAAATTCTAAATTAGGACCTGTGTTCCAGGACCTAATCGTGCTGTACATAAGAAGCAGTATGGGCCGGGCACAGTGGCTCAAGCGTGTAATCCCAGCACTTTGGGAGGCTGAGGCAGGTGGATCATGAGGTCAAGAGATCGAGACCATCCTGGTCAACATGGTGAAACCCCGTCTCTACTAAAAATACAAAACATTAGCTGGGCATGGTGGTGCATGCCTGTAATCCCAGCT
>NW_016107549.1:616399-621529 GCF_001604975.1 Cebus imitator
TTTCTTGAGACAGTCTTCTTGCTCTGTTGCCCAGCGTGGAGTGCAGTGGTGCAGTCGTGGCTCACTGCAAACTCCACCTCCTGAGTTCAAGTGATTCTCCTGCCTCAGCCTTCCGAGTAGCTGGGACTACAGGTAGGTACCACCACACCTGGCTAATTTTTGTTTTTTAGGTAGAGATAGGGTTTCACCGTGTTGGCCAAGCTGGTCTTGTGCTCCTGACAAGTGATCTGCCTGCCTGCTTAACTTTTTTTTTAAAATTTTATAGAGAGAGTGAAACCCCATCTCTAGAAAAAATACAAAAATTAGCCAGCATGGTGGTGGGTGCCTATAATCCCAGCTACTCAGGAGGCTGAGGCAGGAAAATTGCTTGAATCTGGGAGGCAGAGGTTGCAGTGAGCCAAGATCCCGCCACTGCACTCCAGCCTGGGTGACAGAGCAAGACTCCATCTTGAGAAAAAAAAAATTGAGTTTCTATCACTACTGCATAAAAGTGAGATAATCTATAAGAGGGAAGCAATGAGGAGTTAGGACCACAAGGAAGACTGTGCCCAAGGTTTTCTGTGTTCAAAGCTACTGTTCCCCAAATTCAGGTTGGGAAATGAATCATAATGTCTAGTTCTATTTGCTTGTCTCATCCTGTTTTATGGCCATTTTCCAGGTGTGATTTAATTCATAGTCTAGAAAGAGTGGTCTCAATGCACCTGTACAATTGTTTGATTTGTAAACAAATACCTATGTGTATTAAGGGAAAGTCCTGAAAATTATCTTCCATAAAATGACACAAAATCAGAAATATAGGAAGTCTTGGCCAGGTGTGGTGACTCACAGCTGTAATCCCAGCACTTTGGGAGGCCAAGACGGGCAGATCACTTGAGGTCAGGAGTTTGAAACCAGCCTGGCCAACATGGCAAAACCCCGTCTCTATTAAAACTACAAAAATTGGCCGGGCATGGTGGCATGCACCCGCAGTCCCACTCAGGAGGCTGAGACATGAGAATCGCTTGAACCCAAGGGTCGGAGGCTGCAGTGAGCAGAGATCCCACCACTGCACTCCAGCCAGGGCAACAGACATAAAACAAACAAAACAAAACAAAAACAGATGTACGAGGATATCCAGTTGCAAGCCTCTCTTTACCCCCAGCCACAACCATGTGGGTCTTCCCCCAGAGCCAGCCAATATGTATGTTTCAATATATGGAAATGATCAATATCGTTAGATCATTATGCAATTTTTTTCCCCACAAGGTCATCTCTCCCAATGTTAATCCATGTCGTGGTTTGAATGGTGGCCCTCGAATAGGTAAACGTCCTGTCTCCCCGATGCTGTGAATGTGAACTGATTTGGAAAACAGGTCTTTGCGGATATAATTCCGTTAAGAACCTTGAGATGAGATTATCCCAGATTAACCGGGTGGACGCTAAATCCGAAGACCAGTGTCTTTATAAAAGACAGGAGAGGAGAAACAGACTCAGTGACGAAGGCCACGTGGAAGGTGAGGCCGAGGTCAGAGTGATGCGACCGCAAACCAGGAAACACCACCAGGAATTGCCCGGAACCATGAGAAGCCACGTAAGAGGCCAGGAGGCGCCTCCATTCGAAACCAAGGCTGCCAACACCTTGATTTCAGACTTCTAGAATGGAAATGTCAATACATTTCATTTTTTCTGTGTTTTTTTAGACAGAGTCTCATTCTGTCACCCAGGCTGAGGGGCAGTGATCTTGGCCCACCGCAACCTCTGCCTCCTGGGCTCAAGCCATTGTCCTGCCTCAGCCTCCCGAGTAGGTGGGACTACAGGTGCGCACCACCGTGCATGGCTAATTTCTTTTTGTGTGTGTATTTTTTAGTACACACGGAGTTTCACCATGTTGGCCAAGCTGGTCTTGAACTCCACTCCATCATGACATTTTGGCCCAAATGTCATTTCCTCAGAGACCTTCCCTTACTCCCTATCGGGTGTAATATTTTTCTTCCCTTCCCTGCCTTTTCTTCGTGGCATTTCTCAAATCCTGGTTTACGTATTTACTCATTGTCTATCTCCATCATCAGAACACCAGCTCCATGGAGGTAGAGGTGGGCCACTTTGCTGCAGTGACTGCTGTATACCCGCACATACAACTGTGCCCGGTACATACCAGGCACGTATTATGCAACATTGGCCAAGGCCTGGTGGCTCACGCCTGTAATCCCAGCACTTTGGGAGGTCGATGTGGGAGGATTGCTTGACCCCCCAGGAGGCTACTCGGGAGATGAGAGGATCGCTTGTACTCGGGAGGTGGAGGTTGTCATGAGCCGAGATTGCACCAGAATGCATCTGGAAGATACCACGGAAGCCCTGGATTCAGCTGTGCCTGAAGGATACAGGTTTTCTGTTAATGAGCCAATAAATGCCCTTGTTTGCCTTTGCTAGTTCAGCTGGGTTCTCTTTTCTTTGCAAATGAAAGAGGCTTGCCAGCAACTGAAACATCTTGATTCTTTTTTTTTTTTTTTTTGAGACAGAGTTTCCCTCTTGTTACGCAGGCTGGAGTGCAATGGCGCGTTCTCGGCTCACTGTAACCTCTGCCTCCTGGGTTCAAGTGATTCTCCTGCCTCAGCCTCCTGAGTAGCTGGGACTACAGGCGCATGCCACCAAGCCCAGCTAATTTTTGTATTTTTAGTAGAGACGGGGTTTCACCATGTTGACCAGGATGGTCTCGATCTCTTGACCTCGTGATCCACCTGCCATGGCCTCCCAAAGTGCTGGGACTACAGGTATGAGCCACCACGCCCGGCCAACATCTTAATTCTTACTGCTGCTTCCCTGGGGGCTGGGACTGGTGCAGTAGTTCTGTCTCCCTGTGGTTACCCACTTGCTCTGCTAAAGAGACTGAGGAACCTCCACCCAGTGTCTAAGCTAATGGCCATCCATCTCACGGGGGGGACTTGAGATAGGACTCAAGTTCTCTTCTGGCCAAAACTAAGACCCACCTCCTGTCTCATCCCATGAGGAGGGACCCTCAGGAGATCACACAACCCTAGAAAACATGAACAGATGACCACCTCTCTCGGCCCATGTTTCTTCCTCCGTGGAAGAGTGGGTTATACAGACATCATAGCTGGGCATGGTGGCTCATGCCTGTAATTCCAGTGCTTTGGGAGGCCAAAGCTGGAGGATTTCTTGAGGCCAGGAGCTGGAGGGTGCAGTGAGCTATGATGGCGCCATTACACTTCAGCCTAGGTGATAGAGTGAGACCTCGACTCAAAAAATAATGATAACGGCCAGGCGAAGCGTCTCATGCCTGTAATCCGAGCACTTTGTGGGGGCTGAGGTGGGCAGATCGCACGAGGTCAGAAGTTTGAGAGCAGCTTGGCAACATGATGAACCCTGTCTCTACTAAAAATAAAAATATTAGGCAGGCATGGTGGCAGGCACCTGTAATCCCAGCTACTCAGGAGGCTGACGCAGGAGAATTGCTTACACCCAGGAAGCAGAGGTTGCAGTGAGCCAAGATCACACCACTGCACTCCAGCCTAAGCGACAGAGCAAGACTCTGTCTCTAATAATAATAACAAATACATTTTTAAAAATACACAACCTTGTCTCACACCTGTAATCCCAGAACTTTGGGAGGCCAAGGCTGGTGAATCACCTGAGGTCAGGAGTTCGAGACCAGCCTGGCCAACATGGTAAAACTGTGTCTCTACTAAAAATAAATAAAAAAATAAATAGCCGGGTGTGGTGGCACATGCCTGTAGTCCCACCTACTTGGGAGGCTGAGACAGGAGAATCTCTTGAACCCAAAAGGTGGGGGTTGAAGTGAGCCAAGATCGTGCCACTGCACTCCAACCTGGGCAACAGAGGAGACTCCATCTTAAAAAAAAAAAAAATTGGACATCCTTCCTCTCCATCATTCTCCTGACATCTTGGCCCCTTCTTCCCACCCACCTGCTATGCCTTATGGCCATCTCCCTACTATGGTTCAACCCCATGGTCCCTTGTCACAGGTACTGTCTGGGACTTGCTGTCCTTCCCCACAACCCTCACCATGGGTGAGCATGCCTCACCTACATTCACATTTATGTCACTCGGGCCAGCCCCTACTCTAAACCAAATTGCCGGGGAAATTAAGGCACCTCAGCGGCAACTCTCAAACAGTGACTGATGGGAGAAAGCCAGAAGATAAATACCCCAGCTCCCTCGCCCTCAGATGGGATGATTCTGAGGTGTGTGTTCTACCCCCTCTCCCAGCGTTCCCCCAGCAGAACTGAGCTCCAGCCGCCCACAGGGAAGTGGGCTTGATTACTGGAATGATCAACTGTCCTGATTTGCCCAGCACAAAGGGGTTTCCTGGGATGTAGGATTTTGAGCGATAAAATCGAAAAGTTCCAGGTAAATTGATTACTCTGTTGATAACTCAGTATTTCTTTTCTTTATATATATATATATATTTTAAAGATGGGGTTTCACCATGATGGCCAGGCTGCTTCTGGGAGACTCCAGCTCAGAGCCTTGGCCACTTCCAAGCTCAGCAGAAGATATACTGTTTTTTTTTTTTGAAACAGATTCTCACTCTGTCACCCAGGCTGGAGTACAGTGGGGCTATCTTGGCTCACTGCAACCTCCACCTCTCAGGTTCAAGCAATTCTCTTGCGTCAGCCTCCCACGTAGCTGGGATTACAGGTGTGTGCCACCGTGCCCAGGAAGTTTTTGTGTTTTTAGTAGAGACAGAGTTTCACCTAGTTGGCCAGTTTGGTTTCAAACTTCTGACCTCAGGTGATCCACCTGCCTCAGCCTCCCAAAATGCTGTGATTATAGGCATGAGCCATGGAGCCCAGCCCAGGCTAATTTTTAAAAAATTTATTTTTAAAGACAGGGTCTCACTATATTGACCAGGCTGTTCTCAAATTTCTGACCTCAAGAGATCCTCCTAGCCAGGGGTGGTGTCTCATGCCCATAATCCCAGCACTTTGGGAGGCCGAGGTGGACGAGTCCCTTGAGGTCAAGAGTTCGAGACCAAGCCGGGCGCGGTGGCTCACGCCTGTAATCCCAGCACTTTGGGAGGCCGAGGCGGGTGGATCACAAGGTCAAGAGATCGAGACCATCCTGGTCAACATGGTGAAACCCCGTCTCTACTGAAAATACAAAACATTA
>NW_016107549.1:621664-641341 GCF_001604975.1 Cebus imitator
AAAAAAAAAAAAAAAGAGTTCGAGACCAGCCTGGCCAGCTTGGCAAAACCCTGTCTCTACTAAAAATTCAAAAATTAGCTGGACATGGTGGCACGAGCCTGTAATCCAGCTACTCAGGAGGCTGAAGCAGGAGAATCATTTGAACCCAGGAGGTGGAGGTTGCAGTGAGCCAAGATTGCACCACTGCACTCCAGCCTGGGCGACAGAGTGAGAGCGAAACTCTGTCTCAAAAAAAACAAAACAAAACCAACCCAAAAGAGATCATCCTGTCTCAGCTTCCCAAAGCACTGGGATTACAGGTATGAGCCACAGTGCCAAGCCTGTCAATCCCATTTTATTCATAGGAAAGCTGAGGTCTGGGCAGGAAAAGGACCTGTCTGAAGCCGCCCTGTTTGTAAGTGGATATGGGAGATTTGACCTTAGGTGGAGGCCAGCTCTTTACCTCCGTCCACGAGTGAGGAAGCCCTGGGGTATGCCAGGCACTGTTCCAAGGGCACGCTTCATATAATCCTTATTATCTCATATAATCCTTACAACACCGTTGGGGAGTGGGGGGTGAGTCAACCATTACCCCACGTGACAGAGAGGGAAACCAAGGCCCTGAGAGGTGGCACAGCCCAGGTTCAAACCCAGGCAGGCTGGCACCAAGCTCACACCCTCAACCACCAGGCTGATGCCTGGATATATGTAATTTCCTTCCAGGCGGCTGTGGCCATTTGCGGAGCGGGGTGTCTGGAGCGAGACCAGCCAGCAGAGGGGAGGTGGGTGGAGGGCAGCAGGCCTTGTCAGGAGCTCCCAGGCTGGCATCTGGGCTGCCAGGCTAAGCTCAGGCCTCTCTGATCCCTCGCTGCTGCCCACCCCTGCGTCTCGGGACTCTCCTGTGCCCCGAAGTTCCCCCCATCCCTCCATCCCCACCCCTACTCCTGCGGTCGTCCCAAATACCAGACAGGGCGAATCTCAGCTTTTCCCCAAACATTCCTTGTTCTCGTGGCCCGGCCCAGGCTGGCTGAGGTTACGAAAGCAGAGATGGGGTGGTTGTTGGGGGGGACCAAGGGGACGGGCTGGCTGTCCTCACCACCCCATCCCAGGGCGGGGAAGGGGGTGGGCCAGCTCCTGCAAACCCCCGGGAGAACAGGCTGTTGCGGGGGGTGACCTGGGGTCCCGAGATGGGGGGCAGTGGTGGCCACAGCAGAGACTCCAGGAGGTGACCGCCTGGTTTCCATTAGGGAGTCCCGGTCAGCCGCTTGGGCGAGACGGCAGAGTCTGGGCTGGCCATGGTAAGGTGGGGTGCAGGAGGGTCTGAGGGTGGGGCCTGCCTGCTCCCCTACCCCTACTCTGCCAACTGGCCACTGCCTCCCCGCCAAGACACTCCCCGAGGAGGGGATGCTCTGGTCACCATGGCGACCCTCCCTCCCCCGCAGTGGCCCAGCCTGCTGCTGCTCCTGCTGCTGCCTGGCCCTCTGCCCCTCTCTGGCATGGACGACACTGCCTTCCCCCACCTGGGGGAGAGCTCGCAGCCCCCGCCCCGGGCCTGTCCCCTGCGCTGCTCCTGCCCCCGAGCTGACACTGTGGACTGTGACGGCCTGGACCTTCGGGTTTTCCCGGACAACATCACCAGGGCCGCACAGCACCTCTCCCTGCAGGTGAGGCCCAGGGAGGGGCATGGGGGCACCCAGAGGTGAGGGGAGCTGGAGGGGCGCCCCAGGCTGACGAGCATGGTGGGGTGGAGGAACCCAAGTGCGAGAGGGCGGTGCAGAGCTGGGTGTGACGGAGCTTTGCCTTGGCAGATTGGCTCTGGCCGAGCCCCGGGTGAGAGGGGTGGGCATGGAGATGCAGGAAGTGGGCGGGGACTGAGGATGAGGGGGGTTAGGGTCAACATCTTGGCAGTTATGGCATTGTTTGGAGTCAGTATGATGGGCAATTTGGGGTTGATTGTGGGGATGTTGTGGCATGTGGGGTTGATGGTGAGGGTGATGGCACTTCTAGGGTCAATTGTGTGGGTGTTGGGGCATTTGGGGTCGATTGTGGGGGTGATGGCAGATTTGGGGTTGATTGTGGGGGTGCTGGGGCATTTGGGGTCGATTGTGGGGGTATTGGGGCATGTAGGGTCGATTGTGGGGGTGACAGCACATATGGGGTTGCTTGTGGGGGTGTTGGGGCGAGTGGGGTCAGTTGTGGGCAGATCAGGGCATTTGGGGTCAATCGTGGGGGTGATGGCACATTTGAGGTCAATTGTGGGGATGGGGCATTTGTGGTTGATTCGGGGGGTGTTGGGGCATTTGGGGTCAATTGTGGGGGCACGGGGGCATTTGGGGTCAATTGTGGGAGTGTTGGGGCATTTGGGGTCGATTATGGGGGTGATGGCACATTTGGCGTTGATTGTGGGGGTATTGGGGCCAGTGGGGTCAATTGTGGGGGCTTTGGGGTTGACATCTTGGCAGTTACAAGACTGGGTCAGGGTGATGGGGTGTTTCAGACCAACTGTGGGGTGATGATGGCATGGGGCTTGTTTGGGCTGACGGAGAGTTGAGAATTAGTGCTTGAGGTCACTTGGTCATGGGGTCATGGGTGTGAGCACCCCAACTCCTGCCCTGCAGAACAACCAGCTCCAGGAGCTCCCCTACAATGAGCTGTCCCGCCTCAGTGGCCTGCGAACCCTCAACCTCCACAACAACCTCATCTCCTCGGAAGGTGATGGGGCAGAGGGGGGTGGCCCCTCTGGGGCTGTGGGACCGACAGACTCAGGTCCCAGCCGCCAACCCCCTCCCCCGCCCCATCTGCGGGCAGCTCTGTGGCAGTTCCCAGAACTGCCCTTTGCTGAGCAGTATGGAAACTCAGGGGCTGGGGTGGGGGTTGGGGGCTGTGGCTTTTGAGTAAGGATGGAGGGAGGGGATCTGAGGGCCCGGGGAGCCTCTGCCAGTTCCCGGCCCAGAGGTGTGGGGCAGCTGGGAGCCCAGACTCCCCCTCCACCCAAGACCAGGCCGGGGGTCCTTTCACTGCCCCCACTCCCCCAGGCCTGCCCGACGAGGCCTTCGAGTCCCTCACCCAGCTGCAGCACATCTACGTGGCCCAGAACAAGGTGAGTCCCCAGCCCCACCTGCAGGCGGAGCCCAGCCGGGTGGGCGCAGCTTCGGTCACACAGCCCAGAGCTGGGAGGGGACTACTCGCTGGGGCGGGGCGGAGCCTGGGTGCACCAGGACCAGTGCAGCTGTGGGCTGTGTTCCCGCAGCTCTCGGTGGCCCCACAGTTCCTGCCCCGGTCCCTCCGCGTCGCAGATCTGGCTGCCAACCAAGTGATGGAGATCTTCCCCCTTACCTTTGGGGAGAAGCCGGCACTCAGGTAGCCCCTGGCCCAGCCCAGTCCCCCAGGCCTTAGATATGCCTGGGTCACGTCCGGTTCTAGAAGCAATGAGGGAGTTAAGGGCACAGTGGCTCACACCTGTAATCCCAGCACTTTGGGAGGCTGAGGCGGGCGGATCATCTGGGGTCAGGAGTTCGAGACCAGCCTAGCCAACAAGATGAAAACCCATCTCTACTTAAAATACAAAAATTAGCCAGGCGTGGTGGCACATGCCTGTAATCCCAGTCACTCAGGATTGGCTGAGGCAGGAGAATTACTTGAATCCAGGAAGTGGAGGTTGCAGTGAGCTGAGATTGTGCCACTGCACGCCAGCCTGGAGACAGAGTGAGACTCTGTCTAAAAACAAAACAAGGCCGGGCGCGGTGGCTCACGCCTGTAATCCCAACACTTTGGGAGGCCGAGGCGGGTGGATCACGAGGTCAAGAGATCGAGACCATCCTGGTCAACACGGTGAAACTAAAACTACAAAAAAATTAGCTGGGCATGGTGGCGCGTGCCTGTAATCCCAGCTACTCAGGAGGCTGAGGCAGGAGAATTGCCTGAACCCAGGAGGCGGAGGTTGCGGTGAGCCGAGATCGCACCATTGCACTCCAGCCTGGGTAACAAGAGTGAAACTCTGTCTCAAAAAAAAAAACAAACAAAAAAAAACGCCTTGCCCTTGAGGGCTTAAGGGTGCGCAGATCCCTAGCGTTGGCCTGGGGAGTGGGAAGAGGGCACAGTTCTACCCTGGGAGAGGAGTGAGGGGGCAGACAGTGCTGTGTGCTTCGTCAGAACTCTAGATTGAGGCAGGGACACACACACAAACATGCACTCTTACAGAGACTCACATATGCACCTGCACACACAACCACATGAACACGTGAACACATACTCATGCACACACACATTTACAATCACATGCATCATACATGCACACAGACTCACATACACCTGCAGACACACATACACCTGCAGACACACACTTTCAACCACATGCACACACACGTGCATGCACAATCACATGCACAAGCACACACGTGCACGTGCACACACACATGTACACACATGCGCATGATCACATGCACACACGCACTAGCACATACATGCATACACAGTCGCACACTCACATGCACACACACATGCACACTTATGCACAGGCACACCCCCAAGCACACCCACACTTACAATCACATGCACACACTCACACATACAATCACATGCAAACACACATACACACAATCACAGACACACACATGCACAGGCACACACATGCACACCCACACTTACAATCACATACACACAATCACATACACACACATACACATGCACACTTATGCACAGGCACATAGCACACATTTGCATATACATACATACACACATGCACACCCACAATCACATGCACATACATGCACACACACTCCACATACACACTTATTACACTCACACATGCACAAGACTCACACACATGCAGACACTTCTTCATGCAACACATGCACACTCACCTGCACACCTACACACAATCATATGCACACACAGAATTACACACAGACTCCACACATGCATGCACACACACACACACACACACACACACACACTGAAGGCGACCCTAAGCAATGTGTGGTGCGGGTGTGGGTGGTGGGAGGCGAGGGGCAGGCTGGTGGCCAGAGCCTGGCTCTCCTCAGGTCTGTGTACCTCCACAACAACCAGCTGAGCAACTCCGGCCTGCCCCCCGACGCCTTCCACGGCTCCGAGGCCATCACCACCCTCAGCCTCTCCAGCAACCGGCTCAGCTACCTGCCGCCCAGCTTGCCACCCTCGCTCGAGCGGCTCCACCTACAGGTAGCCCTGCTCTAGGTCCCACCCGGGGCCACACCCCCTTCACCTCGCCCCAGGGGTCCCCTCCAGTTCCTTGCTTTCCATCCTTCCAATTGCCCCTCAGAATTCCAGTGGTCGGAGTTATCTTTCTTCGAATCACTTTATTGGGAATCACTTTGAGCTCAAGGTGAGCTCCTGTCACTCCCTTACTCAAGAGCCTTCTGTGGCTCCCTGCTGCCCACATCCCAGACTCAAGTCTCGTTCTCTTCTCCCTTCTCCAGAACAATCTCATCTCCAAGGTGCCTCGAGGAGCCCTGAGCCGCCAGACTCAACTCCGTGAGCTCTACCTCCAGCACAACCAGCTGACCGACAGCGGCCTGGATGCCACCACCTTCAGGTGCAGGCTGGTGGGGGCAGCAGGGGCTGAGAATTTACAGTCAGGGGTCCGAAACTTGAGTGTGCCAGGCTCGACAGAGCACTGGGCAGGTGTCCCTGTTCCCCACAGCCCAGCAGTGACATCATAACTCTCACATGCATTCGCATCTCGGACCCAGGGCTGTACCCCGGTCACCCCCATAGCTGACGCTCAGGCTGGAATCTGCCCTCAGCACCCCAAGTTTACCTCCCACCCAGCTCTCTCAACGCATCCCTCCCAAGTTGAAATCTCCAGCTTAAATCTGTCTCAGGCCCACTCCCCAGCCTCCCTGGTGAGATCTATCGGGCATCGGTTGGGCATGGTGGCTCATGCCTGTAATCCCAGCACTTTGGGAGGCCGAGGCAGGTGAATCACCTGAGGTCAGGCATTCGAGACCATCCTGTCCAACATGGTGAAACCTCGTCTCTACTAAAAATACAAAAATTAGCTGGGTGTAGTGGTGCATGCCTGTAATCCCAGCTACCTGGAAGGCTGAGGCAGGAGAATTGCGTGAACCCGGGAAGCAGAGGTTGCAGTGAGCTGAGATCAGCACTGCATTCCAGCCTGGTGACAGAGTGAGACTCCATCTCAAAAAAAAAAAAAAAAAAAGAAATAGAGATTTATCAGGCATCCCACTCCGAGTGCCCCACCTGACATCGCCCCTCTCTCCTAGTAGCAAGCTGCATAGCCTTGAATACCTGGATCTCTCCCATAACCAGCTGACCACAGTGCCCGCCGGCCTGCCCCGGACCCTGGCTATCCTGCACCTGGGCCGCAACCGCATCCGGCAGGTGGAGGCGGCTCGGCTGCACGGGGCACGTGGTCTGCGCTATTTGTTGCTGCAGCACAATCAGCTGGGGAGCTCAGGGCTGCCCGCCGGTGCTCTGCGGCCGCTGCGGGGCCTGCACACGCTGCACCTCTATGGCAACGGGCTGGACCGCGTGCCCCCGGCCCTGCCCCGCCGCCTGCGAGCCCTGGTGCTGCCCCACAACCGCGTGGCCGTGCTGGGCCCCCGCGACCTGGCCGCCACGCCGCGCCTGGCGGAGCTCAACCTGGCGTATAACCGTCTGGCCAGCGCCCACGTGCACCGCCGGGCCTTCCGCCGGTTGCGCGCCCTGCGCAGCCTCGACCTGTCCGGGAATCAGCTAACCAGGCTGCCCATGGGCCTGCCTAGCGGCCTGCGCACCCTGCGGCTGCAGCGCAACCAGCTGCGGATGCTGGAGCCCGAGCCTCTGGCCTGCCTGGACCAGCTGCGGGATCTCAACCTGGCGCACAACCGGCTTCGGGTTGGTGACATCGGGCCCGGCACCTGGCATGAGCTCCAGGCCCTCCAGGTCAGGCACGCGCCGGTTGACCACACTGACTGTCCCCAGGGCCCTTCCCTCCCCCTTCCTGCCCCAGCGCGTTCCCAACATTCTAGTTAGGGGGTAAAGCAATCAGAACAAGAAAACGGTAAAGGTAGAAGGTGATGAGGAGGCTGGGTGAGGTAGCTAATGCCTGTAATCCAACACTTTGGGAAGCCAAGGCAGGAGAATTGCTTTAGGCTATGGGTTTGAGAACAGCCTGGGCAACATAGCAAGACCCTATCTCTACCAAAAAACATAGCCAAGCGTGGTGGTGCATGCCTGTAGTCCCAGCTATTTAGGAGGCTGAGGCAGGAGGATCGCTTGATCCCAGAAGTTTGAGGCTGCAATGAGCCATGATTGGGCCACTGCCCTCCAGACTGGGTAACAGAGCAAGACCCTGCCTCTTGGGAAAAAAAAAAAAAAAAAAAAGTGATGAGAGGTATGGTGCGATTCAATGACGGACTCATTGAATCAAGTGGGGACCCGTCTGTCTGTGGCTTCCGGGAAGGGCCTTGGTTTACCTCTGTAGAGGGGAGGACTTTGGCAATCACGGAGTGGAGGGGGCGGGCAGAAGGGCTGGGCCGGTATGAAGGGGGCAGGGGACTCTCAAGGAGGGAGGCTGGCTGAGCCAGGTGGCCCAGGCCTGGGCTGCCACGGCGCCGCCTCTGACCCCCTGCCCCAGGTGCTGGACCTCAGCCACAACGAGCTGTCCTTTGTGCCCCCGGACCTACCTGAGGCCCTGGAGGAGCTGCACTTGGAGGGCAACCGAATCGGCCACGTGGGCCCTGAGGCCTTCCTCAGCACGCCTTGCCTGCGTGCCCTCTTCCTCAGGTGCCCCGAGGGTGTCCGGGCGGGCAGAGGTGGGCAGGGGAGGACCTGGGACGGTCATGACCACCTCTCTGTACAGGGCCAACAGGCTTCACATGACGAGCATCTCAGCTGAGGCCTTCCTGGGGCTCCCAAATCTGCGTGTGGTGGACACGGCAGGGAACCCAGAGCAGGTCCTGATCCGGCTACCTCCCACCACCCCACGTGGGCCACGGGCAGGGGGCCCCTGATCCTGGAGAGGCCCAGCAGAGCAGCCCAGACTCCTGGGGCTCTGCTGGGTGGTGGACTGAGGAGATGGCGCCCACGGGGGGCCCTCTGTCTGGCTCTCCTGGGCCTCCAGGGCTGGCCGAGGCACTGAGGCATGCAGCTGGCATACTCCAGGCTTGCAGACCCACACCCGACCCCAAACGCCCAATGCAGATGGACACAGCAACAATAAAGCCAAACCCTTCCACACTCAACAGATTCAGCACAGACTGGCGCCCTTCTGGGGGCTCTGTTCATGGACACCACCCCATGACCAGTCCAGCTGGGGGAACTGAGGCTCTGGGGTGCTAAGTAGGTCTGGACTGGATTTTGAGGTCCTGAGGTACAGTGGGGTCACCAAACAGCACCCTGTGTGACCCAGCCACGTGTGATTGCACAGATGCCCAAGGCTACCCGCTGAAGAAACATTGGGTGACAGATATAAGCACACAGCAAGCGTGGGGATCAAATGCACCCTTCAAGGCAGGTGTGTGGTGTGGCACCCTCCTGTAACCCCAGCTGCTCAGGAGCCGAGGCAGGAGGATCACATGACCCCAGGAGGGGGAGGCTGCAGTGAGCTGATTGTGCCACTACATTCCAGCCTGCGTGTTGGAGGGAAACCAGGTCTCTAAAAAGAAAGCACCTTTCATAAGCACACTGCCCCAGCCTGGTTCCCTGACGGGCGCCTCCCCATCCACCTCCAGGGGAACTAGAGGGTGAGTGGGAAGACCTGGCCTGGCCGCCGAGGGTCCAAGCAAGAAACACACAGGACAGAGCTGGGTGAAGTGTGGCCCTGGCTATTTTATTCCATGTGCTGGCCCTGAGGTCCCAGCTGGGCTGGGTCAGCGCCCCAGGGAGACAGTGGGGCCCGGCCAGCCCCAGCGGCTTCTTTGGGGTTGAGGCCGGGGAGGGACAGGAAGTAAAGTGCTTGCAGGGGCCCTTGGGGCTCAGTCCCAGCCACCCTCCCTGCTCTGGGGCAGGCCAGAGAGCGGACACCCCTGGGCTGTGCAAACAGGACTCTCTGGGGCCCACCCAGGCCTGGGTGAGGGGCACACGCTGGCTGGTGGCCATCCTTCCCGACCCCTGAAGCCACGGAGGCTCTGGCTGGGCTGGGGGCCCGGAATAGGGGTGAGTCCAGAGCCGATTGTCCGCTGATTGTCTGCTTGTCTGGTTCGTGGCTGTGTCGGCTCTTCCCGGTGCCGGGGCATGCTGCCCGCTTTCTGGGGGCCGCCTGCCTCGTGGGCTTCTCACCTGCGGAGCCGCTGCAGCTGGGGGAGAGGCCACTAGGGTCAGGGGGGTGGCCACGACCACAGTGAGCCCCCAACCACCCCCATCTCCTGAGCCGCTCACCTCACACTCCACCAGATTCCGCCTGTAGAGCGCCTCCTTTGCGGCCTCCTGTGGGGGATGGGCATTCAGCAGGTGGTCCCTGCAGGCCCCACCCTGCCTGCCACCCAGCGTCCACCCGGCTCTCGCCCAGCTCACCCTGCTGCCGTCATTGCCCAGGCGCCGGGCGGCCTCCGTGTAGAACTGCAGCTGCCGCTCCAGCTGGGCTACATATTCTGAGAATGGTGAGGGGAGTTAGGGTGGGGAGCCCCTCCCCCAGCAAGTGCCCCTCCCCCACCAGGTGTCCATTCCAAGCCCCTCCCCTACCAGGTGCCCATCCTACGCCTCTCCCCCACCAGGTGCCCATCCCCAAGCCCCTCTCCTACCAGATATCCTTCTCTAAGCCCCTCCCCCACCAGATGCCCATTTCAGAACCCCTACCCCGTCGGATGCCCATGCCCCCCTGCTCCAGCTGTGCCCTCTGCCACTGGCTGCGTTGCATGATGTCCTGGTACTGCTGGGCCACTTCTGGGGGCACTGGCCGCCGCGCCTGCCTGAGGGCCAGGATCTGGAGGATACAGAGGGGCCTGTGAGGATCCTGCCTGGGCCTGCAGACTCCCCAGTCCTGCCCTACGGAGCCCGGTAGGATGGATACCCACCTTCCGCTCTAGACGCTCTTGGTCGAAGGCCAGCACACTTAGGCTATGCATGGGCCTGGTTGATCTAAGGGGTGGAGGAAGGATAGGGGCTGCAGAGATTCCCCCTGCCCAACCCTGTTAATTCAAAGGATGCACTGGGGATATGGTGGGAGGTAGGCAAGACCCACCCTGGTGTTGCTGATCCCAAAACCTAGTGGGGATGATGGCTGCACACCCAGGAAACTATGACGCCTAGCGGTCAGGGAGGGCTTCCTGGAGGAGGTAACAGCCAAGTTGGGATCCAAAGAAGGAATCAGAGGTGGGCAGGGGAGCAGAGAGCAAGGGTATGGGTAGGGGTGCTTAGGGGACTGGAACCCATGGAAGTCCAGAGGCCATGAACCACAGGAGGAGTGGGGAGAGAGAGAGGCCTGGATATATTGACAATGGTCAGATCACAAAAGGTCTTAAAGAGGAGTTTAAACTGGATCCTCTGGGAAAAGGGGTGCTAGGAAAGGTTTCGAAGCAGTAGAGGGACATGGTCCAATTTGTGCCTGGTGGGAAACTGTCCATGTGGGACTGAGAAGGGAAGGGGGTGTTCCCTCCAGCATGCCCTGGCCCAGATACCTACCTGTTCCCTGGCTCCCTTGCAGGGGCAGGCACAGGAGGGGCCTTCCCTTTGGGCCCAGCAACCTGCTTCAGAGGAGAGAACCAGTTGTGTGAGTCCTGGGCCTCTGAACCAAGCTTCCCTCCCTAAGACTGCTGATGGGGGACAGGGGTCTCACTGTTGGCACAGCTGCTGGCAGGGGGTCAATGACCAGCCACCTCTCTGTCGTGGTCTCCAACTGCTGGGCTGTCAGTGGCTCCCGAATCCGGACCATCACCTCCAGTCGCCCCCCTGTGGGCCGGCGACCATCCAGGACCTGGGGGCGGTAAGGAGAAACTTACCCTGCTTCCTGTTGGAAGCAGGAAGTGACTAGAGGCCCAGGGCCAGGAACAGGGAGAACAAGAATAGTTTCTAAAATATGAGCCCATGGTATGGCTATCAGCTGATCATAATGGAGTGGGGTGCTGAAAGTATTCAGGGCTGGGCAGTAGGGAGGTCTGAGGCTCTGAGGGGAGGGGCTGGGTCAACAGAGGGGCCCATGGGGGGCTCAAGGCACGCAGTGTGTGAATAATGTTAACGAGTAGCATGGCCATACCGGAGCGTGCAGATGAATGTCCGCCTCTCACCTCAAGGATCTCCCGGACCTCACATGCTGTCTCCAGTGCATCCAGCTTCAGCTGGGCTGTCCCCAGCACCCGGTCATTCTTGAACAGCCCCCTGTGTGTATGTGTGTGTAGTGGGGACAGGACGGTTGGTTGAGAGGAGCTTCCCTTGCCTGGAGCCCACCCAGCAGCTATGGCTCTTTCTAGCTCACCCCTTGTGAACCACTTCGAACTTGATGCCTTTGGTCTGGATGGCTCTTCGGAAGCCACGGTGGCTGCGGTTGATGCAGAGTTTGAACTGCTCCTTGAATTCTGCAGAGGGAAGGAGGGAGAGGGGGTTGGGTGGGGTCAGGCCATTGTCTTACGTCCCTTCTGCTGCAAGGGGGTAGGCGTGGGGTGCTTCCAGCCGAGGCTCACCAGGGGAGTCTGTGTTCTTGATCACACTGGTCTTGTCTTTCTGAGCTTCTTCCTATGACCAGAGAAGAGGCAGGAAATCTCAGGGGCCCGGGACTCGGCTTTGGCTTACTGAGGGCTGCAGCCCTCCCCTCCTCAGCTCCCCACGTACCACGTTGGGGTAGGGGAAGTCAAATCGAACAAAGACATCCAGATCGCCAGGGGACAGTCCTGTGGGCAAAACAAGGGTCAGAGCTGGGCAGAGAGGGGGTCCCCATGACCCTCACCCCTACCTACAGCCCCCTCACCTGGGGGTGTGGGCAAGCTGATGCCCTTCACAATGAAGAGGAGCATGTCGTTGCTGCTGAGGTCAGGGAAGATCCTTCCAGGCGGGCAGGCAGGCAGGCAGGCGGGCAGGGAAACAGGCACCTCAGTCCCACTGCCCACCTGCCTTCTCTTCCCCCAGTGGGGGCAGGAAACAAACCCTACGCTGGCCTTTGGGGGTGTCTCAGCTCCTGGGCTCATTTTAGAATCAGAGTTCTCTGTTCAGGTCGGCAATGGATCACTTTTGGGTCCTTTCTTCAGTCTGTGTATATTTATTTGGTACCTACTATGTCCTAGGTACCCTAGCTGCTGAGTGACATTCCCTTCACTTAATAGTTCTGGAGTCCTAACACCAGTCTGTGCCCTAGCTGCTGGGAGAGCTTCCCTTCATTTCCCAATATTTCTTGCATTTCTTGAGTACCTACTATGTGCCAGCCAGTAGGTCCTTCATATATATATACATACATACATATATATATATACACACATACACCTGGCTAATTTTTGTATTTTTAGTAGAGATGGGGTTTTACCATATTGGCCAGGCTGGTCTCGAATTTCTGACCTCAAAATACTATGCCCACCTTGGCCTCCCAGCCAGGCCTCACTTAATATTTTTTGAGTCCTACAAAAGCATCAGTCAGTGCCCTAGTTGCTGGGAGACCTTCTGTTCATTTCACAGTATTTTTTGAGTACCTACTATGTGCCAGCCAGTACCCTAGCTGCTGGGGATCTAGAAGTAAACAAGAAATACGCCAGCCCTGTGCTCAGTCTGGCTGAGTGGACAGATGAGCATAGGTACATAAATAGAGAAACAATAAAAACCTCAGTAGAGAGGGAGGGCGAAGTGTGCTCAGAGGGGACTGATTGGATAGACGGGGGGCTCTCAGAGGGAAGGTGACATTGTAGGTGACTCTAGATGTCGAGGGAGTTGCCACATGGAGACCTGGGGAAGAGGGCGGGGGCAGAGGAAAGAGCTGATGCAGAGGCTTGAGGTAGGAACACACTTGGTTTGTAGGAGGGACCAAAGAGTCCCGTGTGGCCAGAGCTGAGTGAAGCGGGGACAGCAGGCAGAGAGAAGGCGACAGGGAGCCAGCCTATGTGGAGACGGGGGAGGCAGGGTAGGGTGTGGGTTATCCCAGGGGCAGTGAGGAACCACTGGAGGGCCAGTGGCTGCACCTAACCCCGTTTAGAAAGTGGAGAAAATGCCCAGGCGCGGTGGCTCACGCCTATAATCCCGGCACTTTGGGAGGCCGAGGCGGGTGGATCATGAGGTCAGGAGATGGAGACCATCCTGGTTAACATGGTGAAACCCTGTCTCTACTAAAAATACAAAAGATTAGCCGGGCGTTGTGGCACATGCTTGTAGTCTCAGCTACTCAGGAGGCTGAGGCAGGAGAATTGCTTGAACCCGAGAGGTGAAGGTTGCAATGGGCCGAGATCGAACCACTGCACTCCAGCCTGGTGCCTGGCGACAGAGCAAGACTCTGTCTCAAACAAACAAAAAAAAGTGGAGAAAAGGATCCCTACTCCTGGGGGCACAGGAAGACTTAAGGGTAGCAAGACCAACCCCCACCTAAGCAATAACTCCTCTCTGGTCCACCACGGACTCACCCGGGCCCTGGGACAAGATACACTTTTGCACTCTCCAGATCTTTCTCAAATGTGTTCCTGTGACTGCACCCACGCCACCCTTCACTTGTGCCTCATGCCTGCCCCAGGGCCCTTGCACGTGCTGCGCTCTTATGCCCATCCAAACTTTCCTCCAGGTGTAAATCTTGTGCTGGCTTCCGGGGAGCACAAACCGCACCCCCCACCTCCAAAGGGCCATCGGGGCCACGTGGTGGGGCGTAGATCAGGAGCCTTACTTGATGATGCTGAAGGTCCTTTGCTCAAAGCGGGCGGTGGGCGTGGGGAGCCCCCGGGTGAAGGCTTGCTTCAGAATGTCCATGCTCCGCTTACAGTCCTCTGCCAACTTCTCAAACCTGCCAGTAAGAGGGCCTGCTCATGTCCCTGGCCCTGGAGTGGGTGGCTGGGGGTGCACATGTCTGGCACAGGGCAGGGCACTTACTTGGTGGTTTCAGTGATGTTGCCCAGCTGGGTGAATTGGTTTGAGTGGTTCAGGCACATCTGGGGGAACAGAAAGCAGTGAGGCAAGAGAAGAGAGGAGAGGGGAGGGAGGATCACACCCCTGGGGGATGGGCTGGGGGTCTCCCCCTCACCTCATGCTGCTGCCGCATGAGCTTGGTGAGTTCACCATAGCGCCGGGCGGCCTCCTGAGACAGACCCGGGCCGGGCCGCTGGACCAGGGCAAAGTCATCCTTGTTGATGGGGGCGGGAGGCACCTGGGAAGGACGAGGCTGGTGGCAGGGGGAAGGGGGACAAGCAGAACCACCTAGGGCTCTGCAGAAATGTCGTCCTTCCTTGATAGGAGGAATTCTCCAGCCATTGCTCTGTCATCCTTCCCTGGTCTTTCTTTTTTATTGAGATAGAGTCTCACTCTGTTGCCCAGGCTGGAGTGCAGTGGCGTGATCTTGGCTCACGGCAACCTCCGCCTCCCAGGTTCAATCGATTCTCCTGTCTCAGCCTCCCGGGTAGCTGGAAGTACGGGCATGCACCACCACGCCTGGCTAATTTTTGTATTTTTAGTAGAGACATGGTTTCACTATGTTGGCCAGACTGGTCTTGAAAACTCCCGACCTCAAGTGATCCGCCCGCCTCGGCCTCCCTAATTGCTGGGATTATAGGCATGAAAGACCACAGCCAGCCCCTGCTCTTTTTTCTTGATCTTTCCATTGTCCCACTTAACAAGAGCATCCTTCAGTCACCCCAGAAATCATGTATGGTGCCAGGTGTGGTGGCTCATGTCTATAATCCCAGCACTGTGGGAGGCCGAGGTGGGTGGATTGCTTGAGCTCCAGAGTTCGAGATATCATGTATGGAGCCCCTACTGTGCACCAGCGATGAAGAAGAGAGACCAAAATCCCTGCCCTCGTGGGGCTGACATTCTCTTTGGGGAGATGGGCAATAATCAGAAGAAATAAGTAAATCATATGAGAGAGTAGAAGGGGACACATGCCACAGGGAGGCACAGAATTGGGAGGAGGAGCAGAGGAATCTGGGCGACAGGGAGGGATTTTAGACAGGCAGTTAGGGTAGGCCTCCTGGAGATGGTGATGTCGGAGCAGAGACCTAATGAGGGGAGAAAGTGAGCCACATAGGTGTCTGTGGGAAAAGCATTCAGGCAGAGGGAACTGCATGTGCAAAGGCCCTGAGGTTGCAGAGTGATCGGTGTTTGAGGCTACTAGACAGCAAGGGGAGAGTGATTGAGGGGTGGGTGAAAGAGACCAGACAGGCTGGGCACAGAGGCACATGCCTGTAATCCTAGCACTTTGGGAGGTTGAGGCAGGTGGATTGACTGAGGTCAGGAGTTCAAGACCAGCCTGGCCAACACAGTGAAATCCCATCTCTACTAAAAATACAAAAATTAGCTGGGTGTGGTGGCATGCATCTGTACTCCCAGCTACTCTGAAGTCTGAGGCAGGAGAATCGCTTGAACCTGGGAGGCAGAGGTTGCAGTGAGCTGAGATTGCGCCATTGCACTCCAGCCTGGGCGATGGAGTAAGACTCTGTCTCAAGACAAAACAAAACAAGAGACCAGGAAAGGGAGGTGATGGGGCAGATGGTGCAGGTCTCTTGGGCTATGATAAAGGACTGTATTTATTTATGTGTTTCTTGTGGTCTCTCAATTAGATATCCGCTCCATGACAGTGGGTCTCACTGTGTTTCCCAGTCTGGTTTTGAACTCCTGGCCTCAAGTGATCCTCCCACCTGAGCCTCCCAAGTAGTTGGGATTACAGGTGTGAGCCACCGTGTCCAGAGTGTGCATCTTGCCTTTTTTGCTCAATGCCATGTCTTCAGTGCCCAGCAAAGACTACATGTCCCAGGCTCCTCTGAGGCTAAACGTAGCCATGTGACTTAGTTTGGGCCAATGAGAGGCAAGCAAAAGTGACGTCACTTCCTTGAACTGGGTGCCCTTTGCTGGGTGCCCAGTTCAAGCTCCACACGTTTCCTATAATGGGTATTACTGTAACACATGAGGAATCCTGGCTGTGTTTCTTTAAGGTGGGGGTCACCATCTCCTCTTCCCCAAGGAGAAAAATGATGCTCAGAGAGAAAGGAATGGTCCTGCCCAAAGTGGTGGAATCTAAGTGTCTCCCCAAATCTGATCCCATTCCCTTCCCTAGTAATGGAGCTCCAGCTGGTCACGCTGTGCACCAACAAGAGACTACATATCTCAGGCTCCTCTGCAGCTAAATATGGCCATGTGACTTAGTTCTGGGCAAAGGGATGGAAGCAATAGTCATGTCACTTCCTTTAAAGGGGACTACTATCTCTGCTTCTTTCTCTAATCCTTCCGACAGGATCCACTTGGATCACGTGGACCAGGATGACCCCCCTAGGGTGCACCAAAGCAATAAGATGGAAGGAACTCAGGCCCTGGAGGACCTCCCATTGCAGAGCCCAGGCTGCCCTGAGTGGTACAGGCAAGAAACAATAAATGTCTGTCTCGTTTCAGCCACTGTCTTGGGAGGACCTATTTGTTACAGCAGCTGGACCCTGAGTGATACACTTCAGTTTGGATGGCTGCTAAGGGGCAGGAGCCTGACTGGTGGTGGATGCCCAGGCAGTTCCCACAGGCCCGGAGGGTTCACCTTGGTGATGTCCACAGGCAGCCCATTGCGGGAGGCCTCCAGCATAGGCTCCAGTCCCTTGGCCTGGCGTAGGTGCATCTTGGCGCCCTCCACATCGTTTTTCTGCTTGGCTCGCAGCGCGGCCTGCAGTAACTGCTTCTTGCGGCCCTCTAGGAAGGCCAGCTGCTGCTGGGCTGTGGGCATAGGAGCTCCTACAGGTGCTGCTGAAGCCACAGCCAGGCAACAGACAGCTGGGACAGGGAGGGGGTGCCTACCTCTGGTGGATGTGCCTTTGGGGGGTGCTTTGGCTGCTGGGGCTGATCCCGACTGGGGAGCCCTTGAGGCTGGGGCTTTGGGCTGGGCTGTGGGGGCCACAGGGCTGTTCTGCTGTGGAGGAAGAAACAGAGAGGATGTCAGAGACTACCTAGCACCTGTGATGAGTGCAGTCCCCAAAGATCAGGGTCTGATGCTGACAACAGTGGTCACTTAGTGGGATCCCAGGACTTTGCTTTGGGCCACTCCCCTGCCTCACTCAAAGTCCCTGGCCCCAAACACCTTTTTTTTTTTTTTTTTAAAAACACAGTCTTGCTCTGTTGCCCCGGCTGGAGTGCAGTGGCATGATCTCGGCTCACTGCAACCTCCGCCTCCCGGTTCAGACAATTCTCACCAAACAAACACCTGTTTTTTTGTTTTTTAAATTGTCTTAGAGACAAGGTCTTGCTCTGTCACCCAGGCTGGAGTACAGTGGCACAACCATGGCTCACTGCAGCCTTGAACTCCTGAGTTCAGGCAATCCTCCCACCTCAGCCTCCCAAGTAGCAGGGACTACAGATGAGTGCCACCATGCCTGGCTAATTTTTAAAAAACAATTTTGTAGAGACGGGTGTCTCACTATGTGACCCAGGCTGGTCTCAAACTCCTGGCCTCAAGCGATCCTCCCACCCTGGCTTCCCAAACTGCTGAGACTACAGGTGTGAGCCACTGTGCCCGGCCCCAAACCTCACACCTTCTTAGGCACCTCATCCTCTTCATCCTCTGGGCCTTCATCCTGGTTGGCCAGCTTCATGGCAGTCTCCAGGACGCCCACCAGACTCTGCTGGGTGGGCTTGGTGGCCTCCAGGCCCTGGATGGGGGGAAAGCCTGGGCGGCCGGTTGAGGCCTGGTTATTGTGTGGTCAGGACGGAGACCTATGCACGCCATTATGGTGGAGATACAGATTCCTCCCCCACCTACAGAGTCTTGGACCTTTATTTTTTATTTCTTAATTTTTTTTTTTTTATTTTTAGAGACAGGATCTTGCTCTGTTGCCCAGGCTGGTGTACAGTAGTGGGACTACAGGCGTGTACCACCACACCAGGCTAATTTTTAAATTTCGTGTAGCCCCGGGGTCTAGCCGTGTTGCCCAAGATGGTCTTGAACTCCTGGCCTCAAGTGATGCTCCCCCCTGAGCATCCCAAAGTGCTGGGATTACAGGTAGGAACCGCTGCGTCCAGCCAGTTTGCCAATTTCTATGGTGCAAACACGTCATGTCCAATGTTAAGCTCCCAATTGATTAACAAGTTTACAAACCCCCTGAATATGCTGCATTCAGCTCCCTGAGTCTGTGCCATGAGGAGTTATAGCATCTGCCCAGGCTCAGAGGCTGGAGGAACAGGAACTGGGGGGCACAGCCTGCCAGGGGTGGGGCCTACCTGGGGGCACAGGCAATTCAGCAACATCCACGGCTCGGCCAGCCTTGTGAGCCTTGATGGCATCTTGGTATTGCTGCAAGGGCCACAGGTGTTAGGGCTTCCCTCGGAAGAGCTCCAGGGCTGCCCCCTTGCCCCACCTCCCCCCAAGTCCCCAGGGCACCTTGACGATGCGCTCGTGCATTCGAGCTTTCCGCTGGTCCCCCTTGCTCTTGGCCTGGGCTGCAGCCACCTGGTACCGCTCCATCCGCTGCTCCAGTGCCTCCAGCAGGGTCCTCGGGGGTGGGGGGACCTCTAGGCCGGACAGGGGAGTAAAGTTAAGAGTCAAGGGACAGGTAGACAGTCTGGCTCCAGCCTGCCCCCAACCCCAGAGGGTCCCTGAACCTACCTGGTGTGGAGGGCGCTGTAGTGGGAGTCGGTGGCTGTGACGGTGGTGACGGTGGATCTGGGGGCAGCTGGTCTGGGGACAGAGAGGTCCAGGCCAATGAGGGGATTGCTTGCTGCACCCCCCACAAGCTGGTCTGGCCTGAGGGTGGTCCCTGGGCCTGACCAACGGGGTGGCAGCAGCAAGGAGAACTTAATGTATGCCTGAAACCATCCCAGACAGTGGGCATGGCAGGGTCCTCACCAGGTGGAGGGGGCAGGCAGGAGAGGTCCACAGGCTCCCCCCGGCTCAGGGCCTCCAACACAGCATCAAAGCTCTGAGAAGGAAGATTAGAAGCTGAGGTGCAGTTGCAGGCTGGGACCCCGTGGGGAGCCGCCCGGCCCTGCCATGTCACCGAGGACTTCCAGCCCCCTCCCTTCCCTTTGCACCATCTTGCTTAATCCTCTTCCAACACATGTGCCCATTTCACGGGGGGGGTAAACTGAGGCTCCCAGACTTATAGCAAACTATCACTAGGGAGCGACCAAGCTAGGATGCAAATTTGGGTCAGCCTGACCCAGCAAACCAAGTGCTTTCACACGGGGCCATGTCCTGCCCTGTCCCTCCAGTCCTGTTCGTCCGGCTAGACGCACCTTTGCCACGCGGAAGTGTCTGGCGGCAGCAGCGGTATCTCCCTGCTGCTTGGCATGGAGTGCAGCCAGCTTGTACTCGCGCTGGCGGCTCTGCAACTGGGCCAGAGGGCCTGGGCTGCAGGGACCTGGAAGAGGGAACAAGGTACAGGAAGCCTCCAGGGCCTGGGCCAAGTTCACCGTGTAAACCATTTAGTATTTATTTATTTAATGTAATTATTTTTCCTTTTTTGAGAAGGAGCCTCTCTCTGCCGCCCAGGCTGGAGTGCAATGGCCTGATCTTGGCTCACTGCAACCTTCCGCCTCTTGAGTTCAAGTGATTCTCCTGCCTCAGCCTCCTGAGTAGCCGGGATTCCAGGTGCCCGCTACTATACCTGGCTAATTTTTGTATTTTTTTTTTTTTTT
>NW_016107549.1:641691-645084 GCF_001604975.1 Cebus imitator
CTAATTTTTGTATTTTTAGTAGAGACCGGGTTTCACCATCTTGGTCAGGCTGGTCTCGAACTCCTGACCTCGTGATCTGCCTGCCTCAGCCTCCCAAAGTGCTGGGATAACAGGCATGAGCCACCATGCCCGACTCACTTTTTAAATATATCCTGGGACTCACTTTTAGCAGTTGGGAATTTTCAGTCTTCTCTTATTTCCATCCACGTCCCCCACAGAATTTTATGCTAACATGACATAGCTGTGTGTTTGAAAGTCTTTTTTGCCTACCCTATTGTATATTTTTACAACCAAAATACATTTATGCAGTCTGTTTGCAAAATTGCAAAACCCAGTATTCAGTGCTTTTTAAACAGAGTGTTAGTTATAGTTTCAAATAATATGCTCAATATGTTTTCTGGGGAAGTATCTCAAAATTTAAAGTTATACATGCAATTCTTAGTATAAAATAACACAGCACAATCAAGACACCACCCACTGCCTACAAAATCTGGAAACGCCCATAAAATAGCACACAGTATCCTTTTTTCAGACTAACAACTGGACCCATTGCTTTCAACTTAGGCTACTTTCCTGAACATTTGGAGGTCGAAGGGACTCACGTTTGACATTGTATTGGTTTCATTTCCTGCGATCATAAATCTTTCAGTGTTAAAAACAATGTGTTTTTCTAGGTCAAATTCTTGTTACAATTATTATTAGCATGGAATTGAGCAAAACCTACATCAATTCTTTTTGGAGACAGGGTCTCATTCTGTCGCCCAGGCTGGAGTGCAGTGGTGTGATCACAGCTCACTGCAGCCTCAACCTTCCAGGCTCAAGCGATTCTCCCACCTCAGCCTCCCAAGTAGCTGGGACTACAGGCATGCACCATGATGCCTGGCTAATTTTAAATTTTTTGTAGAGATGTGGTTTCCCTGTGTTGCCCAGACAGACCTCAAACACCTTGGCCTTCCAGAGTGCTGGAATTATAAGTGTGAGCCGCCACACCTGGCTGAGCTTTTTGGTTTTGTTGGTTTGCTTGTTGAGACAGAGTTGTGCTCTGTTGTCCAGGTTGGAGTGCAGTGGCGCAATCTTGGCTCACTGCAACCTCTGCGTCCCCGTTCAAGTGATTGTCCTACCTCAGCAACCTGAGTAGCTGGGACTACCAGCATGCGCAACCACACCCAGCTACTTTTTGAATTTTTAGTAGACACGGGGTTTCACCATGTTGGCCAGGACTGGTCTTGAACTCCTGGCCTCACGTGATCCACCTGCCTCAACCTCCCAAAGTGCTGGGATTACAGGCGTGAGCCACCACGCTGAGCCCCTACTGCACTTTTTGATATTTTTTGTATACCAAGAGTAAAATTCTGCCAGAAATGTACCTCTTGCTGACATAATTGGAGCTGATATAATTGGACAGAGTGAGACTCCATCTCAAAAAAAAAAAAAAAAAAAAAAACCCTCTCTGGGTATCTGTGTCCTGCTTGGAAGGTATTCATGAACTCCAGGGGCATGAGGACCCCAGGACTGAAGATGTTAAAGATATCTCACAATCAGGGCACAGCCTGCACCTTTTAGAGCAGCCTCCTGCTGCACGGCCCACTCAGATCCCACATCAGCCCGGCCCTGCCCACCACCTACCTGGGGGCATCTGGGGCTGAGCCGAGCCTGGAGATGAGGCTGGGGCAGAGGGAGGAGGTCCCTCCAGGGTGACCCTGGACTCCAGGGCTGACGCGGTTCCAGGAGCCAGCTGGGTGGGGGCAGGGCTGTAGCTAGACGTGGACGCCGGGCCTCTGCCTATGGCCACTGGCGGTGGGATGTCCACTTCATCAATGGCATTGCCCTTCCGGACGGAGGCCAGCAGGTTTTCCAGCGTCTGAGACAAGGTGTGAGTATTGGTTTGGGAGAAGCCAAGAGCTTGGTGTGGGGATCAGGGTGGCAGGGATCCCTGTACCCTGCCCTCTGCCCACTCACTTTAAGTCCCCGGTCATAGCGCCGCATCTTGGCACTGTCTCCGGCTTGCCTGGCGCTTTCAATTGCTGTCCGATAGAGTGCCAGCCTCTCCTGCAAGGTGGCCTCCAGCCCCGGATGGGGAGCCTCAGGCTTCGGCTGTGGGAGGGGCAGGGGCACAGTCTGGGTGATGACCCCACTTGGGATGCCCCCATCAGCCCCTTCTGCCCTAACAGCCACATGCCACCCCTGAACCAGCCTCCCTGCCCCAGTGAGGCAGAAATCATAGTCCCCATTCCCCAGTGGAGGGAATGGGGTTTCAGAAGTGTCCTATTACTGCCTGATGTCAGTCACGTGGCTGTGAAGGATGAGAGTGAGCTGGGCGCGGTGGCTCATGCCTGTAATCCCAGCACTTTAAGAGGTCAAGATGGGTGGATCTCTTGAGGTCAGGACCTGCCTGGCCAACATGGCGAAACCCCATGTCTACCAAAAAATACAAAAATTAGCCAGGTGTGGTGGTGCACAGCTGTAGTCCCAGCTACTCCGGAGGCTGAGGTGGGAGGATCGCTTGAACCTGGGAGGCAGAGGTTGCGGTGAGCTGAGATGGCACCACTGCACTCCAGTCTCCGTGACACAGCAAGACTCCATCTTGTAAAAAAAAGGGTAGGCCTTGAGCCCTGGGCTGTCAGTTCGGTTGTGGTTGAAGGGAGCGGGGCCACCTGAACTGTACCTGGGCCACAGGAGGCGGGGTCTCTGAAGCCTTCTGCTCCTCTCCAAGGACCTCATTTAGCTCCGCCTGCAGGAACACATGGCCAGGGACAGGACATGAGGGCCTGCTGGATGGGAGCAATGGGCTAAGAGCCCCCACCCTGCCCTCAGTACTCACTAGCAGGTCATCATCAGCCTCTAAGTCGTCCTCGTCGGTCCCCTCCTCCTCATCCTCGTCCGGGTCTCTCATGCACAGGCTGGCCATCTTCTCAATGGCCTCCATTGGCAGGGGACCTGGCAGCAGGGAGATGCCGCAGATGGACCAGGGTCATCCATCAGGAGCCCCCATTTCCCATCCCTGACAAGCTAGGTGATTCCACCTCTCGCCGACTTCCCCATTTCATTTCTTCCTTATTCAGCCTCAGGTCTGGGGCCTGGCTACCTGAATCCAAAACCCAGCTCTGCAGGCCAGGCATGGTGGCTCATGCCTGTAATCCCAGCACTTTGGGAGGCCTAGGTGGAAGGATCACTGGAAGACAGGAGTTCGAGACCAGCCTAGCCAACATGGTGAAACCCAGTCTTTACTAAAAATACAAAAATTAGCCAGGCGTGGTGGCATGTAGTCCCAGCTGCTGGAGACGCTGAGGCAGGAGAATCACTCGAACCCAGGAGGCAGAGGTTGCAGTGATCTGAGATTGCACCACTGCTGCACTCTAGCTGGGGCAACAGAGTGAGACTTTGTCTCAAAAA
>NW_016107549.1:645384-652143 GCF_001604975.1 Cebus imitator
AGACACTGTCTCAAAAAAAAAAACAAAAAAAACAAAAAAAAAACACACAAGAAAACAACAAACCCAGCTCTGCAACTTTCTTGCTGTGAGACCTTGGGCAAGTCACTTCCCTTCTCTGGGCCTCAGTTTCTCCCTCTGTGACAAAGTGATAAAAACAGCTTCTCCTTCATAGGGAAGTTGGAGCACAGAAGGGCACTGGAGCTCTTAGAACAGCACATTGCTGGTATCTTGTTATTATTTAAGTTGTATCCTATAAAGTTGCCTGAAAGACTAAATTAGTGGCTATGGGACTGTTGCTCCTAGGGGAAATTTCAGCTTAGGTTCCTGTGAGCCTCCAGTCATAATCTTTTTTTGGAAACAGGATCTTGCTCTGTCACCTGGGCTGGAGTGTGGTGACCCGATCGGGGCTCACTGCAGCCTCAAACTCTTGGCCTTAAGTGATCTTCCTGCCTATACCTCCCAAGTAGCAGGGACTACAGGCATGTGCCACCACACCCAGCTCTGGTCACAACATTTTTTTTTTTCTTTGTTTTTTAAGATGGAGTTTCGCTCTTGCTGCCCAGGCAGGAGTGCAATGGTGCGATCTCGGCTCACCGCAACTTCTGACTCCTAGGTTCAAGCGATTCTTCTGCCTCAGCCTCCCGAGTAGCTGGGATTACAGGCATGCGCCACCACACGCAGCTAATTTTGTATTTTTAGTAGAGACAGGGTTTCTCCATGTTGGTCAGACTGGTCTCGAACTCCTGACCTTAGATCCACCTGCCTCAGCCTCCCAAAGTGCTGGGATTACAGGTGTGAGCCACCAAGCCCAGCTTGGTCACAACATTTTAATCAACTGATCAATACACAACCTTGCTCTGTATATTTCTGTTTGAAGACAACTTACTAAATCTATATTGTTAATTCATTAACTTTGAACTCACAGCCAACAGCACAGTAATTCATGCCTGAATGAAGCTTCTCTCTTTTTTTTTTTAAGAGATGGGATCTTGCTCTGTTGTTCAGGCTGGAGTGCAGTGGCGCAATCTCCACTCACTGCAACTTCTGCCTCCTGGATTCAAGCAATTCTCCTGCCTCAGCCTCCAGAGTAGCTGGGACTATAGGCGTTCACCACCAAGCCCGGCTAATTTTTGTATTTTTAGTGAAGACAGGGTTTTGCCATGTTGGCCAGGCTGGTCTCGAACTCCTGGCTTCAAGTGATCCCCCTACCTTGGCCTCCCAAAGTGCTGGGATTACAGATGTTCACCACCAAACCTGGCCAACTTTTGTATTTTTAGTAGAGACAGGGTTTCGCCATGTTAGCCAGGCTGACCTCGAACTCCCGGACTCAAGGGATCTGCCTGCCTTGGCCTCCCAATGTGCTGGGATTACAGGTGTGAGCCACTGCGCCTGGCTGACATGAGCTTATTACGTGACAGAGGCCCCAGGTGAAATATGGACTCCAGAAGATTAACGCCTATAACATAGTGATTATCCCAATTTTACAGATGGTGAAACTGAGGCCAATGCACGTGATGTGACTCATCAAATCACATGGTCAGTAAGTGGCATGGAGCTGGGGTTCCAACTCTCAGTTTGGGCCCAGAGTTGATCTTGACCCTCTTCCCTAGACCGTGGGCTCCAGGAGAACAGGGGTCCTCTCTGTCATCTTTCCCCCACCTACCCAGTACCCCCAGTTCTGCGCCTAAGCCACTTGCAGGAGATGAGAAAATGTTCCGAGGGTGTGTTAACCATCTCACCTTTGCCTTTGAGCTTCTCCAGGGCTGGGGGCTGGCCCCCGACCAAGGCCAAGAACTCGGCCTCCAGTTCTTCATCATTAACTCCATCCTCAGGGATCATCAGGCCATCTGGGGAGAGGTCAACCAGCAGGCCCAGCTAGGGGGACAGCAAGGGTTCAGTTAGTCCTTGGGATGGACCCAGCCATGACAGATCCAGAGTCCCTTGGGGAGGAAGGAACCAAGGTCTCCTGGGGAAAGCCGTTTCCCTGTCGAGGGCCAGGAGGCTGGAACGGGCCCAGAACAGGTGTTCCAAGACAGGCCAAGCCCTCTGGCACAGTTCAAACTGGGGCAGAGGGCAAGAGACCCAGCTCCCTGCTCTGAATCCACACTTATGATGTGCTGCTGAGCTAAGTTCAGTGGGAAAAACAGGCCCCTGGGTGCACACAGTGGCTCATGCCTGTAATCCCAGCACTATGGGAGGCCAGGGGAGGAGGATGGCTTGTGTCTGGGAGTTCCAGACCAGCCTGGGCAATGCAGTGAGCCCCCATCTCTACAAAAAATTTTTTAAAAATTAGCTGGGAGTGGTGGTGTGTGCCTGTGGTCCCAGCTACTCGGAGGCTGAGGCAGGAGGATCATTTGAGCCTGGGGAGGTCAAGGCTGCAGTGAGCCATGACTGTGCTGCTGCACTCGGCCTGGACAAGAGAGTGAGGCCCTATTGAAAGAAAGGAAAGAAAGAAAGAAAGAGGGAGGGAGGGAGGGAGGGAGAGAAGCAGGCCCCACACTTTGCCCAAAGCAAAGCTACTCTGTACAGTTGGGCTTTTCTTTCTAGCATCCTCAGCAGAGGGGGCGGTGTGGGAAGGTCCAAGCTTCAAGAGCAATTAGAAGCCCTGATGGCCGGGCACAGTGGCTCACTCCAGTAATCCCAGACTTTGGGAAGCTGAGTCGGGTGGGTCACCTGAGGTCAGGAGTTTGAGACTGGCGTGGCCAACATGACAAAACCCCATCTCTGCTAAAAATACAAAAATTAGCTGGGCATGGTGGCGGGCGTCTGCAATCCCAGCTACTCAGGAAGCTGAGGCAGAAGAATTATTTGAACCTGGGAGGTGGAGGTTGCAGTGAGCTGAGATCACGCTACTGAACTCTAGCCTGGGTGTCAGAGCAAGACTCTGTCTTCAAAAAAAAAGCAATTAGAAGCCCTGATGGACAGGGCCGGGTGTGGTGGCCTCACACCTGTAATCTCAGTACTTTGGGAGGCTGAGGTGGGCGGATCACCTGAGGTCAGCAGTTTGAGACCAGCCTGGCAACACGGTGAAACCCCACTTCTGCTAAAAACACAAAAATAAGCCAGTTGTGGCAGCACATGCCTTTAATCCCAGCTACTTGGGAGGCTGAGGCAGGAGAATTGCTTGAACACGGAAAGTGGAGGTTGCAGTGAGCCAAGATTGAGCCACTGCACTCCAGCCTGCGCAGGAAGCAAGACTCCGTCTCAAAAAATGAATAAATAAATAAAAAGAAGGCCTGACGACAATGTAGGAGTTGGAAGTGGGGCCTTTTCCTATCTTGGTTAGTGACCAATCATGATGTGATAACACTGTGTTTAACTATATGAAATTGCCTTTCCTGTAGGTAGAAAATGCCCAAATATTGGCAGTTATGTATGGCTCTACCAACTGCTAATAATGATAATAGTAACATTTATTGAATATTATGTGCTAGCGCTTTCCATAAACTATCTCTGTGAATCTTTACAGTTGTCCTGTAATGTAGGGTCTCTTGGAGGTCTCCATTTTTTATTATTTATTTATTTATTTATTTTGGGACGGAGTTTCGCTCTGTCACCCAGGCTGGAATGCAGTGGTGCGATCTCAGCTCACTGCAAACTCCGCCTCCTGAGCTCAAGTGATTCTCCCACCTCAGCCTCCCAAGTAGCTGGGTTTACAGGTGCCCGCCACTACGTCCAGTTAATTTTTGTATTTTTAGTAGAGATGGGGTTTCACCAAGTTGGTTGGCCAGGCTGGTCTTGAACTCCTGACCTCAGGTGATCTGCCTGCTGTGGCCTCCCAAAGTGCTGGGATTACAGGTGTGAGACACTGCACCCGGCCTCCATTTTTTATTTTTATTTTAGAGAAAGAGTCTTGTTCTGTCATCCAGGCTGGAGTACAAGTAGTGGGATCACAGGTCACTGTGGTCTTCAGCTCCTGGGCTCAAGCGATTGTCCCTTCTCAGCCTCCCAAGTACCAAGGACTACAGGCAAATGCCACCATGCACAGCTAAATTTTTTTATTTTTTGTTGAGATGTGGGGGGGGGGTCTCACTTTTGCCCAGGCTGGTCTTGAACTCTGGCCTCAAGTGAGTCTCCTGCCTCCGCCTCTGCTACTGAAGTGCTGGGATTACAGAGGTCTCCATTTTACAGATAAGAAGCTGAGACTCAGAGCTGTGAAGTCAAGGGTCCAATATGCAGAGGCCAGGAGGGAACTTCAGGTCAGCCAGACTAATAATCTGAACAGCAAGCTATGTCCTGGGCTCCTTCCATCAAAAATGAGAAAAATCAAACTTCCTGGTGCCTGGGGCAGAGGAGTTGGGAAAGGGAGAAGAGGCCCAGCCACAGTGCCATGAGCTTATGGCTGCAGCCCTGGATTTGAGCTTAGCTCTTGCCAAGCTGTTAATCCCTATGACCTTGGGCAGATATCTTCACGTCTCTGAGTCTCAAAGTCCTCATCTGTATAATGGAATAAAGAGTCTGACAGGGCCCGACTGATGCAAAGCTTTGATGTGCCAAGTCCGAGGACTGCCCCTCCCTGACTGGAGCTGCGGCGGCAACAGGTGGCCCCGAACCCGGGGCGGAGCCCCAGAAGCTGGGGAGCCAAGGCCTGTAGGCCACCCTTGTGGGGGAAGGTGGTGGTTGGAGTCTCGCTTGGGACGGGCGGGGTACGGGGCTCACCTGGGGGCGGAGATCGGGCTTCCCCGGGGGGTGGGGCTCTTCCCTGAGCGTCTGTATCGGGGGTGGGGAGGGATCCTCAGGTCGGGCCGTGGGGCTCAGACTCACCTGGCGGGCGGCCGCAGCGCCTCTGCCCGGGGGTCCCGGGGGTCCTTTCCTCTTGTGCATCTTCCAGGCTGGATGCCCGGACCACCGGCCCCCAAGCCCGGCCTTGCTCTGCCTCCTTCCCCCGGCCCTGTCGCCGCGCACGTGCCCTTCCTGAGTCCTGCACCCCTCGTCAGCGCCCCGCGGCCGTCGATCCCGAGCCCTCGCCTCCCTGTTTGGCCGCCGCACTTCCGCCTCGGGCCTCGGGCGCCGCAGCACCGGAGCGCGGCCACTGGACTCGCCGGGTCCAAAGCGCCGAAACTACAACTCCCGGCAGACAGTGCGAGGGCGCGCATGCGCTTGGTGGGGGCGATGCGCAGTGTCGCGGGCTGCGCGATGGCCTTCGTGTTGCGCATGCGCAGGGCGGGGCCTCACGGAGCGCGGGAAAGAAGCAGCGCGCGCGCAGGTGTGAGCGGCGGCGACCTCTGTTTAGTTCACGGCGTCTTGCAGACACCCACGGGCCCCGGCTTCACGTGGGCTCTCGGGCTGTGGGTTCCTCACTTTTCGGTGATCCGCGTAGTGTCAGTGTGGGGCTTGTCACCCGGAGTGGGATCCACAGGGTCCACCCTCGGGCTATTTGATCCTTCAGCTCCCGACTCAGCCTCCGGGTTTCTGTGAGGGCCAGTTTGGCCATTTATGTTTTCCGAAAATGGTAACGCGGATAATTTAAGGCACTTATTGCCAACGGATCCGGGCAGAGCTCGTTTCTGATAAGAACAGAAGGTCCTCAACGACTTCTGTGGCCCAGGTCGGTTTGGGCTTGCCTCGCCCCCAAGGCGGGGAGAAACCAGCCTGTGGTAGCTCTTGCCCCTCCAAGGACCCAGCTGTCCCCTTTAAAAGTGGCGCGATCTTGGCTCACTGCAACCTCTGCCTTCTGGGTCCAAGAGATCTTCGTGCCACAGTCTCCTGAGTGGCTGGGATTATTGGGTGTGTGCCACGACGCTTGGCTAATTTTTTTTTTTTTTTTTTTTTGAGACGGAGTGTTGCTCTGTCGCCCAGATTAAAGTGCAGTGGAGTGATCTCGGCTCACTGCCATCTTCACCTCCCGGGTTCAAGCGATTCTCCTGCCTCAGCCTCCCAAGTAGCTGGGATTACAGACCTGTGCCACTATGGCCAGCTAATTTGTATACTTTTAGTGGAGACAGGGTTTCACTGTATAGTTCAGGCTGGTCTCGAATCCCTGACCTCAAGTAATCTGCCCACCTCAGCCTCCCGAAGTGCTGAGATTACAGGCCTGAGCCACTTTGCCTAGCCTAAATTTTTTTTTTTTTTTTCACTCTGTTACCCAGGCTAGAGTGCAATCTCAGCTCACTGCAACCTCCGCCTCCTGGGTTCAAGCAATTCTCCTGCCTCAGCCTCCTGAGTAGCTGGGATTACAGGTATGCACCACCACACCTGGCCTTGTTTTCCACCCGCCTCAGCCTCCCAAAGTGCTGGGATTACAGGCGCGAGCTACCGCACCCAGCCTAATTTTTGTATTTTTAGTAGAGATGGGATTTCACCATATTGGCTAGGCTGGTCTCAAAAGGCCCCAGAAGCCCCTGGAATGTCCTCGAGTGTCCTTGGAAGGGCTCCCAGATACCCCAGTCTAGAGGGAGGGGCTTCACACAGGCTATTTCATTCCAGGGACCAGAGTCTGGGTCCCGGGGCTTCCCACGAGGAGCTCCCAGGGGCCATATGCCTTTCAGGTCCTGGGCATAAGATCAGCAGCGTGGAGATTTGAATTCCTAACTGTCCATGGCCCAAAGTGGCTGTGACTCTGTCCCAATGGTGGCCATCTGACCCTGGGTTAGCCAAATGGGCTGAAGTGCAGATGGGGGTATCCTCTGCCCTCAGCCAAGGCCACTGGATATAGGCAGAGACAGGGACTGCTTATAATGAGATTTTGCTTGTTTTCAGATTTTTCAAGGGGAAGATAAAATGACTAAGAGGAAGCTGGGGACCTCAGGTATGTTGTTT
>NW_016107549.1:652323-660708 GCF_001604975.1 Cebus imitator
TGAGTAGCTGGGACTACAGGCATGCGCCACCATGCCCAGCTAATTTTTTTGTAGTTTTAGTAGAGACAGGGTTTCACCATGTTGACCAGGATGGTCTCGATCTCTTGACCTCGTGACCCACCCGCCTTGGCCTCCCAAAGTGCTGGGATTACAGGCTTGAGCCACCGCGCCCGGCCGACTGCAGGCTTGTTTATTGCAAATCTGGCTAACACAGCCGTCCCAAACTCCTTACCTTGTGATCTGCCCACCTCAGCCTTCAAAAGTGCTAGGATTATAGGCGCAAGCCATAGCACCGGGCCAATCCTTGTTTTCTTTTAAGGAGAGGAAATAAATTGAAAAAAAATTAACCAGGTGTGGTGGCTCATACCTGTAATCCCAGGACTTTGGGAGGCCAAGGCAGGCGGATCACTTGAAATCAGGAGTTCGAGACCAGTCTGGCCAACATGGTGAAATCCAGTATCTACTAAAAATACAAAAATTAGCCAGGCGTGGTGGTATGCGCCTGTAATCCCAGCACTTTGGGAGGCCAACTCACTTGAGTCTAGGAGTTCAAGACCAGCTTGGGCAACATAGTGAGACCCTGTCTCTACAAAAAATAAGGAAATTAGCCGGGTGTGGTGGTGGGCACCTGTAGTCCCAGCTACTTGGGAGGTTGAGGCAGGAAGATTGCTCGAACCAGGAGGTGGACGTTGCAGTGAGTCAAGATTGCACCACAGCACTCCAGCCTGGCTGATAGAGCGAGATCCTGTCTCAAACAAACAAATAAAAACAGTGTTTTGTTATGCCAGCAAAAAGAAGAAAAAAATAGGAAAGAAAAATAGAAATGACGGAGAGGATGTACAGGAAAAGTGAAAGTTTTCTAGAGCTTTTGCAAGCCTCTGGAGGGGTCCAAAGCTTAGAGGAGGTCTCCCGGGGCTTCAGGCAGCGGGACAGCCTCCCTGCTGCACCAGTCCCAGAGATGACCCCTGGAATAGTGTTTGATGTACTGCAAGGCCACCTGTTATGTGGCTGAGTGTTTTATTCTGGGGCTCAAAACCTGGGTACATCCCAGTTCTGCTCACTGTGTGATGGTGGATGAGTTCCTCTGTGCCTCAGTTTCCCCTTTTGTAAATTGGGGACAATAAAGACACTACTCTTTCCTTTAGTGCAGTGGTTCTCTAGTAGGCAAGAGGAAGGGATTTTGCCCCCAAGGGACAGTTGGAAATGTTTAGATACTTTTTTTTAATTTGGAGATGGAGTCTCACTCTTGTCCAGGAGTGCAGTGGCGCAATCTCAGCTCACTGCAGCCTCCATCTCCTGGGTTCCAGTGATTTTCCAGCCTCAGCCTCCTGAGTAGCTGGGACTACAGATGTGCACCACCATGCCTGGCTAATTTTTGTATTTTTAGTAGGGATAGGGTTTCCCAATGTTGGCCAGGCTGGTCTAGAACTCCTGACCTCAGGTGATCCGCCCACCTTGGCCTCCCAAAGTACTGGTATTACAGGTGTGAGCCACCACTTTTGGTTTTCATAACAGGAAAAGATACTGACATCTAGTGGGTGGAGGCCAAGGATGCTACTCAGATATCCTACCATGCATAGCATGCTCCCAGCCCCAAAGAATGTTCCAGCCCCAAATGTCCCCCAAGGTGGAGGATCCTGCCCTTAGAGCTCACATGTGGATTAGTATCTGTGAAGCACCCATAACTGACCTAAGGTAGGACACAAATGTATGCTGCTGTTAACAATTATCCCAGGCTTTTTAAAAAACTTTTATTTTGAAGTAATTTGGGACTTACTGAAAAGTTGCAGAAATAATTCAGAGAGTTCTAGCTACCCTCCCCCAAGCTTTCCCTAATGTTAACATCTAGCATAGCCATAGGACGATGATCAATTGTAGAAGAGCATGAGAAACAGGACAGGACTCTAACCTCAGTACACTACTTCTAGATTTTTTGTTGTTGTTGAGACGAAGTTTTGCTCTTATTGCCCAGGCTGGAGTACACTGGCACGATCTTGGCTCACTGCAACCTCCACTTCCTAGGTTTGAGTGATTCTCCTGCCTGGGCCTCCCAAGTAGCTGGGATTACAGGTACCCGCCACCACACTCAGCTAATTTTTGTATTTTTTTAGTAGATACAGGGTTTCGCCATATTGGCCAGGCTGGTCTTGAACTTTCGACCTCAGGTGATCTGCCCATCTCACCATCCCAACATGCTAGGATTACAGGCGGGGGCCAATGTGCTCAGCCCAGACTTTTTTAAAGACAGAGTCTCACTCTGTCACCCAGGCTGTAGTGCAGTGGCACGATGTCTGCTCACTGCAGCTTCTGCCTCCTGGGTTCACACGATTCTTCTACCTCACTCTCCTGAGTAGCTGGAATTACAGGCATGTGCCACCACGCCTGGATAATTTTTGTATTTTTAGTAGAGACAGGGTTTCACCGTGTTGCTTAGGCTGGTCTCAAACTCCTGGCCTCATGTGATCTGCCCACCTCAGCCTCCCAAAGTGCTGGGATTACAGGCATGAGCCACTGCGCCCAGATTTTTTTTCTTTCCTTTTTTTTCAAGACAGAGTCTTGCTGTGTCACCCAGGCTGGAGTGCAGTGACGCAATCGTAGCTCACTGCAGCCTTGACCTCCCCAGGCTTAGGTGATCCTCCCACCTCAGCCATTTGAATAGCTGGGACTACAGGTGTGTACCACCATGCCTGGCTAATTTTTGTATTTTTTGGAAGAGACGAGGTCTCACTATGTTGCCCAGGCTGATGTTGAACTTCTGGGCTCCAGCAGTCCATCTGCCTTGACCTCCCAAAGTGCTGAGAATTACAGGTGTGTGCCACCACGCCTGGTCAGACTTTTTCTGTATATATACAGATACAGTGTTGGGGTTTTTGGTTTTTTATTTTTATTTATTTATTTTTGGAAACAGAGTCTCACTCTCACCCAGGCTGTAGTGCAGTGGCCCAATCTTGGTTCATTGCAACCTCTGCCTCCTGGGTTCAAATGATCCTCACGCCTCAGGCTCCTAAGTAGCTGGAATTACAGATGCGTGCCACCATACCTGGCTAATTTTTGTATTTTTAGTAGAAATGGGGTTTCACCATGTTGGCCAGGCTGCCCTTGAACTCCTGACATCAAGGGGTCTGCCTGCCTTCGCCTCCCAAGGATTACAGGCGTGAGCCACTGTGCCTGGCCCAGATAAAGTTTTTTTATTAGAAAATACAATCATCACACATACTGACCTGCAACCTCCATTTTTCACTTTGCAGTGTATCATGACCGTGTTTACTTGTCAATATACCTATATAATTTCTTCATTTGAAAAGAAAAACATCAGCCAGGTGTGGTGGCTCATGCCTGTAATCCCAACACTTTGGAAGAGCGAGGCAGGCGATCATGAGGTCAGGAGATTGAGATCATCCTGGCTAACACGGTGAAACCCAGTCTCTACTAAAAATACAAAAAATTAGCTGGGCATGGTGGCAGGTGCCTGTAGTCCCAACTACTTGGGAGGCTCAGGCACGAGAATCGCTTGAGCCAGGGAGAGCTGAGATCACACTGCTGCATTCCAGCCTGGGTGACAGAATGAGACGCTGTCTAAAAAACAAAAAGGAACAAACCAAATTAGATAAACTCCCAGTATGATGTAGTAGAGTTCCATTTGCCTATCATTTTCTAAACTAACTTAAATTTCTTCAATATTTTGAAATGACTTTCTAATTTAGTGGCTGATGAATTTAGGGAATGGTGTTCATTTTTTTCCCCCAAGTTGTGGAGCAGAAGAGGAAATGATCAGCAGATTGAACATGTTTTCTGCAGAGATGAGCAACAGGCTGCTTAGAGGCACCAGAATTTCTCTGACCTTGGAGGGGGAAGCTGGGGCTGGGGACAACCAGGCCCACCCATAGCAGGTCACTTAGGGCCTCTGTTGGCGGTAGACTCCCCAGCTCAGTGGACCTCTGGGCTGGCCCTACATGGCCCCTTCTGTGTGTGCTGGAAGGGTGGAGAGAGAAGAAGATTTTGGCAGGTGGTGAAAGAGGCCTTTTCCCTCTCAGTGTCTTCAGTCTTTGGTATTGAACACAAAGTTCTGCCTTAATTTTTCTTGAATTAGTCCCATGTGGACAGATCACAGGAAGGAAAGAGAAGACTCTTCAATGCCCTTGATATTTTTTTCCCTTTTTATTTGGTACAAATGACCATTCAGTCAGCCAAGTGAGCAAGTGTTTGAGAATCTCAAGAAACCAAATAAACAAAGCAGCTATGTTTTGTCTTTTCTGGCAGACTGCAAGGTCGGAATGTGTTCTTTTTTTTTTTTTTTTTTTTGTGAGAGAGTCTTGCTCTGTCACCCAGGCTGGAGTACTGTGGTGCGATCTCGGCTCCCTGCAATCTCCACCTCTCAGGTTCAAGCGATTCTCCTGCCTCAGCCTCCTAGGTAGCTGGGACTACAGGTGCCTGCCACCACACCTGGCTAATTTTTTGTATTTGTAGTAGAGATAGGGTTTCAGTATGTTGGCCAGGCTAGTCTTGAACTCCTGACCTCAAGTGATTCACCCACCTCCCCCTCCCTAAATAGTGAGATTACAGGTGTGAGCCACCTCGCCCTGATGGTAGGAATGTGTTTCCGTAAGCAACATCCATCCAAGCCTTACTTGGGGTGTATGTCCTTTGAGGTGGGCACCTAAGTGGGCGGGGCAGGGCGAGGAGGAGACCAAAGGATGCAGCACACTCAGTTCCTGCCCTGGAGATCCTCCGCTCTAGTCAGGGGCGAAGGAAAATGCTTCTCCCAGGGAGAGCTAAGTAAATACACAGCACTGGGATAAAGTTCTAAATGGGCACCCCTGAACTAACTGACAGAATTATAAGCAACTGGCCATGCGCCGTGGCTCACGCCTGCAATCCCAGCACTTTAGGAGGCCAAGGCGGGCAGATCACTTGAGATCAGGAGTTCAAAACCAGTGTGGTCAACATGGTGAAAACCTGTCTCTACTGAAAATACAAAAAATTAACTAGGCATGGTGGGTTGCACCCATAGTCCCAGCTACTTGGGAGGCTGAGGCAGGAGAATTGCTTGAACCTGGGAGGCGGAGGTTGCAGTGTGCTAAGATTGTGCCACTGCACTCCAGCCTGGTCAACAGAGCAAGAGTCCACATAAAAAAAAAAAAAAAAAAGAAAAAGAATTAGAAGCAATTATAGGAAGATCGCTGTGGTTTAGTGGAGGGCAAACAGCTGAGTGAGGACTGAGACAGACCCTAGCAATTGGCATCGAGGGAAAGGAAGCTCGTTCAGTAGATTCACTTCAAGATGTATGTGTAGTGCAGAGCTGAGGTTGGAAAGAGTCCACCTGGGGTTTGGGTAGTGTTATTTTTTATTTTTATTTTTTTTTAGAGACAGGTTCTAACTCTGTTCCCAAGGCCTGAGTGCAGTGGCACAGTCATGGCTCACTGCAGCCTCAACCTCCTGGGTTCAAGCGATCCTCCTGCCTCAGTCTCCCAAGTAGCTGGGACTACAGGCACAGGCCACCACGCCCAGCTAGTTTTTTTGTATTTTAGTAGAGATGGGGTTTCACCATGTTGGCCAGGATGGTCTTGATCTCCTGACCTCATGATCTACCCACATTGGCCTCCCAAAGTGCTGGAATTACAGATGTGAACCACTGAGCCAGGCCAAAGGCTGATATGTTAATCATGGGCAAAGATAATACTGAATTGCTCAAGGTTACTTCTATAAGGCAGACGTAACAGCAGCACCCTGCCTGAGCTTTTATCTTAACACACACAAGTTCTTAGGATGGCGTCTGGTGTGGAACTCACTAGAGTCAACGCTTATCATTTGTTCACTGAATACATGACTAGGTTGGGGCCAGGTTTGAGGAAGTCTTGCAATCCAGCTGCTATTGAAAGTTTCTGTGTAAGGGAATTTTCTTCATTCAAAAAATAGATGCTGGCCAGGCAAGGTGGCTTATACCTGTGATTCCAGCATTTTGGGAGGCTGAGACAGGTGGATCGCTTGAGCCCCAGAGTTCGAGACCAGCCTGGGCAACATAGTGAGACCTTGTCTCTACAAAACAAACAAAAACTTAGCCAGGCATGGTGGCACACACCTGTTGTCCCAGCTACTTGAGGGGCCTGAGGTGGGAGGAGGGCATGAGCTCAGGAGGGCGAGACCGTAGTGGGCCGCAGCTGCATCAGTGCACTCCAGCCTTGGAAACCACGTGAGACCCTGTCTCAAAGAAAGAAAAATTACATATATATTATATATAATACATAAATACACGTATAAATATGTTTTATACAAAAAATGTATTTTTATGTATAAAATATGTAAACAAAATGTATATTCCATATTCTATATAAAATATATAAACAAAATATATATTAAATATTCCATATAAAATGAATATATTCTCTACAATATATACAAATATATACTGTGTATCTTTTATGCATTCAGTGTAAATATATATATATATTTACATACTTGGCTGAGGCTGAATCCTGAGGTGGCAGGGCCTGGCTTTAGAGCACAGGGAACAACCTGGCAATATAGTGAGATATATAATATTTATAGTATATATTTAATAAATAATATAGTACATCACATATAAATATATAAGCGTATGTTTTATGATATATGAATATATATTGTAAATATATATGAATAATATATTTTATAATTATGTATTTTATATGTATTTATATGTTAAACACAAATACATATGTCTTTTTACATGTAATACATAATATATATTAATTATTGTTTTTGTTTTTTGAGACTGAGTTTCGCTCTGTCACCCAGGCTGGAGTGCGGTGGTGCTATCTTGGCTCACTGTAACCTCCGCCTCCTGGGCTCAAGCGATTCTCCTGCCTCAGCCCCCCGAGTAGCTGGGACTACAGGCGCCTGCCACCACACCCCACTAATTTTTGTATTTTTAGTAGAGACAGGGTTTCCTCATGTTGGCCGGGATGGTCTCCAACTCCTGACCTTAGTTGATCCACCCACCTCGGCCTCCCAAAGTGCTGGGATTACAGGCATGAGCCACTGTGTTATGTATACAAAGATGTCAGTAAGCATCTTTAGCCTCTCAAATGCTGGAAGAAGACACATCACAATTGCTTGTAGCGATGGGGAAGTTAGTGCAGAAACGCAAGGGGCAAGGAGGTGGCTAAAGCCTTGCTTCTTCAGTGCCCGGTCGCTGCGGGTCCCAGTTTTCCCAGCATGGCTACTTCACAGATGTCTCAGAACACTAGAGTACTACATAGTTTAGTCTTGTCTGCACTTGGTGGCGTGCATTTATTGAGTCATGTGCTAAGTATTGAGTGCCAACAGTGTACAAGTTGCTCTTACAGGAACTTGGGACCCCGCAGAGTGAGATGGATTTGGCCCCTTCTTGAGTGCATCCTGGTTCTAGTGGGGGAAACAAGAGGTGACCCAGGACATCAGATACTTGCAGAAAAGCTGAGAAGTGTAGAAGATGGACTCTTGAAATCCCTTTCATGAGTCCAGTAGAGAAATCAGGAATGGACCCTCTGCAGAGTTGTTGGGGCTGGGACCTATTACACGCCTCTTACCACTTCCCCAGAGAGAGAGTTGGCCAGCCAGGTTCTTCCATGTGATCTGGAGCCAGATCAGGCCACCTCCTGATTCAGCCTCAGCCATGGCCAGTCCATAGGCAAAAGCCTTTGAAACTCATGGCCACATAAGCTCGTAAGTCCCACCTTTGGGAAGGGTTCCAGCCCCTCTCTCGCTCATCAGGTGAGCTTCAGAGCAGGGGTTTCATGCCCTTGGAATGAGTCTGCCTTCTTTCAAGATAGCAGCGGCCTTGCTGTGTTTGGTTGTCAGCCATGGCAGTGCACACGCTGTATCCCCCACCCCTTCATCTTCCTCTATCTCTAAACCAGAAGAAGGAATCTGTCCTTCAAAACCCCTAAAGACCCCAAGGATAGAAGACTCTGATGGAGACCTCCAGAGTTCCACATTGGGCTGTTTGCATCACCCTGAGGTGCTGGAGGGCAAGCTGGGACCTGTTCCCTCTACACAGCAGCACGGGGAGGAACCAGGAAAGGCGGTCTCCAGGTAGGTGGCTCTGAACATTCCAGCAGGTCTCCTCACTGACGGTCCACATAGCACAGCAGCTCAACAGACAGCAGTACTTTGGGAAGTAGACCCACAACACATCTAGTGCTGTGACCCACTCCCTCCCGGAGCTCAGGGCCCTTGGATCTCACTTCTCCTAGCTTTCCCGCTGGTGAGAAGGGTTGGTGTTTTGGCCAGGCGAGGTGGCTCACACCTGTAATCCCAGCACTTTGGGAGGCCAAGGCGGGCAGATCACCTGAGGTCAGGAGTTTGAAACCAGCCTGGCCAACATGGTAAAACCCTGTCTCTACTAAAAATACAAAAATTAGCCAG
>NW_016107549.1:662214-664582 GCF_001604975.1 Cebus imitator
GCTCACTGCAGCCTCAGACTTCCCTGGCTCAGATGATCCCCCCATCTCAGCCTCCCAAGTAGCTGGGACCACAGGCACATACCACTATATCCAGCTAATTTTTAAATTTTTTGTAGAAATGGGGTCTCACTATGTTGCCCAACCTGGTCTTGAACTCCTGGGCCTCCACCTGCCTCAGCCTCCCACAGTGCTGAGATTAAAGGCATGAGCCACTTTGCCCAGGCTAGGAGACTGTTAGCACCAGTTTCCTCTTGGATTTGTTTTGCGTTTGTCTTAATATGTGAGACAGCCTAGGAGGACTTCAGATCCCCCTCAGTTTTCTCTTTTCCTACATAGCTCCCCCAACAAGGAAACAGGAGCTCCCTGCAGGCTCCTCCATCAACCAGAAAAGGAGCCAGCTCCCCTTCCTCCTTCCCAGGTGAGCCTGTCCTGTGGCCTCGTGGATGTAGAAGCCTCCCTTAAAGTTCCGGCTCTGTGTCTCCCTTCATTGTCAGCAACTGCTCACTCACCGTCTACAGGGGCTGGAGGGAAGGTGCCTGGAGGGCAAGGGCACAGTTCTCTGAGGCTATAAGAAAGGAACATTTCAGGGTTGCTTTCTTCCTGAGACCTCATTCCTCCCTTATCTTGACTGCCACTTTGTTCTTTTTGTATCCGGTTTACAGAACTCAGTTGGGAGGTTTGTTCCCCAGTTTGCAAAATCCAGGAAGACAGTGCCAAAAACAGGAGGGATGAAGGATGAGGACCTCGGGAGTGGGCCCTTTAGCCTGGTAAGGCTCTAACATCAGCCAGGCTGAGCCCAGCACATGTGCAGCCTCCTGGCCCAGCCCCGGCAGCCCCGTTTAACCCTGAAGTTCTTTGGCAAATGGGGAGGCCTGCACCTCTCCACCCGCTGTTGTCAGTACATTGCGCTATGGATGTGTGTTGAGTATGCAACAATTCTAATGCCTGTTGCAGGCATTCAGGACGCCTGCATTTGCACCTCCAGGGTCAAGGCCAGAGCCGCCTTCTCCAGGTTTCATGGAAATAGTAAAAATTCAGAAAGGCGTGATGTGCCAATTAACAATATTTTATTTTATTTATTTTTTAATTTTAATTTTTTTTTGAGACAGAGTCTTGCACTGTTGCCCAGACTATAGTGCAGTGGCGGGATCTCTGCTCACTGCAATCTCTGCCCCCTGGGTTCAAACAAGCCTCCTGCCTTGGCCTCCCGAGTAGCCGGGACTATAGGCATGCGCCACCATGCCCAGCTCATTTTTTTTGTATTTTTAGTAGAGATGAGATTTCACCATGTTGGCCAGGATGGTCTCCATCTCCTGACCTCATGATCCACCCACCTCGGCCTCCCAAAGTGCTGGGATTACAGGCGTGAGCCACCACACCTGGTGGCCTGTTTTATTTATTTATTTTTCTTTTTTGACCCATGTCACAGAAATATTTATTTTTAATTTTTATTTTTATATTTTGAGACGGAGTCTCACTCTGTCGCTCAGGCTGGAGTGCAGTGGTGCAATGTTGGCTCACTGCAGCCTTCATCTCCTGGGTTCAAGCTATTCTCTTCCTGCTCAGCCTCCCGAGTACCTGGGACTACAGGCATGTACCACCACGCCTGGCTAATTTTTGTATTATTAGTAGAGACCCGGTTTTGCTTTGTTGGCCAGGCTGATCTTGAATGCCTGACCTCAAGTGATCCACCTGCCTTGGTCTCCCAAAGTGATGGGATTACTGGCGTGAGCCACCACACCCAGCCTTACTACAAGTTTTTTAAACACACAAAATTGTACAGAGTGAAGTTCCAATGTTCTCCCTTATGGCTTCCACCAGTGGTAACACTGTGCATAGCTACAGTCCATCACCAAAACTAGCAACTGGCCAGGTGCAGTGGCTCTTGCCTGTGATCCCAGCATTTTGGGACTTCCCTAGACCAGCCTGAGCAACATGGCAAGACTCCGTCTCTACAATAATTTTTTTTTGAGATGGATGGAGTATCGCTTATCGCCCAAGCTGGAGTACAGTGGTGCGATCTCAGCTCACTACAGCCTCCACCTCCCAGGTTCAAGTGATTCTCCTGCCTCAGCCTCCCCAGTAGCTGGGACTACAGGTGTGTACCACCATACCTGGCTTATTTTTGTATTTTTAGTAGAGATGGGGTTTCACCCTGTTGGCCAGGCTGATCTTGAACTGACCTCAAGTGATCCACCTGCCTCAGCCTCCCAAAGTGCTGGGATTATAGGCATGAGTCATTTGGCCCAGTCAGTTTTTGGCATTAAAAGTAATGACAAGGGCCGGGCGCGGTGGCTCAAGCCTGTAATCCCAGCACTTTGGGAGGCCGAGGCGGGTGGATCACAAGGTCAAGAGATCGAGACCATCC
>NW_016107549.1:664709-684266 GCF_001604975.1 Cebus imitator
CTGAGGCAGGAGAATTGCCTGAACCCAGGAGGCGGAGGTTGCGGTGAGCCGAGATCGCGCCATTGCACTCCAGCCTGGGTAACAAGAGCGAAACTCCGTCTCAAAAAAAAAAATAAATAAAAGTAATGACAAAACCCACAGTTACTTTTGGGGCAATCTAATAGAAAACTCTTCAGAGAACTTGGTTATCAAAGGCCCTGGGGCTGAGTCTTTTTCTCTCCACAGGAAACACTGCCAGAGTCCAGCGCCCAGCAGGCAGGATGCCAGCCGCTAGTGGAGACTCTGGGGCTCCCCCTCCAGGAGGCCACAGAGCCAGGGGACCCAATGCAGGCAGACGGTGCCCACCCTAAGCAGAGCAGCCAGAGCCCCGTGAAAGCTGTGTCCAGCAGTGGGGATTCTCAGCCTGAGGACCCTCCAGGCAGGGGGACGGGGTGGTCCACCTCACAGAGGGCCAGCCAGGACCACCTGTTAGAACAAGGGACCGACGATAGCAGGCCTGAGACAGAGAGGGCTCCCGGTGATCGTGGCCAAAAGGAACACCTGCCAAGCAGCGATTCTGAGGGGAAGGAGCCAGACAGAGGAGCCCCCCAGGAGGGAGGAGCCCAAAGGACAGGAGGGGCTGGCCTGCCTGGAGGGCCCCAGGAGGAGGGAGGTGATGTCCCCTGCGCCCCAGCCTCAGTTCCTACCTCGGGCTCTGCTTTGGGACTCGGCCCTACCTCTTGGTGTCTGGAACCCAGGTCTGTGGCCCAGGGCTCCCCTGACTCCCAGCAGACCCCCAGCAGGATGGGCAGGGAAAGGGAAGGGACTCATAGCAGCCTGGAATGCTCGTCCCTTGGGATGGGTGTCATCACAGACCTGAGCACAGACCCCACTGAGCTGGAAGAGAAGGCTCTGGAGGTGGCTGGGCCTGACAGGCAGGTCTGCGCCATGTCACCTGCCTCTCCCGAGAGGAAGGCCGCTGATGGAGGCCACGGGAGAGCCCTGCCAGGCTGCAGCCCACTCACTGGGGAAACCACCGGAGGGAGAGGGGAGGCAGGGCAGGACGACAACCCCCCGGATGACGTCCCAGTGGGCCCTGCAGCCTCCCTGGTTCTGGCACCTGGGAGCGGACAGCCCATGATGGGGGCTGGAGATTCCAGCCATCCAGCCCTGGACACAGGTCCACGTGTCGGCCAGAAGCAGGAGCCAGGCCCTGCTCAAGAGGCAGCCGAGTCAGGCAGCCAGAACCTTGAACAAGACCTCGAGGGGCTCGGTCTGTCCCCACAAGCCTCTGTTCTGCTGGAACACAAAGCAGCAGCAGACGGCCCTCTTCAGGAGCCTGGGACCCAGCAGGGCGGTCCAGACACCACCTTGGACCTGGCAGGGCAGCGAGACCACCTGCCTCATTCTGCAGACCAGGCCACCTGGGCAGACTCTTCAGCTGTGGAGCTCGACTTCCTGCCAGACAGCCAGATACAGGATGCCCTGGATGCCTCTGACTTCGAAGCCCCACCTGAGCAGGTGAGAGCTGCCCTGAGTGACAGACATACCTGCCCAGGGCAGGTACCCAACATCCACAAGCCCCCTCCTCACACAGCGCAGTGGTGGAGGGGGAGCTGGGGTTCACGGCGTTCCATTTACACAACCACTGACAAGGAGTTGCAGCTCTAGTGGGTGTGGTTTTCCAGAAAGTGCAGACCTGCCTTTGGGTGGTTGTTGACACATCCAGGGTGGTGACAGAAAGCTGCATTCTCAGCCAGGGCCTCCTGCATTGAACTGGAGTTCCCAGGAATGCCAGCCCCTGGCAGCTTCCGCTTCAGTGCTTGACCCTGGCCATGGGGTCTCAGGAGATGTGTTGAGGGCTGTGGACACAGTGGGGCCTGGGGAGAAGCTGGGCCTGGGGAGGGGGCTTCACTCCCAAGCTGCCAAAGAGGCTTTGCCCATCTCCTTAGGGTCCTCTGAGGATCCTGATATGATTCTTTCCCAAACATACCTAAGTAATTTGGTTTTTCTGCCAGAACTTGTAAGGGCTTTCCCTCCTTCAGGGATCTGCCCCCCAGCAGCGCTGCCCGGATGTGGCCTTCTCTGGCTCCAGAGCCAGTGCCAGCCGTTGGCGCTTGTTCTCCTGTCTGGGCAGGTGGCAGCCTTGCTTCAGCCCTGCCCCCAGGGGAAGAGCGACCTCCCCAGCCGTTGGAACGCCTGAGCCTGGGCTGAGGGCTTCACAGCCACGCCCTGGGAGGTAGGCGGTTCTCTGTGCACACACTGGGTGTGGCAGCGAAGACTCTGGAGTTCCTGCGCCTGCCGGAGGTGAGGTAGGCAGGAGGGGAGGAGGTCATGCCCAGCCGCCGTGTCCTGGAACACAGAGCTCGATTTGCTTTTCAGATGTCAGCTTCTGTTTCTTTGGCTGTCCTTGTGTTCAGATGTTTAAAAAAAAAAAAAAAATTCATGGCCAGGCACAGTGGCTCCCACCTGTAACCCTAGCACTTTGGGAGGCCAAGGCAGGTGGATCACCTGAGGTCAGGAGTTTGAGACCAGCCTGACCAAATGTGGAGAAACCCCATCTCGACTAAAAATATAAAAAATTAGCCAGGTGTGGTAGCGTATGTCTGTAATCCCAGCTACTTGGGAGGCTGAGGCAGAAGGATTGCTTGAACCCAGGAGGTGGAGGTTGCCGTGAGCTGAGATCACACCATTGCACTCCAGCCTGGGCAACAAGAGCGAAACTGTATCTCAAAAAAAAAAAAAATTAGCTGGGCTTGGGGGTGCACGGGTGCAGTCCCAGCTACTTGGGAGGTTGAGGAGGGAGAATCACTTGAGCCCAGGAGGTTGAGATTGCAGTGAGCTGAATCATGCCACTGTACTGCAGCCTGGGTGACAGAGTGAAACCCTGTCTCAAAAAAAAAAAAAAAAATAGGAGTCACAGTGCGGTTCAGTGGTAGAGCCTAAACACGAGCACATGGGAAAGGCAGGAGTTCAGGTGCTGAACTCAGCTGAAATTTTATGAGCCTCACACCTGAAAAATGCAGATCCCTAGCTCAAGAGCAGAGCCGCCTCCAATGCCTGCAGTCTGTGGTCTCGTGGGCAGTGGCTTGGAGAAGGCTGGGGAATGATTAGGGTGTTTGGGGCCAAGTGTGCCAAGGTGGCATCTAGCAGGTGAAGCCCGAGCCCTCCTAAATGGGCTGCCAAACTTCGAGTTTGGAAAAAGACCCGGAAATCCAGACTCAGGGGGACCCCGACAGACAGCCAGGGTAGTCAGACCTGACCAGCATCAGCAGCCTTTCTCCGGCCAGGGGAGGAGGCCCCGCTTGACAGCACTGCCAGGGCCTGGGCGTGTTTGGTTTTGACACCAGGCGTTCCCCAGCAAGTCAAGGCGACCCAGGCAAGGAACACATTCCCGTGGGAAGGTTCTGGGCGGCTCCTGGCAGGAAGGCTGAGGCCCATGTCTCCCGGCGTGGGCAGGGGCACCCAGGCACAGCAAAGATGGGTCATGAGGACCATCTCAGTGCCTCCTCCTGACCTTACTGTGGTCACACACTGTGCTAGAGGAGGGGACTCGGAGGGACACAGCAGAGACAGCTTTCAAACCTCAAACCGCAAGGTCTTGTCACGGGAGGATGTGCTGTTACCGTCTCATAGCTCCTCTGCACGTGCTCCTCGACCGGTGGAGCCTCTGCAGTCTGCGTATGGAGTCATTTAATTTATTTTTTATTTTTATTTTTTTCATGATCTGTGGTTTTCTTTTTAATTATCTTGTCTTATGATCACACATAATTTTTAAATTTGTGTGTATCTCCTCTACTTTAATCGTTTTAAGTTGGCAAAAGCACCATTCCCAATCACAAATACACAGCAGTTGTACGGTTTTGTTTCTGAATGGCTGTTTAAAGACAATCCTGGGCCGGGCGCGGTGGCTCAAGCCTGTAATCCCAGCACTTTGGGAGGCCGAGGCGGGTGGATCACAAGGTCAAGAGATCAAGACCATCCTGGTCAACATGGTGAAACCCCGTCTCTACTAAAACTACAAAAAATTAGCTGGGCACGGTGGCGTGTGCCTGTAGTCCCAGCTACTCAGGAGGCTGAGGCAGGAGAATTGCCTGAACCCAGGAGGCGGAGGTTGCGGTGAGCCGAGATCGCGCCATTGCACTCCAGCCTGGGTAACAAGAGTGAAACTCCGTCGGATACAAAAAAGACAATCCTAAATTATAACTTACTTTGACTTAGATTATAAAGAATTCAAGAGTGAAGTTTAATTGGCTACTGTTTTAAAAGCATGTGACCTTATAGATCATCTATAAAATGTGTGAAGTGTTAAGTAATTTTTCTTGTTTTTTTTTTTTTTTTTTTTGAGACGGAGTTTCGCTCTTGTTACCCAGGCTGGAGTGCAATGGCGCGATCTCGGCTCACCGCAACCTCCGCCTCCTGGGTTCAGGCAATTCTCCTGCCTCAGCTTCCTGAGTAGCTGGGATTACAGGCACGCGCCACCATGCCCAGGTAATTTTTTGTATTTTTAATAGAGACGGGGTTTCACCATGTTGACCAGGATGGTCTTGATCTCTTGACCTCGTGATCCACCCACCTCGGCCTCCCAAAGTGCTGGGATTACAGGCTTGAGCCACCGCGCCCGGCCAAGTAATTTTTGATATTACACATAGCCCACACTAAAATGCTTTTCAGTAAGTAAAAACTAAAATGCCTTTTGATAAGTAAAAACCATTGTAAACACAGGGAATTCTAATTGGATTGGCATAGTTAAGGCCAAAACATAAAGTAACCATTGCTACCTCTTTGTCTTCAACCCTTGCCTTTAAGAGGCAAATGAACACAAAACACAGGTGAACCTTTGCTTGGTTCTGAGACGGTGAAGGAATTTCCCCCATATTTAAATATATTCACATACCGGTTACATAAATCTAAACATAAAACCAATCTCCAGTAAGTTTTAAGATGGCACTCACCATCTGTGAAAAGTTTAACATTCCTAACGAAGTCTAATCATATCTTTAGAAGGGATAAACAGTGATAGCATTTACTAAATTGGAATTACTATTAAAATTCAAAAATTGAACATACTTATTTAACCACAAGCCAGTCTTAGTTTTAAATCAGGACTGCCCAACAAAATATTCTGTCATTCATTCATCATGTAAATTCTGGTGTATGAGATCTATTAAAGTATGGTACACATAAAGTCATGAGACATGTGTATGTACACATAAATAAGGCAGAGTACCAGACAAAGTATGGTACACATCAATCAGGCAGTGGCCAATTGTTACTCATTAGTAACTTTTCTGAGATAAGCTATCAAGTCTGCCCTTTCTCCCTTCTTCTTAATGCCGGCAAAGATCACTTTTGTTCCAAGGATGTACTTCATGGGATTCTCCAAATACTCCATCAATGTATCCTCTCCCCAGGTGATGTCTGTGTTCTTATTGGCGTCAGTGTAAGAGAATCCCGCGGCCCAACCTGTCTTCCGCCCAAAGATACCATGGAGATTAGGCCCATTCTCGTGCTTGCCTCCCTTTTCCACAGTGTGGCCCTGGGAACACTTCTGAACACAAATTTTCTTCCCTTTCTCAACATCACCCATATTTAATTCTCATTTTTTGTTGCTGGCGCAACAAAGGTTACCACTGGGAAGCCAGACATCCCACTGTCTCGGAGTCATTTAATTTAATTTAAATTTTGGAGACAGGGCCTTGCTGTGTTGCCCAGGCTGGAGTGCAGCGGCACAATCACAGCTCACTGCAGCCTCAGCCTCCCGCGCTCCTGCCTCAGCCTTCCGAGTAGCTGGGACCACAGGCATGTGCCACCATGACCAGCTAATTTTTGTATTTTTTTGTAGAGACAGGGTCTTGCCATGTGGCCCAGGCTGGTCTAGAACTCTTGGCCTCAATCCTCCCACCTCAGCCTCCCAAAGTTCTGGGATTACAGGCATGAGCCACCACGCCCAGAGTGGCTCATTGTAGGTCACCACTGTGATGGAGCTTGACAATTTCCAATAGAAATTAAACCACCCTTGGAGTTACCTGGCTTTCCCCTGTATTCACTGGGACTTTCCCCCTCGTGTTGTATTTGCAGACTCTTTTCCTAACGGGATGTGCGTGGCGTATTCAGCCAAGGTAGACGACTCACTTCACTGCAGTTGCCACTCCTTGGCGTTTTCTCTGTACCTGCAGGAGACTGCAGCGATGTCAGGGCCAGAGAACTCACGGCACAGTGGGGCTCCCCACTGCTCAGATCAGCCTGGGGGAGTTCCGGGCCCAGGAGCGGACACCAAGGTTGGGTTTGGCATTGCTGTGGCCTTTTTCTTTCTGAGGGGAAAGGGCAGGCACGGCCCAGGCTGGTAGCCCCGGGTCTCCCCATCGCAGAGCTCCTCCCTGGTCCTTCTCTTCCTCTGCAGGAGCCCCAGCTGCCCCCGGTGTGACCTGCTGTGGCCACGGTGAAGCCAGAGGTGCCAGTATGACTAACTAACGGTTCTCCCGTGCAGAGCTTGCCCAGCCCGGGCCCGGCTGCTCACTCCTTGTGCTCTCTTTCCAGCTCTTTCCTTTGGGGAGCAAGCCGGGCCCTTGCTGGCCTGGCCCCAGCCCACACGCCAGTGAAGACCCTGTTGCAGTGACCAGGGCCCAGCCGAGGTAGGTGCGGGGTGGGGGAGAAGGGGCTCCAGGACCCTCACCAATTTTACCACACAGGGTGACAGACGGAGGGACCTCAGTTCTCCCTCCCTAGGCCTCAACTTCCTCATTCCAACAGGGGAGCTGAGCCCTGTCTTTTAAACTGCACACGTTCCCCTGATTCCCAAAAGCAGAGGAACAGGCTACAGTGACCAGTGATGGGCACCCAAACAGCACCTCCCCAGGAGCCCTGGGATAGTGCCCCTGGCTCTGTGGGTTGTTTCTCTCTGGGAGGAGGGGCCAGAGCTTCCTCCTGAGTCTCTGGGAAGGGGAGGGGACCCAGACAGGGCTCAGAGCTGGTGGCTGAGACCGTCTTGGAGCTGTTACTAGCTCTGGCACCAGGCGGGTGTTGGAGTGACTCTAACCTGCCCTCACCTCCTCCCTCCCACTTGGCTCCTGCCCCAGGTGATGCACTTCCTCCCTCCCACAGGCTGAGCCTGCTCCAGCCTCCTGTGTGTGAGGAGGGCCCTCTCCCCTACACCATGCCCAGGGTCCCTGCAGCCTGTCCCCTCCTCCGCTGCTCTCCCGCAGCCCTCCTTGCAGCCAGCACTGGGCAGCCAGCCACCTTTTCTGTTACCTGGTACTTGAACCTGCCTCTTTGCAGAGGCAGTGGCTCATCAATTATTTATGGCCAAGTTTCTGTTTCTGTCTGGTGGGGGGAGGGGCGTGGGGGTGGAGGAGGGTTTTTTGGGACTCAGCCCTTGGCTGTGGCCCTTACTCTGCCCTTCCACCTTCCCTTCCCCCCTCCCCTTCCCCCTTCCTCCCCCTCCTCCTGCTCCTCTTCCTCTCCCCCGCAGCAGAGGGTGGCTCTGTCCCCCCCTCCTGCCCTCACTCCCTGGGACTTGCACCTGCTGTGCCACTGGCCGCCTCCCCCATCCACACACACAACCTGCGTGTGGACCAGTGGCAGTTCATCAGAGCGGGCCGCTGTGGTTTGAGTAAATGGCAGGAAGATTTCACATCCGGGCCAGTACAGCTCTCCTCCCCACCGCCCTGGATGTCTGGAAGCTCCCAGAGGGTCCTGGGGTCTGGTTTGGTGGCTTAAGGCTGAATGACACACACAAGAGGCTAAGGCCCAGAGGCTGCCAGCCACCTCGGGGTGACCAAGGCAGGAGGAGCAGGACAGCAGTTTCCAAAGTGGCAGTCCCAGCGGTGCTGCCAAGCCTAGGGCATGGGCGGGTTTAGGGTGGGTGACTCCCACTTCCCCACCTGCCCCCTGCGGTGCCTGTGTCTGAGTGGCAGCTGTTCTATGGCTCCTCTGCTCTGCTCTTCCGTGGTTTTTTTTTTTTATTTGAGACACCGTCTTGCTCCCATCACCAGGTTGGAGTGCAGTGGCACAACCTCAGCTCGCTGCAGCCTCTCCTGGGCTCACTTGTGTGATTCTCCAACTTCAGCCTCTTAAGTAGCTGAGACTACAGGTGGTCGCACACAAAATTAGCCCATTACCATACCCGGCTAATTTTGTATATTTTTTTAGAGATGAGATTTTGCCATGGTGACATTACAGGCACGAGCCACAGTGCCTGACGGTATATTTTTGATATAGAATCTTGCTCTGTTGCCCAGGCTGGTGTGTGGTGGTGTGATCATAGCTTACTATAGCCTCCATCTCCCGGGCTCAAGTGATCCTCCCACTTCATCCTCCTGAGTTGCTGGGACTACAGGCATGCACCACCACGCCTGGCCAATTTTGTATTATTTGTAGAGATGGGGTCTCACTATGTTGCCAAGGCTGGTTCTGAACTCCTGGGCCCAGGCCATCCTCCCGCCCCGGCCTCCCAAACCTTCCATGGATATGAATGCCATCTGGGGCCAGCTTTTCTGGCACTGCCCTGGGTGCTGGTGAGGCAGTGTGGGAAAACAGAGTTTGGTGCTAGTAGGGGATTCAGGGTGTGGGGACATGAGAGACAGGGAGCAGATTAGATGATCAGATGTCAGAGTGCTGGGGAGAAAAAGGCAGCAGAGAAGGAGTTAAAATGTAAGGGGTGCTCAGGGGAGCCACCGCCCATCCCCCACCACCGAGGAGGAGACTTCAGGAAAAGCACATTCCACTGTCTTGAGTGAGAGGTGCTCCAGGAATGGCCAGGACTCCAGTGTGGCTCGAGCAGGGGGGAGGGGAGAAGGGGGGATGAGGAGAGGGCACGGGGCAGGCAGGTGGTGCAGGGTCTGAGGGGTGGACCACCAGGAGGGGAGGGCCTGCCTCTGAGCCAGGTTTCCACATTCAGTGCCCGGTGCATGCAGGGAGCAAGAGGGCAGGGGGAGGCAGGGGAGAGAAGGGGCTGAGTTCTGGGCCTGCTGGGCTGTGGAGCCAGCTGAGTTGGCCGTCAGGGCTCTGTCGTGAACAGAGGACAGGCTGGACACCTAGAAAGGCCGGCGTGAGGCCAGCGGAAGCCCCTCTACTGGAGAGCTCTGGTAGTCCGGTGAGGCTGGGCCACTTTTAACTTCTTCCCTGCTGCTTCCCTGCCTGCCAGGACCTTCGTGGGGATCCAGGCCTGTGAGGCCCCCAGGATGGAGGACGCCACCAACATCGTGCGTGGCCTCATCGTTGAGCTCTCCAACCTGAAGTATGGGGTGGGCTTGGACTCACAGGGCACGGGGGCTGCGGGAGGCCAGTGGGGACCCAGAGGAGCAGGGAGGGACTGAAGCGCAAAGCGCCTGGGTGGGTGGCGAGGGTCAGGCACCCCACTGCCGCTGGGCCCTCGGCGGCCCCCTCTCCCCTGTCCTTTGCAGAACATGGGCTCTGAAGGGCTGGAACAGGCCCAGCCTGTGCTGCCACACTCGTTCTGGTTGTGTGCACATGTGTGAGCTGTGTGTGTACCCGAGTCATCAGTGACCATGTGGCTGTGAGGCGCAGCCCCCCTGTCACTTGGTGACCGCTGAGCCCCACACACGTGCCTGTTTCCCCAAAGCCGGCTGATCATGGGCACTCACCGGGACCTGGAAGCCTTCAAACGCCTCAACTACAGGAAGACAAAGCCAGGAGGCAAAGCCCACTGCCTTACCCTTCAAAGGGGCCTGGGGATGTCCCTCGAGGGGACCAACCCTGGAGGGAGTTGTCGGCGGCTCTGAGGTCTTTTTCCTTTGCCACCCAGCCCCCATGCCTGTGGGCCCCCATGGGTGACCTGATAGTTTTGATCTCCTCCAAGATACTCCCAGGGGTCCTAACGGACCCCACAAACCCCCTTCAGTTGCCCGGAAGTTGGTCTCTAATGGACCACACAAAGGAGGCCCTGAGGTCCTCGCCTGGCCAGGGTCAAGGTCAGCAGCCCCCTTTGGCTTCAGGGAGGGAACCTGTCCCGCAGCCCCAGTGGCTTCAGGCAGGCCTGAACTCTAGAAAGCCCGCCATGGCCGCCTCCAAGCAGGGCGCATCCTGTTGGGATTTGCAAATGTTAGGCTCCTGAGTCAAGGTTATGGAAGGTTCAGAATTTGTTTCTTTCCTGGAGAAGAGAGCTCCCTTTGTTTTCTTTCTCCTGATTTCCATTTTATTTCTTCTGGGAAGACCCATAATAAATGATTCTGTAATGAGGCCCCATGTGGTGTTTGGGGCTGAGCCTTCAGTTCCTTCACATTCTGCCCACAAACCTTCTACCCTCTTCCTCCTCCCCCCACCCTCTGCGAGTTTTATGCCTCAGCTCCCCTGGGAAAGCAAGGGGGGTCGAGTCTCCAGGGCCAGGTGACCGTGTGCCGGTGTCTATGCAGGCCCTTGAGCACTCACGCAGGTACCTGTGGAGCGGAAGCCGAAGAGACGGCCTGGCGATCAGCAGGCTGCAGGGTTTGAGTCCAGCGCTCCGGTGGCCTGGCCCTCACCGGACAAGCTGCCTGCAGGCCCGAGCCAGGAAGGGGGCCATCCTGGGAGGTTGTTATGATGCAAACACAGCCAGAGGCGTGCTTCCCCTCATCCCACGCAAGGCTCACATCAGCCAGATGACAATCCTGTAGCAGCCATCGGTGCTGCTGTCACTCCCGGCTTACAGCAAACTATGCCTTTGTGAAACCTGTCATGGAAAGGCTGACTGGACCTTTGCCATTATGAAGCACTCTATGACTCCTGCTCTCCAGCTCCCACAGCTCAAGCAGGATCTGCTTCCCGCCCTGTGATCCTACACCCTGGTGACCCAATGCAGGAGGGGAGGAAAGAGCAGGGCGGGTATGAGCCCCTGCCCTCCAGGACATGCCTGCCTCGGTGTGAGCCCAGTCCCCCAGGTCTCCTCTCCACTTCCCCCTCCGTCCTCCCCTCCACGCCCCAGCTGTCTGCAAAGGCCCACCCCCATCCCCAGGGCCTCTGGTTCCAGTTCAAGTCGGAAAGCCTCCTGCTCCCCGCCCAGACCGCAGGAGGCTGTGTGGGCCCAGCGCCCAGACCCCAGGCCGGTTTGTGGACCGAGGGTAGAATGTGGACTGCACAGTGGGCACTCTGGTTTCCTAAGCACTGCCACCTGTCACCCCAGCAGTACAAGATCTGGGGCGGAGGAGGCAGGCAGGGGTGTGGGGATTCCCTCACATGCAACTCCCCATCCCCCTATCCTGCCAGGATAACAGAGCCCCATTTTTCTCCCGCTCCTGCCCAAACCTACCCAGGCCCCCACCCCTGCCCAACCCCCAGGACATGGTCCCATTCTCTGCCCCCTAAGTGTCCCTCCCTTGCTCTAAACTGCTCGGCTTCTCACTGGTATATCCATAACACACATTCACCTTCCTTCATGAGGAGGATGGGGGGGTCTCTGTCTAGCTGTCCCTCAATTTCTTCCTCAAATGAAGCCCCCACCTCCAGTACAGGGCTGGGGGGGTGAGATGGGGAGAGTCCACCCATCTTACATGTCAGTGCAGGGGGTGGCTGGAGGGGAGTTTGGAAAGACCAAATGTCCACAGAAAGGGTCTCATGATCTCAATCTGGTTTTGAGGTGCTGGAACCCACCCCCCAGGCTACCCCAAAGTTTCTCTGCACAAAGCAGCCCACCCTGGCACCTCAGGATCCCGGAATTCAGAGAACAAGGGGAGATCTGGGTACAGGATTCCCAGCAAGGTTCACACTACACCTTGTCCCAAGACCAGGCCTTGTCCGTCGCTGATCCATAAATAAGCATTTATTGAGTGCTGACTGGCTGCCCAGCGTCCAGGAGATGGCAGCTGTGGGCGGAACACACCATGGCAGAAAGGGCGGGGCGATTTCAGCTGTTCCTTCGCCAACCCCAGACAGCACCTGCGTCCCAGGGATCAAGCCCAAACTGGGGGAAGGGTCTGGGAGTAGGGACGGTCCTCCTAAGGTGATCTTCCTGGAAATTCAGCAGAGGCCAGGTGCCCTTCCCCCGGTGTAGGCGGCCTCCCCGCACCGGCCTCCTAGGTGGACATGGAAGGAGAGCCGGAGGAGGGCGAAGGCTCAGACTTCCCGGCACCTCTGAAACCTGGCGGAGGAGGAGGGAGAGAAATGCTTAATCACAGGCGATGACTCAGTGCTCCCCACGTTACCCAAGGACGCGGCCTCCGGGGCTGCCGGGGCTTTGGCGCCACCCAGGGGCTGCTCCGGAGACAGCGACCCCGTTACGTCCGCGGCTCCGTCGGGAGGCCCCGCCGGGACCCAGAGCTGAGACAAAGCGCAGGAGTTCCCATTCCGCGACCATGCTGCCCTCTCGTGGCCGCCGTGCTCTGGGCTCCCCCAGAAGTTAACCAGGGAGGCCGGCCGCGGGCAGCCTTTCTGTGCCAATGCGGTGGTGGGGGCTCCCCCGGCCCCGGCCTCTAAGCCCAGGGAAGCAAGTTTTCCTACTACCTACGGCTTAAAGGGAAAAACGGAAAATTCTGACACCATCTTCTCTATGTCCTTTTAGCCTCCAGCATCTCCCAGCGGGACCGCATCAGCATCAAACCTCACAGGGAACACTGTCTTCTCCCGGAGGCAGTCTTTCAAACTTTTGTTTTGGTTTTTTTGAGACAAGAGTCTTGCTCTGTCGGCCCACTGCAACCTCCACCTCCCGGTTCAAGTGATTCTCCTGCCTCAGCTTCCCAAGTAGCTGGGTTTACAAGTGCGCGCCACCACGGCAGGGCAATTTTTGTATTTTTAGTAGAGACGGGTTTCACCATGTTAGTCAGGCTGGTCTTGAACTCCCGACCTCGTGATTTGCCCGCCTTGGCCTCCCAAAGTGCTGAGATTACAGATGTGAGCCACCGCGCCCGGTCAGTTCTTCTTTCTGTACCTGTAATAACCAGCTGGGCGCAGTGGCTCCTGTCTATAATCCCAGCACTTCGGGAGGCCGAGGCAGGCAGATCACTTGAGGTCAGGAGTTTAAGATCAGCCTGGCCAACATGGTGACACGCTGTTTCTACTAAAAATGCCCCCCAAAATCAGCCAGGCATGGTGGTGCATGCCTGTAATTCCAGCTTCTCGGGAGGCTGAAGAAGAAAAATTGCTTGAACCCAGGAGGCAGAGGTTGCAATGAGCTGAGATAGCAGCACTGAACTCTAGCCTGGGCGACAAAGTGAGACTCCATCTCAAAAAAAAAATAAAAATAAAAAATAAGTAAAAATAAAATCATAAAAGTCTTTTTTGCGGGCTGGGCACTGTGGCTCACACCTGTAATCCCAGCACTTTGGGAGGCCAAGGTGGGCTGATCACCTGAGGTCAGGAGTTCAAGACCAGCCTGGCCAACATAGTGAAACCCCGTCTCTACTAAAAGTACAAAAAATAGCCGGGTGTGGTGGCAGGGGCCTGTAATCCCAGCTACTCAGGAAGCTGAGGCTGAAGAATTGCTTGAACCCAGGAGACGGAGGTTGCAGTGAGCCGAGATCACACCATTGCACTCCAGCCTGGGGCGGACAAGAGCGAGACTCATCTAAAAAATAGTAATAATAAATAATAAAATAAACTGCTGTTCTAAGCTCTCTCTAACGTCTTCCCCCAACCGTTGGAGGAAGGTACTGGGGCTAATTTTACTTCACAGAGGGCTCAGCCCCTATCCTGGGACAGGTCCCCCCCCCAGCCACCTGTGCAGGCACCTGCTCCTCCTCCTCGGCGGTGGCCCGAGTCCTGTGTCTTCGCCTTGTCAGGCCGGACCAGCTTCTTGCCCGCCGAGTTTCGGGTTGTGTGGCTGTAGACGGAGGTGTAGCCCTGGCCGGTGAGCGGGCAGAAGCGTCGGGTGTGGGCGCGCTCACGCGTGGCGCCACACTGGGGGCACACGTAGTCCCGCAGGATGGGACACAGCACCCTGCCAGCCTCGTCCTTCAGCACGTGGGACAGGTAGATGGCCCGGGACTCCCCGTTGTGTTTGCAGAAAGAACACAGGCGTTCGGGAGCTGGCGAGGGCTCCAGGCAGTGCTTCTCCTCCTGGGGTCCTGGTGTTGGCACCGGCTCTGGCACTGGCTCCTCTGGCTCTGGCTGGGGGTTCAGCCTAGTCTCAGGCCCCTCTTTCCCACTCAGAGCCCTAACCAGGCGTGCCAAACCCAGGTAATCTGTCCACAGGTCAAAGGTCCCCATAGCTGGGAGATACAGCGACAAGAAACCCTGCCTGGCCCACGCTCCCGCCTTCTGTCCCTCTCTGCTGCCCCTTCCTTCCCCTCTCCGGAGCCTGGGAGTCTGGGCTGGCCGACCCTCCTTTTACTTCCAAGTGGGTGTGAAGAGGGAGGAGCAGGCTGTGGGAGGTTCCCTATTGTCACAGGGGGGCTTGGTGCCCCATTAATGCACCTCCCAAGGGCTTGCATGGCCTCTGGCTGTGCTGGGGGCCAGTGGGACACAGGTGGGACACCCAAAGATGTGCCCCACACCCCCATGTACACATCGCCAGGGAATTGGGGGGCTACCCTGCCTCCCCTCCTTGTAGGAGTCCTTTGCCCTCCAGCCCAACTGGTGGATGGGGAGGAAGGGTTGGAAACCCCACCTCCAAAGACTAGCAGTTACCAGTAACTTAGTAACTTCTTTCTAACTTTTTCTTCCTTCCCCTGGGCGGGGAGTGGCCAGGTGCCCCTGGGCTCTTTGTGTGTGTTCAGTCCGGGGGAGGCTGCTGATCCTCCAGCTGCCTCTGAAAGGGGTGTGGAGGTTCCAGGCTCACGGGCTGGTTGGGGGGTGGGTAGGGAGGAAGGGTCCCGCCGCATGCCCCCAGCTCTGGTCTCCCTCCAAGAATTTTCACGTGGTTTTCTTAGTGGGACCCCCATTTCATGGATGAGCAAACACGTTTGAAGCCATCTGCCCATGCAGTTATTTATAAAGTCAACCACCAGGCTGGCAGGGTGGCTCATGCTTGTAATCACAGCACTTTGGGAGGCTGAGACAGCTGGATCACCTGCGGTCAGGAGTTCAAGACCAGCCTGGCTAAAATAGCGAAACCCTGTCTCTGTTAAAAATACAAAAAAAAAAAAAAATTAGCTGGGTGTGGTGGCGGGTGCCCGTGATCCTAGCTACTCGGGAGGCTGAGGCAGCAGAATTGCTCGAACCCAAGAGGTGGAGGTTGTGGTGAGCCGAGATCAAGCCACTGCACTCCAGTCTGGGTAACAGAGCAAGACTCTGTATCAAAAAAAAAAATTTAAAAAGCACCAAATCTGCCTCCTTCTTCCAGTTACTGGGGCCCCCTGAGACTAGGTGCTGGGGAGGGAGCACTTCCTTGGCTGGGGGTGCAGAGGGGTGAGGAAGAACCCTCTGGAGATGGGAGGTGGGGGTTAGCAGAGGTGCAGGTTGGGCTGTTAGAAGGGGACCCTACTACCTACACCTCTTCAGTGTCCTCCCCAGCTGGGACCCCAGCTCAGTCCCATGAGGGTAGGGTGTGCCCAGGACTCGGACACAGAGGAGAGAGGCTATCCTCCTTACACACCTCCTCCACCCATCCATTCATTTAAGAAACTTTTAGGCCGGCTGAGGTGGCTCACGCCTGTAATCCCAGCACTTTGGGAGGCCGAGGCGCTGCAGATCACCTGAGGTCAGGAGTTCAAGACCAGCCTGGCCAACATGGTGAACCCGTCTCTACTAAAAATACAAAAATTAGCCAGGCGTGGTGGTAGCACCCGTAATCCCAGCTACTCGGGAAGCTGAGGCAGGAGAATCGCTTGAGCCCAAGAGGTGGAGGTTGCAGTGAGCAGAGATCGTGCCATTGCACTCCAGCCTGGGCAACACAGCAAGACTCCATCTCAAAAAAAGAAAAAAAAAAGAAACTTTTGTTGGCCAGGCACTGTAACTCGCTTTGAGAGGTTGAGGGAGGATGGCTTGAGCCCAGGAGTTGGAGACCAGCCTTAGCAAAGTTCAAGACCCCGTTTCTACAAAAACATTTTTTCAGTAAGCTAGGTGGCTGTGGTGCATGCCTGTGGTCTCAGCTACTGGGGAGGCCGAGGCGGGAGGATCAACGCTTGAGCCCAGTAATTGGAGGCTGCAGTGAGCTATGATCCTGCCATTGCCCTCCAGCCTGGGTGACAGAGGGAGACTGTCTGGAAAAAAAAAAAAAAAAAAAAAGGCCAGGCACAGTGGCTCACACCTGTAATCCCAGCACTTTGGGAGGCCCAGGCGGTGGAATCTCAGGGTCAGGAGCTTGTCTCTAATTTAAAAAACAAAACGATTGAGCACTCCAGGGAGCAGAGCTCACCACCCACATTTCAGAGACGATTTTAGGCTGGAGAAGCAGCTCACGCCTGTAATCCCAGCACTTTGGGAGGCCGAGGTGGGAGGATTACTTGAGTTCAGGAATTCGAGATCATCCTGACCAACACAGTGAAATCTCGTCTCTACTAAAAATACAAAAATTAGCTCAGTTTGGTGGCAGGTGCCTGTAGTCCCAGCTACTTGGGAGACTGAGGCAGGAGAATCGCTTGAACCCGGGAGGCAGGGGTTGCAGTGAGCTGAGATCGTGTCACTGCACTCCAGCCTGGGTGGCAGATCGAGACTCTGCCTCTCAAAAAAAAAGAAGGGACTTTAGCTGCCCTACCCTAACCTGTGTACCCCCTAACCTGTGTACCCCCCTAACCTGTGTACCCCCCTAACCTGTGTACCCCCCACCCAACCCTCCAACAGTCCCAAATCCAGCCAGAGTCCATCCAGATCCCAGACACCGGCTCTCCTTTCCAAAGAGGAGTGGCTGGGGTCTGGGCAAAAAAACAGGCTGAGTTACTCTGGGGGTGGAGCTGGGGTCCTGTCCCCTGTCCCCATTCCCCTTAAGCCATGTCTGGCCCAGCCACAGTGACATTCATCCCCCGGTGGGTCTGGCCTCGGTCCTCACAACCCACCGACAACAATGAATGTTGATTGTGACCTTGGCTGTGGCTTAGGGGAGGGGGTGTGCCCAGGCCGGGACAGGGGATCCCCTGGTCCCCCTAGATCTTGAAGGTCGGAGTTACCGGCAGGAGGGCGGCAGTTCCAGGTCTCAGGGTTCACTCAACGGTCGATGGTTTGCTTGAGCTGCCCAAACTCACCGACAGGTTGAATGTTCCCCCAAACCCTTGGCAAACTATCCTGGACCTGGAGTGGGGGCGAGCGCGTAGGTGGCAGGGAATCATAGAGGGTGAAGGGGAAGAGGAGGAGGGAGTAAGGGACCCCTTGTTGCTCATGAAATTAACAAACCCTTTTCAGGTGCCAATCTGGGAAAACACAAGGCAAATATAAATCATAGTACATAAAATGTAGCCTTTGCTGAGGGGATGGAGCTGTAGCCCCGGGAGTGCTGGCTTCAAGCCGGTCCCCTAAGTAATTCACAAAGCGGTCCTGGAGGTGCACATGACCTCCCATTTGTCAACTGGGGAGACTGAGGCCAAAGGGCACTGCTAGTCCCAGGTGGAGGCGGCATTCCAAGTGGCCCCGGGAAGTCTGGCAACCAAGGATCCTGGCCCCGGGGCCACTGATGCAACGTGGAGATAAACAAGCCATTTTAATACAATGTAATACGTTCTGGGAGCTTCACTGGGTTCCGGGCACGACCGTTTAGGAACCACAACAGCCGGGATTGGGGGCGCCTGGGGGGAGTGGTCAGGTCTCTCCGCTTTGCAAGTGCAGTTCCCAATCAACAAGGGAGAGGCGGGAAGTTCGGAGAGGGCGCTGCTCCCACCGCCTGCTCCGCAGCACAGCATCTGAACTCGGACACTTCCGGAGCGAGTGCACGGACCGCAGCCACGTGGGGGCTGCCCCTCGGGCCTCAAAACGGGCTGCGGCGCCCCCCCATTTCCTCATTCTTCAAATGGCCCCCACTCCGTTACTGCAGTGATTGCACAGAGTTTGGCGACCACCCCCTCCCCGCCTGAGGTGCCCCAGGCCTATAGCTATGCACCCCTATCCCCCAGCCAAGCAGTGACCAGGGATGGGGGAGCATGCTTTCGCCCCGCCCCCCGTCCCCCCATCTGCGGACGGCTTAGGAAGGAGCATTCAGAGTTCCTGGGCCCGGCCGGGCACTGAGGCTCACGCCTGTAATTCCAGTATTTGGGAGGCCGAGGCGGGAGGATGGTTTGAGCCCAGGAGATGGAGACCAGCCTGGGCAACAAAGCAAGATCACCGTCCCTACAAAAAAAAAAAAACAACTTAGCTGAGTGCGGTGTAGTGAGTCTGTAGTCGCGGCTACTCAGGAGGCTGAGATGGGAGGATCGCTTGAGCCCTAGGAGTTCCAGGCCGCAGTGAGCCGTGATCGCGCCCCTGCACTCCGGCCTGGGTGACGCGGCGAGACCCCCGCAAAAAATACATGACTTCCTGGCCCCTAACATGTCACCAAGGGGCATACTGAGGCCCAAAATAAACTTCTGGCATAACCCCAAGGCGAATGAGGGACCCCAAGTGTCCCGACCTGAGCGAACCCACCCCCACCACCCGGGACCCGGCCGAGCCCCACTAGGCCTTGCCCCCCGAGAGCCCCACCCACAGTCTGGAGCCAGCCAAGGCCCCGCCCCAGGCCCTTCCCCTTAGAGCCCCTTAACCTGCTCCCCAGGGCGCGCTCCTTCTAAATTCCGCCCATATAGGCTCCCACGGGGCCCACCCCCAAGCCCCTAAGCCGGTCCTCAAAAAGCCCAGCTCCCCTGGGGCGCGCCCCCACTGCCCCCCACCACCCGCCTCAGAGCCCGCCCCATTAGGGCCCTCGACAAAAGCCTGCTCCCTAGACGCCAGGGGACTGCGTCCGGTCCCCACAAGGCCCAGCCCCCCACTAAGGTCCGCCCCGACCGGGCCCGCCCCCAAGCCTAACTTCATAGGGCCCCTCAGAACCTGATCCCGGCCAACTCGCCCTCTCGAAGGCCCCCCCGCCCTCACCTTCTAGAGCCCGCCCTCTCACCCACCCCGGGTCCGGGTCACGTTCCCACCCCTCTGTCTGGAGCTGGAGTGGGGCGCCCTCTCTCGCTGAGATCGCAGCTCACTCGGGTTCAAGCGATTCTCCTGCCTCAGCCTCCAGGGTAGCTGGGACTACAGGCGCCCCCCACCACGCCCAGCTCAGGTTTGTATTTTTAGCAGAGGCGGGGTTTCACCATTTGGTTTCACCATCGCCAGGACGGTCTCGATCTCTTGACCTCGTGATCTGCCCGCCTCAGCCTCCCAAAGTGCTGGGATTACAGGCGTGAACCACTGAATCCAGCCCGGCTCTCTCTATCTGCCACCTCCACCTGGGTGTCCAGGCCCTTCTGAGGGAAGTGGCCTGTCCCCTGCCTTGCCTGCGGGTCATCATTCTAAGGAGAAGAATGCCTGGGACCTGGACAGGAGAGTGAGTTGGGAGCACAGGTGTTAACAGGAGCATTACTGGTGATAACGCTAATTCATCGCCCCGTGAATAGGATACCCATTTGGTGGACCGGGAAGGTGGGGCCCTGATGGTCCAGAACTCTCAAGGTTCCTCAAAAGCTTGGTTCCTGCCTGTAGTCCCAGCTAGCCGGGAGGCAGGAGGATGGCTGGAGCCCAGGAGTTGGGACTAGCCTGGAAAACACAGGGACACCCCCATCTCTGTCTTTTTCTTTTCTTTTTTTTTTTTTTTTTTTT